>NW_017731997.1:119059-264668 GCF_001890085.2 Hipposideros armiger
AGGGGAGGGGTGGGTGTGGTTGCTGGTGTCTGGGGAAGGAGGCTAGGGTTCTCATCCCACATATGGGCTTCCACTTGCCCCTTCTAGTCTCACTGGCACCTGGCTGCCTGCCTCCCATCTCTGGAGCCTCTCTGAACACTAAACCTCCAGTTTCCTGCTGGGTGGGTGAGGAGTGGGGTGCGTGTGTGTCTAACCTTCTCCTTGTTTTCAGCCACCCATCTTGTGCCTGGTTTTTGAGATACCGCTGCCTCCAATTCCTGGGCCTCTCTGGGGTTTGTGGCAGGAGCTGGCAAGCTTCTCATTGGCTTCCCTGCTGCGGGCAGCTCTCACTTTGGCCCTCTCAGCTCTGCGAATGCCTCCCTGCACGTTCCATTTCCCAAAAACATATTAACACCCTGGTCCCCTTTCTTGTTTATCTATTTTTTAAAAAAATTCGTGTATGGTGCTTTCAGTGGACTGTAGGAGAGACTAGAGATGAATGCATGTATTCATCTGCTTTGCTTAATTGAAAGTCATATGGAACACTTTTGGTGTGCCAAAACATTTTCTTCTTTCTAGACAAGGTGGTTAGCCTCCTTTTACAGGTGTTCAACCGGGACCAGAGAAGGGAGCAAGTTGCCCAAGGTCACACAGCTGGTGAGTGATATAGCTGGGACTAGAATCCAGTCCTTCCCTCACAGAGCAGGGCCCATTCCACACACCAGTGCCCATGTGAGCATTTGGGGAGTGCCAGGAAGAGTGCCATGCCCCCGTGCCTGCAGGGCCACCCCTCCTCAGCCACCCTGTCAGCAGAGCCTCATCCTACATACTGTTTGCTCAGTAAGGGCTCTCAGGAAGGGAAGGACGCCCCACTCCCATTGGACCCTCAACATTTGCCTCCCCTTGGGTCTGAACTGCTTTCACCATTGTTACCACATCCATCCCTCAGGCCTGTGAGAATTATAGGATTTCCCTTGTAACCTGCCTTAGAATTCTGCATCTACCACTTAGCTGTGTGACCTGGGACAAGTTACTTGGATACAGACTTGCATCAGAAAAAAATGAGTGTAAACAAAATAACCACCTTGTAGAGTCTGCTTTGAGGAGTAAGGAGATTAGACCTGTAAATGTGCTCTGTGCTGTGTCTGCTGTTTTGTAGGTATGTGTTAAGTGCTAGCTTCCCAGTCCTTTAGCAGCTGCTATGCCTTAGCAGAATTCTGTGTCTTATTAGTTATAAAGGGATAGTTATTTGCAGAGGCTTAAAATGCACATCATCTGGGAAAAGAAACTACAAGGATTAAATAACTCTCTGTTGTCAAAGATCCAAGGAAAAGTTTCTATCAAGATGGAGATTTGAGGGGGCAGCTGGTTAGCTCAGTTGATTAGAGCACAGTGCTCATAACACCAAGGTTGCCGGTTCGATCCTCACATGGGCCACTGAGTTGTGCCCTCCACAACTAGATTGAAACAACTACTTGACTTGGAGCTGATGGGTCCTGGAAAAACACACTATTCCCTGATAAAATAAAATAAAAATTAAAAGATGGAGATTTGATAAAGACATGGGAGAGAAACAGACAGGCATTTGAGTCCTGAGAGGGAGGGTGGGGGTTTTGAAAGAGGAAGCCAAAAACATTAACTATGACAGTAACATACTAAAGACTCCTTGCAAAGACAAGAATAAGACAGGGATGCTTGTATCACTGGCATTACTCAACATTGTTCTGGAAGTTCTGGCAAAGGCAGTACGATAAGAAAAATAAATAAGAAATATAAATATTGGCAAGGAAGAGCAAAATCATCACAACTGTATAATGACATGTGTGTTTACTTAAAGAAACACTAGAGTTAAATTTTAAAAAAATATATAAAAATAAATTTAAAAATAAAAAAAAAGTGTCTCACTCTTTTTTTTTTTTTTTAGCTGAGCCATCCCGCCACCTGTTGGCAGCTCACGGCTGCTCAGCTCGGGCTGACTCGAACCACTGTTGCTCAGAGCTNCGGCTGCTCAGCTCGGGCTGACTCGAACCACTGTTGCTCAGAGCTCAAACTCTTGAGCGAGCTCTTAACCAACTGAGCCACTCAGCCGGCCCTTGTCTCACTCTTATTAGCCACGCAAATGATAAAATGCATCGGGATAAACTTAATAAGGTATATAGTTAAGGCATAAATGAAGAAAAATATGAACCTTTACTAAGATGTTAAAGAAGAATGAGTCACTGGAGAAAGTACCATGTTCGTGGATGGAAAGTAATTCTCCCCATTGATGTACATATTTCATGCCATTTATATCAAACCCTAAAGGGGTTGGTAGGGGGAATCAGATAAATTTATTATAAACTCCGTCTGAAAGTGTAAATACATATGCATATTAAAAGAATAACGGTCCCATTAAACAATGCATTGCCGTATCATAGACAATACACGAGGGAGGACGAGGCCCCAAGCTGTTGACCGTGGTTATACCTTGAGGGTTACCGGGAGCTTACTCATTTTACCTTGTTTTATTTCTGAAATGTTTGAAGTTTTCAAAATAAACGTATATTATTTTTGTAATCAAGAAAAAAGTAGAAAAGGGACAAGATCTCTTGAGACACACCCTACACAAACTATGGGTTCTCCTTTTAGACCCATCTCCAGCCAAGAGGCACTCTTTATCTTCCAGACCTCACTTTTCCCATCTGTAAAAGGGGAATAATTTATACCCTACAGGGACGGGGTCAGGCTTAATTAAGGCGTGTGAATGCTACCGAATGGAAGCCCGCCAGCCGGGCCCTGTGGGTGTCTGATGGTCAGGCTGCTGCCTGGTTCCCCCTGGGGCTCTGGTTTGGCATTGTCCATGGGGCTCTGACCCACTTGAGCTCTTGGACCCACAGCCAGGAGGGCTGTGCCACAAGGCACAGAAGGGAGGTCATAGGTGGGAAGGAGTCCCTTAGACACTCTTTCACTGATTGGTTCTTTGAAAAACCTGCCCTGTGTTGGTTGCCCTGGGCGCTTCTGAGCTGCTGTTTGTTTTCAGGTGACCAGAAATGTTCTCGTTCACTCACTTTTTCATTTCTGGTTTCATATTTTAATTTCTAAGAGTTATTGTTTTTTGTTTCCTGAATGTTCCTTTTAGTACATCATGCTTCCATTTCATGGATACAATGCGTTCTCATCCTTTGAATGTATTATTAAGACAGTTGCCTGACACCCTTTTTCACCCTCCCAGGTAAAGGAGGTCATGTGTGGGAGGGCTGTGAAGTCTCCTTCTAGAATGTGCACTTACAGCTAATCCATCTCACCCGTCACCCCCCAAGCCTCACCTGTTTCTTCCTGCCAAACTTCAGGGTTATGGGCTTCTAGCTTGGCAGCCTGGGATTTAACTCCCTCCGGGAAAGGTAGCCTTTTGTTTTTCATTTTTCAGAGCTGTGTATACAGTTGGTGCTTATAAGTCGGATTTGGTCATTTGGTAAGTGTGTGTATTGCTTTATAAGAAGCTGCTGACCTATTTTCTGAAATGGATGCACTATTTTGTATTCCCGCCAGCAATGTACATGGGGTCTAATTGTTTCATATTTATTCTTGTTAGCATTTGGTATTGTCAGGTTTGTTTTTCTAATTTTAGCCATCCTAATAGGTGTATTTCCTTGTGACCTGAATTTGCACTTCTCCAAAGACAAGATGTTGGGCATCTTTTCATGTGTTTCCTCCGTATCTCTTCTTTTGCACATTGAAAAGATGGGTTGCTTTCTTCTATTACGTTTTGAGAGTTCCTTATTCTAGGCATTCATTCTTTATCAGATAAGTGTTTTGCAAATATTTTCTCTCAGATACTCAGAAGGGTTTTAATGAGAAGTAACTCTTGAGTTTTAAAGATGTGGCCTGTCTGGGGTAGGGAGTGGGGAGAGCGTAGGATGGGGAGAAACAAGGAGGCTATCTTAATGCTCAGGTGAGAGCGGAGGCTCTGAGCCAGGCCAGGGGCCATGCAGTAGGCAGGAGTGAAGAGCCAGAAGGCGTGGAGACCCACTGGATAGTAAAAGGGTCTTTTACCCTGTGAGCCTTCCCTTCCTACCTCATTTCTTCCTTTGGCAGATATTTGTAGAACACCTACTAAGCACCAGGTAATGGTCTAGGCATAGGGGAAATATCTTTTTCCCTTGGAAGTTCTTACAAACCAACGCGAAGGCTCTGATGAGCTGAACTAGGTGCAAAGTAGGGGGATCTCCTTAGAACCAGGCTGTTTTGATGGAAAAGCTCTGGAGGTCATCAATTTTGGCCTCTCACCCAATGTAGGATCTCTTGAGAAGCACAACCAACAGGCACCTGTTCATCTCCTGTGGGTGCCCCTCCAGGGGTTAGGGGGGTTCACATCCTTCCTAGGGACCATTTCCATTTTCTCTTCTTCTCTCTTTTTAAAGGGAAAGGATCACACCTGTTACTAAGGGGAAGTGCCCTCCAACCGTGGATTACAATTCAGATCCTACTCCTTAAAGCTGCATGTGAAGGACAGCTATGGTGACTGGAGGATCCAAAGGGCAGAACATGAATCTGGGGATTGGGAGGGTGGGAGCAGGAATGAATGGGGTGTCTTGGAGAAAGGACACACGGGAATGCCTGGGAGAGGGGGCGATGTGATGGGATCACTTTTGCTGGAGACATCTACCTGGAGGTCACAATGCCTGCTGGGACAGCTGGGGCCAGGTACCTTTTGATATGAGAGATCAATTATCCCAAGAATTCAAATGGACCAGTGACATGAACATGGGAGCCAGGCAGCAGATGGACTACAGGGGTGGGATGTGGTTGACACTCTGGGAACCCCTTCTATTCTAAAGACAAAGTGTTTGACTCCCTGTTCATTAAAATCCAAAAAGAGGTGGAAGAGTGTGACTTGTCATAAGGCAGCTCTAGGTCCCCTCCAGGAGTATTACATCTCCAGCTCAGACTGCTTCTGGATTGTCAGCAGGGCCTCATGCTACGAGGAGGCTGCTGACCTCCAGGCAATGCGCAGCCATTGGGAACAAGCAGTTTTGACCCAGAGTCAGGCCTCACGGGCACACCATCTAACACAAAGGTGTGTTTGTGGGCCTTGGTCATGATGTCCTGAGCTGCTTTCCTCTCTGTTGTTTGTCAGTGAGAGACTGTGGAGAAGGGGGGATGGCAGGAGTGTGTTGTCCCTAAAGAAAAAGAGACTGGGACACCACAGCCTCAGCCAAAAGGACCCACATAATGATAAAAAACAAAACAAAACAAAAACTTCAAATACTTTCTTCAGAGCCTGAGTGTCCTACAGAAAGCAGCTACTTTCTTACTCATGTCAAAATGACTTTGGGAAGAAATAAAACTGTCTTTATTCACAGACATGTCATCTATGTAAAAAATTATACTGAATCTTCAAAAAAGGCCGATAAGCAAAACTAGAACTAGACTTAATAAGTCAGTTTAGCACGGTTTCAGGAAATAACATCAATAGACCAAAATCAACTATTTCTATATACTATCAATAAGCAATAAAAAATTGAACATGCCATTTTAATAATATCAAAACTGAAGTACTTAGGTATAAATTTGAAAAAAGATGTACAAGATCTGTATACTGAAAATGACAAAATACTGCTGAAAGAATACCAAATAAGGGAGACATATACCATGTTCATGAATCAAAGATTCAATATTGTTAAGATGTTAGTTCCCCAACTCAATATTGATTGATGGATTCAAAGCAATACCAATCAAAATTCCAGCAATTTTTTTTAAAGTTTACAAACTGATCCGAATACTTATAGGGAAATACAAAAGACATAAAACAGCTAAAACAAATTTGAAAAAGAGGAACAAACCTGGAGAACCAAGCTTTACCTTATTCTACAGTGTGGAACTGGTGTCAAGATAGTCAGGTAGATTAAAGGAACAGAATAGAGAACCCAGAAACACACACACACATATACGGGCAACTGATTCTCAGCAAAGGTGCAAAGACAATCTAATGGAAAATAAAGTCTTTCAATAAACGGCGCTGGAACTATTGGATATCAATATGCAAACAAACAAAAAAAAGAACTATGATCATACTCGCATCATATACAAAAATTAACTCAAAATAGATCATAGACCTAAATGTAAAATCTAAATTACAAAACTTTTAGAAAACACAAGAGACAATATTTGGACTTTGTATCAGGCAAATATTTCTTACATAATAATTTAACTATTTAGTCAAATGCTTTAACTATTTGAACAAGTTGTTAAATTGGATTTAATTAAAATGAAGCAATTTTGTTCTTTTAAAGACACTATTAAGAGAATGGAAAGCCAGGAAAATATTTACAAATCATATCTCATAAAGGGCTTATATCCAGAATGCATACATCAGTTACCAAGGAAATGAAAATTAAAACCACAATGAGATATCACTCCCTTCCTAGTAGGATGGCTACAAGTAAAAAGACTGACCATGCCCAGTGTTGGTGAGGAAGTGGAGCTACTGGAACTCTTCTACGCTGCAGGTGGAAATGTAAAATGGTACAACCCCTTTGGGAAACACTTTGGCAGTTTAAAAAGTTAACCATACACTTACCATATGATCCAGCCATTCCTCACCTGGGTAATTACCCGAGAAAGGAAAGCACATGTCCATACAAAGACTGTCCAGAAATGTTCCCAGCCCCAAACTGGAAACAACCCAAATATTCATCAACAGGTGAATGAATAAACAACTGTAGTTTATCCATACATATGTCAAGACTAAGCAAACTGCACACTTAAAATATGTGCCGTTTATTATATGTTAATTATACCTCAATAAATTGTTACAGTTTGGAAGAAACTAAGGAGAAATAACAACTAAATGCAATGTAGGATCCTTAATAGGATTCTGGAAGGAAAAGGAAAATTAGTGTTAAAATTGGTGAAATTCAAATAAGGGCTGTGGTTTAGTGAATAACATTAGGCCAATGTTAATGTCTTGGTTTTGACCATTTTACTATGGTTTTGTAGATGTTCATGTTAGAGGAAGCTGGGGGAGGGGGATATGGGAAATCTGTGCTCTCATTGCAACTTTTCTGTAACTCTAAAATTAATTCAAAATAAAAAGTTTAAAAATATTTGCAATAAAACTTTTTAAAAAGAGTTTTTTGTAAGAGAAGCCTGTATAATAACTTTAAATTAGGCAGTTCTTTTAAATACTTTGCCATGAGGTACCAGTGGTCCCTGTGTTACAAAAGTCATGTATGCTGAGAAGGGACAGCCACCGACTATAATGGAGTGGAAGGTTCTCTGAGAGAACCTTCATTTGACTGTTTCTAGATCTGAAGCTACTGTCTCGGTTGGAGCACTTTGGTGGTGTACGACTAGATGAGTCTGCATCCTTGTTTAACTCATTAATAGCATCACCGTGGCTTTCAAACCACCCGACTTTTCTTGAGCTTCTCTTTCCTTATTTGTAAAATGGAGATAACTGACCTGGTTTTGACAGGACTGTGAGGATTAAATAAGATATTGCATGTTGTGTGCAATTCAAATGGAAGGTGGGACTGAAGGCTTAAACTACAAAATCTGTTTTCAAGAACATTATAGATTTCTCTTCCTTGAAAGATAAGTCACAAAATCCAGATTTGTGAAACTGAACTGGAAAAGGAACTTTCTAAAGGGTTCCTTCACGTAACTTTAGGATGGAACATACACATACACATTTTAGGGCTATGTCCATCATCATTATCTATGCATTTGCATAAAACTTGATTGCACTAAACTCAACTCTTATCTCTGCTCATTTAAGCCTGACAACTCTCTAATAACTAGGGTGGTGAGCTAAACTGCTCTAACAAATAGTCCCAAATATGTAGTGACTTGACTACAGTAAAAGTTGTATTTCTTGGTCCCATAACAAACCAGGGCAGTCTTCAGATTCGTGGACAGTTCTCTGTATAGAGACTCAGGGATCCAGGCTCCTTACAACTTGTGACTTCGCCACAGCCTATGGCCTGGTTGTCATTTGCATCCAGCTAATAGGAGGGAAAGAGCCACGAGAACCTCACATTTTATCACTTCGGTTTACACTCTACTAGAGAACTCTAACGGAAGGACACACTTGACTGCAAGGGAAGCTGGGAAATGTAGTCAGCAGTGTGCTCCAAGAAGGGAGGAATGGAGTTCAGTGGATAGGTAATGGTCGCCACCAATTTGTAGATGAGGAAATAGTCTTAACGGGGTTACCTAACTTGCCAAAATGTTAGGTCACAACCTGGTGACAAAGCCAGGACTTTAGCCCAGCACTCCTGACAACCATGTCTGGCAGCTTAAAAAGCCCAGCCTTACGGTCGTCTCTCACCTGGACTCTTCTCACTGGTCTCCTGGCTAGCACCCTTTCCTCTGCAGTCTGTTCTCCACCTAGTAGGTGGGGGATCCTATTAACACCGACGCCAGATCACTGTGACAATGATAGAAACTCAAAAATGGAGAAGAAAATCACCCATGGCTCCACTGCCCTCATAAACTTGGCACTTCCCCTATGTTGTCTTTCAGCCCTTGTTCAAGGGTGCAGGTTCCAAGGGAAAATGACCTGGTGAACGGCAGAGCCTGCATTTAAGCCAGCTCTGACTCCACATTGTGGTTCTCAGAGCAAAACAAAAACAAAAACAAAAACAAAACCCAAAGGCTACTTTCCAGGTCACATTTTTATTTTTACAGAAGCAGCAGCCACACATCCACAGGGACACGAAGTGTTCTGGACATTAGGCACAGCGCCTGTGGCTGTAATATCCAGCTGGGGGAGACACATGCCTTTCTTCTCGGTCCCCGTGATCAAGGAAAAAAAAAAAATCACACAACCTACCCATTCCCACCTCCTCCCTTCCCTTTTAGTAATCTCCAATTAAATTGTGCATCCTTTCAGCCAGAGAAACTGGCTATAATTAATTTTACAGAAAACCTTCATGCAGCCAAGAAACTTGAGGACCTGGAGGGGGGAGGCGTGTTCTACTTTCCATACACACTGCCCCCCCAGTGCGCAGTTCAACTCCATTTGGAACCACCACTCGGATGGACAGTGGCAGGACTGGCTACTAGAAAAAGCTGGTAACTCGGCTCACCATGCTTGGAAGATAGCCAGTTTCCAGGCAAGATATTACTGGAGCAAAACATTAACCTGAGGTTGTGCAATGTCAGGGCCTTCCCTTCCGAGCCCCAGCTTCCGGGTGTCTGTGAAGGACAGGATTTTGGTTTGTAAGACTAAGGACAATAGTGCCTCTCTCAGTGGCTTAGGGATGGAGGTCCCACTGGTGAAATGATGGAGCCTTGTCTGTTGGGTTAACCCATTCCTCTACAGCTAGTAGGATCATTAGTTTAACCCCGAGCAGGAAGCACAGGGGCCCACTATGAGAGCTAATGCCAGACTGCACGTGCTTTGCATACAAGCTACAAAACGAAGTTTCTTATTTTTTTTCCTATACCCCCTCCAGAGGCCAAATGGGTAAGGGGGTTCTCTTGCCTTCTGAATGCCATGAATGTGCCCAGTACTCATAGGACCACGCTAACATACTCTGCAGTGTGCTAAGCCCTGGGTGGGGTGAGTGAGCATCTGTCAAATCAAAGCATGACTGAGGATTCTGGCAACCTGCAGGGGACAAAAGTGACAATTCCTGCAAGTCGACATGTGCCTTTCTGAAAATGAGAGAAGAGCTGGCCTTGGGCTGAAGGCCCTTAAATGACAGACCACCCCAAGTGTCCACTTGGATCATTTATTTTTCCTCTGACTTCACACAAACAAGGCTTTCCATGGGTTTTACAACCACGGGGGTCTAAGACAGCCATGAACTATAGCAGAAGGGCCCCAGGGAGGTCTTGTCTGTAGATGTGATAGATGAACAAACACTAGAGGAACAAATGACGTGTCCACAGTTGCAGAGCCCATTAACAACAGAGCAGGGACTAAACCCAGGTCTCCTGGGGCAGTACGTGTGTTCTCTCTCAGAGTGTCACTGCCTGGCACAGCTCACTTCATTCGTTTCCCTTACATGACACAATTCCTTCTCAGGTTCTCAGTTTTTAGCTGAGGCTGAGCAGATCTTAAGATGGAGTTGCATGAACAACCAAGCTTTACTAGGTGGGGAAGGACCTAGAGAGGTTCCCTTCCCTCTGGAACGGAAATGGAACTAACTTTTCTCTGAGCTTAGAGTATTTGTAAGGCACTGAAATTAACTACAGCTGGGGGCAGGGGGAGAGAAAACAGGATGAGTGGTGAGAGAAATCAAGTTGATGCTCTCTTCTTTCAGCCCCGTGGTTGAGAATCCTGATGAAACCTAACAACGGCAGACTCTTTTCCTGCTTGGTGTGGTCCACTCCACCCTCCATTCTGCGGGGCAGTGTGGACACACCCCCACCACAACTAAGTGGGTTCTGGTGACAAGAGGCATAGAAAGTTGGAGAGCCAAGAATGAGACCAGGTCCTCTGCATCCAATTCAGAGCAGAAACCACTCATTCTCCCAGGGGTTGGGGAGGTAGGCTGGGACAGGATTCAACCTTAAAATGTCTTTCCCAGGGACATGGTCCTCTCAGATTGGGTGATGGCTGGGGTGGGCCTGCAAGCCTGAGAGTGAAGGAGGGATAGGGCAGGACATCACCAACGATGGCAGAGAAAACTTTGGGATCGGACCTGGCTTTGGCACAGCACATCTGGGGCCTGCTCACCCATCTATTGCCCTCCTAAGACCCCACAGGGATGGAGAGAAACCTTCCTTCCTTCTCCTGGTGAGGAGCAATTCTGGCTGACTGAAGCAATGGCAGTGCAACTCCAGGGCATCCCTTCATAATTCCAGCCAATTCTGTGCCCTGGTGACCTTACGTGGAGCCTCTGGGACGCTACCGCTGAATCCAAAGCAGATGCAATGCTGAATGGGAAGTAGCAATAACTACCACAGCCTGCAGGCAGATATTGTTAACCCCTGTCAACAGATGAAGAGGCAGGTCCAGAGGGGTTAAGTGACTCACCCAGAGTCACACAGCTAATGAGTGGTTGAACTGGGAACTGGACTCAGGTTTGTCTGACTCCAGATCCCAGGTGCTTCCCACTCCATGGGCAGCCCCTGGAAGCTGGGAGCAGGCTGTCAGGGCTGTCTGCATGGGACTTCCGGAGGGGTTTCTTTCTGAAAGTATGGATCTGGGAGAGCAGCCAAACTTGAGTGAAGGGAAGATGCCTCTTGGCCCTGGGGACCGGGTCTACCCACACATCTGTTTCTTTGTGGGTAGGCTTCTGCTCAGTGCCTGGCAGCCTTGCAGATCTTGTCGTACACCTCGGGGAAGGCATCCTGGCAGCCGAGCTGCTCCCGCAGCTTGTGGTACAGGGAGCCATCAAACATCTCCCAGAACTCCTCGCGGTTCATGTAGCAGTCAGCGTACAGCATCTGGAACCTGAAGAACAGAGATGGGGGGGTGAGGACGTGGGGAGGCGATGTCGGTGGGGCAGGGAGGGGAAGGGGAAGGAAACGCATGAGAACCCCGACCGTCCCTTATGCGTAGCACGCTTTGCAGTGTAGGAAGTGCTTTTGGGAGATTTCTCTTGTTTCATCCTCCTAATCATCTGGTGGTAAAGGGAGATGCGGGAATTCTTGTCCCCACTTTGCAGATGGGAAATTGAGGCTCAGGGTATTAAGTGATCTGTCAGTGGAGGCAGAGTCAGAAGAACTGGAACAGCCGGCTTCTCCCCTGTGCTCAGCGCACCACACACTGCTGCCTCGGCGGGGCCGCTGGCTGCTTTCTTTTCTTTTTATAACTGATGTTCAATAAACGGCACATATTGAGAGTGTACAACTTGCTAAGTTTGACTTATGTAGACAGCCTAGAATGCATCACCTCAGTCCAGATAATGACCGTAAGCACCCCCTCCTCCCCGACTTTCCTTAACCACCGTGTTATCGCCCTCCACCATCCCAGGCGGACCTGCCGTCACCCTGGATTCTGGAATTTTATATACACGGAAACATCCCTACTTCTTTTTCTTGGCTTCTTTCAATCAGCATAATTATTCTGAGATTTGTCTGTGTTATGTAGGTCAGTGGTTGGCTCCAGGCTGTTTTCTGAGCACCGCTGACCCAGGCCTCCGTGTGGCTTTCACAGTCACGAATCCCTCCCTCCTTAGCTCTGCTCTTCACCTGGAGCAGCGCCCCGGAACCTTTGGAAAACCATCCCATCACCTGCCCTGGGGGGAGATGATTCCTGGGTTCCCAGCTTGAGCAGCTGGGGAGATGCAGCTGGGCTGATGGGAGGAGAGGGATGCCAAAACAAGAGGGAAAGAAACCCTGCAACCCACCTCCTTACCTTTCACAAGGTACCTCCCGAGGCAGAGGCTGCCCTAGCGAGAGCCCTGAAGTGACCGGCTGGTCTGATTCCGAAGCCGGCCACCTTCGCCCTTCCCTGCACCCTCCTGCCGCTGTCCCCTGGGGCTGATGTTCAGAGAGAACTCGCCACACTTAGGGCCACTCACCCGTGCACGCTTCGGACGAACTTCTCCAACTGCCTCATGCAGGACCTGGCTTCGAAGTGCTTTATGCGCGGCTCCCCATAAGCTCCAATATCCACGTAGAGCTCTGTCTCGTCTCCCTTGGGGTGCACCAGGCCCGGCTGGCTGGGTAGGATGAATGGGCACAGCCAGATGGGGTAGACCTGGGTGGACCAGGGAGCGGGGTGTTGGTACTTTTCTCCAACAGGTGACAGGCTGGCCCACCCCACACCTACCCAAAGGGAGGCTAAAGATAGGTTTTGCAGCACTCTCCAGGGGGCCCCTCCTCTGGCTGCTCACAGCTTCACCCCTACCCCCAACTCCACTATACTAGAGGGCACAAGCTGAGCAGTTCACGGGAGTGCTCATCACCAGGGCCTACGACTTCTCTACTCCCAGGGCCATTCCGAGCAGGCCCATTTTGCAGTTGGAAAAACTGAGGCCCGTAGGGCAGGTGTGCCCAAGGTCAGTGACACGGTTTCGGGGAGAAGACTGTGGCCTCCATGGGATGGCTCTCAGCTCGCCCCGCCCGGCCCTGCTCACGTGGATGTCGTTGTGGAAGGTGTGCAGGGCCTGCACCATGCACTTCATGGGCACCAGCATGTCCTGCACGACGTGGTGCTGCTCGTACAGCTTGCGCAGGGTCTCGCCCTGGGTCAGCTTCAGGAGGGAGATCTTGGGAGGCACCATCCACCCAAAGAGGTAGCGGAAGATGGGGTTGTTGCCAAAGGGGATGATATCCTGAGAGACAAAGTAAGGTTGGGGATGGAGAGATGGAACCAGTGAGGACTGAGTGTCCCCGTATGCCAGTGGCCAGGTTCTTGTTCGTTGCCCGACATGTATGACCGGGTCCACTCCTCCTATTGGGAAGGGCGTGGTAGCACCCAGGATGCACCCAGTTGGATCTGGGTTTGATTCTCAACTCTGGCACTCACCAGCTGTGAGGACCTTGGGCTCGTTACATAACCTCTCTGAGCTCAGTTTCTTTATTTGTAAAATGGGACTAATGAGAATAATGACACACCAAACAGAAGGCACTCAGCCCAGTGCCTGGAGCGAAATAATAAGGCACCTATAACTGTGGTTCCAGTTGTTGAGGTCAGAGTGGCTGGCATAAAACAGGCATCCACAAATGTCTGAGAAATAAAGGCTGTTGAATGAGACGAGGGATACTCAGAAAGCTTAAGTGATTTTCCTAAGGTCACACAGCCAGGGACAGCTCTCACTGGGGTGGGCAAAGCCTGGCCCAGGTTCAGCAGTGAGCACACTGGTTTGCAGCATCTCCTCAGAGGCCTTCTCTGATCCCCCGCCTCCC
Organism: Hipposideros armiger; assembly: GCF_001890085.2. Classification (NCBI taxonomy): domain Eukaryota; kingdom Metazoa; phylum Chordata; class Mammalia; order Chiroptera; family Hipposideridae; genus Hipposideros; species Hipposideros armiger. Next base: position 132,830 of record NW_017731997.1, read on the forward strand.
CTTTATAATGTTACCGCTCTCCATCCCTCCACGCACAACAGCAAACCACCTTTCAAGGCCAAGCTTGATGGCTACCTCCAACCCTAGGCAGAACTAGTCACTTCCTTTCCTTGTTCTCGTGGCCCTCACAGTGCCACCCCGCCTGCCTACCCAAGCTCGGTCTCCCTGGAAACCCTCCCAAGTAGAGGCTGTTCTTTCTCATCCATTCCTCAAATCACCACGAGGGAGGGGCCCCCTCACTCAGCACGGCCGCTTTCCAAAGACACCCTCTCCTCCCCACCTGCTCCTCTATGGCTCCCACCAGCTGGCCATCCTGCCCACCCCCACCCCCCATCAGACTGTGGAGAGGCCCCCTTGCTCAATCAGACTGAGGTGCGGCCCCCCTGCACAATCTTCCTCCCCGCTCCAAGTCTGCTGTCTTCCTGAGGGTCACCAGTGTCCATTGACACTCCATTCTCACAGTTCCTGGGCCCTTGATGCCAAGGACCTTCCTTCATTCATTAGACAATTACGAGGTGCCCATGAAGTCAGGTACCAGGTTCTAAGCTGGCCCCTGAGACTCCCAAGATAACTGAGACATGGTCTGTCCTCAGGTGTGCAAGAGACAGGCCACAGGACTACAGTACAGCATGGGAAAAGCTGGGACGAAGAGATACGGGGTCCACATCAGACGAGGGATCAGGGGCAGCTCCCACAGAAGCCGCCATGCTAAGCTTTGGGGCTGAGTGACTTCCCCTCCACTCCCTTGAAATCACCTCTCTGATCACCCGCCCACTCCTATGAGGGAGGGGCCTGTCTGCTCTCCTCTGTTAGATTCTAGCACCTATATCAATGCCGGGGTATACAACAGGAGTGCAATACACACTGTGGCTTTTATTGTTTCCTTGGCTGGTTTTGGAAAAGCCACACATGCCCATAGCAGAAATCCCAACAGTCCAAAGGTTAAGCTTCCCTTCGCATCCCTGCTCCTGCTTTCCCTTCTCCAAAGGCAACCACTGTTAGGAACTGTGTGTCTTCTAGAGACATTTGATGTAGACGAGCATACGGGCTTTACAAAAACAACTCACAAAACAGTGGCATATGACGGCATCTGGCTTATCACTGCATCCTGTGCATCAGCACCCGGAGCGCTACCGCCTTCTTGGTCGTGGGTGCCTAACAGTGTACTGCAGGGGCCCACGAACTATGGCTCCTGGGACAAATCTGGCCCACCCTTTGGTTTTGTAAAAAAAGCTTTACTGGAAAACATCCAGGCCTGTTCATTTACATACTGTCTATGGCTGCTTTCAGGCTATAAGGGCAGAGCTGCTCCTAGAGAGGCCTCATGGTTCACAAGGCTTTCAATGACTACCTGGCTCTTTACAGAGAATGTTTACTAACCTCTGCTCTGCTGTATGGATTTAGCCTAATTTATTTAGTCAGTTCTGTACTGATAGGCATTTTGATTATTTCCTGGCTATTCCAACGAGGATCCTTTGTGCGTATGTCTCTGCCCATTTACACGTACGTTTATCTGTAAGATAAATTCCTAGATGTGGAAAATTCTGGTTCAGACAGTGTGTGAAATTTTAATGGATGCTATTTTAAGAGCTTGTACCACTTTATACTCTCCCAGGCAAGGTAGGAGATCGCCGTTTCCCCACACCCTGGCCAGCACCGCGTGTTATCCAACTTTTGCATCTCTGTCATTCTGATAGGTAGAAAATGAGTCTCCTGTAGTTTTGTTTTGCCCTTCTTTAAAGCTGAGTGAAACTGCATCACCTTTCTTCTATTTAACCCTCCGCTGGGCGCCACTGATCTCACAGATTCACTGCACACAAATTTTCAACTATCTAACAGTTAATGTCAGTATCATGACTCACCGCTTCCGTATCTTCCCCCTCTACTGTAACCCACTGCCAGTCGTGTTTGTGACTTAGTACAGTAAAGCTGTACTTCATAGCGGCACCTTTGTGTGCAATGAATCTGTGAGATCAGTTGCACCCAATGGAGGGTTAAAAGCCATCTACATTTGTTCCCCTAAAATTGTCCATTGTTAGAAAAAGTTATCAGCTAGAACCACTCCTTTTCTTAAGTCTCAACCTCAAAAAGTTCAACTTTAAACAGTGTCTCCTTTCTTGCCTCTGTCTACCTCATATTCATCCTTCTGCTTTGGAGTGACCCCAGGTCCTGTGTCCCTGGCTTCATTCCTGGTCCTGTCCCACGAGCACACTAAGGTCAGTTACTCCAGGGTCCCTCATTGTGGCCTCTTCTCTCCTTGGCCCCCTGCTTTTCAGCTGCCCTTCGCCTTTATCTGTGTCCAGCCTGCTACTGGCCACCTCTGCTCTGCTGGGCTGCAGGGCCCCACCACAGGTCCAATGGGCCCAGCCTGAGCCAGGACCCCAAACTCTAGAAGCAGGCCCTGTGACAATGACATTCTAAGAAACACGAGCAACCAAGGACCTAAGTACCCTTCTGACAGTGTTTCCCTGTATTAGCCAACTACTTATACTGCCGAAAATGAAGACTTCAAAAGGAAGGGAAAGACAGGGTTATCCGGAGTCTCTTTTCTTTTCAGTCCTTCCCTCCTCACCAGTAGCCAAGGTGGCGTGTTGGTAGAATGTGAATGTTATCAAGAAGGGAAATAAAAACAGTTGAGTTAATTTTGTGCAGTATTGCCACTGGTCCTTTAAGAATGAAATACATATGCATGGAGAGTTAAATGCTCTTATATTGTATTTAAAAGATGAACAGTAAAACTCGTGCTAATAACTTAAACTTTTAATTTTCTTTACTTAGAATAATATTAAATAGCCAATATTTTTGATAAGAGAGAGACCACAGAAGAAAGAAAAAAAGATTGTAATTTAGTCTCTTTGATGGCACTTTTTTTTTCCTGCTTTTTGTACTGTATTCCCTGACCCCAAATATTGCTGATTGACCGAGCTTGGTGAGTAAAGGATTGGACCAGCCAGGCCTGGCCCAGGTATGACAGGAATGGAATGATCACCTAGAATGCTGTTGATCATGCTCCCACTGATATGTGCAACCTCACGTCTGCCCTGAAGCCCTGACACATGGAGACAGCTGCCCACTAGATATCCTACCTAGATGCCTGAGAGGCATCTCAAACTGACATGGCCCAGACCAAACTTCGATTTCCCTTCCCAGACCTTTCCCCCATGTTGCCCATGACAGTCAGTATGCACTTCCAGTCACTCAGTTGCTTGGGCCCCTAGGCTAGGAATCACACCAATGGCCAATTTGTCTCAAAGGTTGGTTGATTCAACCTTCAGTGTCTCACAGATCTGCTACCATCCTAGACAACAGAAATCTTCTTTCTTCTACTCTTCCACTCTTGCACCCCCATCTATTCTCCATCTGTCTGTCAAAGTTATTCTTTTAAAACAAAAATCAGGTCATGTCATTTTTTTGTAAAAAGCCCTCTGCCAATTTCCTATCATACTTAAAGTAAAATATGAAATTCTTCCTTGACCTACAAGGACCCATATGATCTAGGCTCTGGCTGCTGTGTGACCTCATTCCCCACCACGGTTCTAGCTCAGGGGACTTCTTGCTGTTTTTCAAAAACATGGAACCACTGTGACAACTGGAAACTATGAATAGGGTTGGACCCCGACCTCATACCATATAAAAAACCTTAAATCAACAACCTAAATATAAGTGCTAAACCCATAAAGCTCTTAGAAGAAAATATAGGGATAAATCTTCATGACCTTGGATTTAGCAATGGATTCCTAGATATGACACTAAAAGCACAAGTAACAAAAATATAGATACACTGGATTTCATCAAAACTAAAATCTTTTGTGGCATCAAATGATATTATCAAGAAAGTGAAGACAACCTGCACAATAGGACAAAGTTCTTGTAAGTCGTATATCTGATAAGGGTCTAGTATTCAGAATATATAAACTCTCACAACTCAACACAGACAAATAGTCCAATTAAAAAATGGGCAAAGGATCTGAATAGACACTTTTCCAAAAACTATGCAAATGGCAAACAAGCATGTAAAGGATGCTCGACATCCTTAGTCATTAGGAAAATGCAAATCAAAATTACAATGAGATTCCACTTCACCCACACTAGGATGGCTATAATCAAAACCCAGAAGATAACAAGTGTTGGCAAGAATGTAGAGACACTGGAACAGTGCTGTTGGGAGTGTAAAATGGCTCAGCCACTGTGGGAAAAAGTGTGGCAGTTCCTTAATAAGTTAGATACAGAGTTACCATATGACCCAGCAATTCCACTCATAGGCATACACCCCAAAGAATTGAAAACTAGTACTCAAACAAATACCTGTATATAAATGTTTATAGCAGCATTATTCATGATGCCATAGGTGAAAACAATCCAAATGTCCAACCACAGATAAATGGATAAATAAAACATGGTGTTTACAATGGAGTATTATTCGGTAATAAATGGGAATGAGGGGCCGGCCGAGTGGCGCGATGGTTAAGAACTGGCTTGGATGCCAGAGGGCCCCAGTTTGGATCCCACATATGCGGGCCAGTGACACTGCCCTCCACAGCTAAGATGCTGAACAACAGCTCGACCTGGAGCTGGACTGCCGTGGGTCACTGGCAACGGCGTGGGCCGCAGTCCCCTGCTGCAGTGGGCTGCCATAAGCTACAGTGTGTAGCCGGCAGCCAGCGTGAGCGGCCAGCAGCCGCCGTGAGCGGCCGTCCAGAAGCCGGCGACTGATCTACCTAACCCAGGAAGAGCGCAATGATGGTGCCAGCTTGGGCCAGTGAAGCGACATCCTCCACAACTAGACTGAAGAACAAAAGAACAGCAACTTGTCTGTTCTCCTTCCCCTGATTCCCCAATAAAATCTTTAAAAAAAAAAGGAATGAGTACCCTGAAAGAGAATGTTACAATACGGATAAACCTTGAAAACATGCTTAGTGAAAGAAGCCAGATACAAAAGGTTTCGTATTTTATGATTCCATTTATGTGAAATGTCTCAAATAGGTAAATCCATAGAGACAGAACAGACTGATAGTTGCCAGAAGCTAGGGAAAGGGGCACTGGGGAGCGACTGCTTCATGGCTTCAGGATTTCTTTTTGGGGTGCTGAAAATGTTTTAGAACTAGAGAGAGGTGATGCTGGCACCATATTATGAATGTACCAAATGCCAATGAATTTTATACTTTAAAATGGATAATTTTATGTTGTATGATTTCATTTCAATTAAAAAAAAGAGAAAAACCCCCAAAAACCCCCAATAACCCATGCAGCCCATGTGAGGACCTCTGCTCTGGTACTTTCTTTGCCTAGAATAGTCTCCCCTGGAATTCTGCAGGGCTCATCCATCCTATGTTGAGGTCTTTGCTTAGAAGTCATCTCCTAAGAGGCCTTACCCTGATGTTTTTATTTACAATGTCACTGCTCCCCATCCCTCGAAGTACAACAGCAAATTCCTGCTTACCTGTCAAGGCCAGGCTTGCCGGTCACACCCAGCCCTAGGCAGGACTAGACTACCCACTTCCTCTTCCTGTTCTTGTGGCCCAAAGTCTGTCTGTTTGGCTAGGCTACAGTTCCTCAAGGATGGAACAGGCCAGTGTTCCCCAAATCACTTGGCCTAGCACCACATTCCCAGCTGCTCATTGAAAGCCTGCTGCTTTCAGTGAAGATGCTGCAATCCCTCAGAAGGAAGCAGCTGTGTTGCTGTGTAAGAGGGCATTCCAGTTCCCTAGGACAAAGCCACTCTTTTCCCCTGAGGGGGAGACAGTGTGGCTCAATGTTACCCATCCTGGCTTCCTGCCCGGCCGACTGGGAGGAGCCAGGACTCCTGGGAAATCTGAGCCTCACCTGGAGCTCCCAGAAGATGCTGCGTGTGTGCCGGTGGTAGTAGTGTCTCAAGGGGATGTACTCCAGGCCTCCTCGGTTTGTCTTCAGGTAGTTCTCCACGTGCTTGAAGAACCACGGCTTGTAGTAACTGCCAATGCTATTCAGCTGAAATGACAGAGAGCATTGTGTCAGCCCACAGACAAGCACCAAATGCCATCAGGGTGTAACAGTGATACCCGGCTTCTGTTCAGCACTCCTGGCCTTTTCAAAGCTCATTCATGTCTATTATCGCCTTTGAGGCTCTTGAAAGCCTGGTGAGGTGAAGCACAGCGGGTGCTCTCTAGCAGAGACTGCAAAAGCTCAAAGACGTTCAGTGGTGTGCCCGCAGCCCAACAGCTAGTTCCTGACAGTCTAGAGGGCTTAGCGACCCCGACACGGTCTGCTGTTTCTTCTCAATGAGAAAATCAAAGTGCAGATGTTTACTGGTGTCTGCCACAATGCAGTGCTCTGTGCAGGCGAATTCCTCCCCCCTCCCTCCCACTAGGTTGGTATTGGCACCAACACGAAGCATGGGTCAAACTCTCTCCTCAGTTGGTCCCATGGTCAACAGCACTAATTAACCCCGGCACTTACCCTGCTGCTCTGGACTAAGTCCTACAATCCTCTGGGTGCGGTGCTCCCCCAGACAACCACCATCAATGGAGGAAACGCAAGGTAAACCTACCCTGGCACTGGGCCCTGTGGCCCCAATGCCTAAACCTTATACTTAGCTGGTGTCGTTTTCAGTACTAAATGGTTCAGAACTTCACTGGTTGTGTGCCCTGGGATGACTCAGCTACTCTGGGCCTCAATTTCCTCATCGGTGAGATGAATTCTGAACAGATGCTTTTAGAGAGAGGCAAGGCAGCAGCCCCAAAGGAGCACAGGCTCCAGGGTTGGGGGGCCGGGGCCAAACTCTGGCCCGGTCATACACTAGTTGTGTGACATGGGCAGGTCACTCTCAGCCTTTTCTTCACTGTAAAATGGTAATAAAAATATATGCTTTTTAGGAGATTTTTGATATTAGAAATCTCACACACACACACACACACACACACTGCAGATGCTTAGGCCCCACATCAGACCAGTCTCTCTAAGGGGCAGGAGAGGCACCGAGTTTTATGGGGCAGGTGAGATCACACCCAGCTGGGTTAGGAAGAAGTACAGTGGAGGCCACATAGGTGAGGAAGAATGTTATTAGGGGCCCATCAGGGAGGACAAGCCAGGAGCAGAGGGCAGAAGTGAGCCGGCCCTAGGGGAGCTGGTGGAGGAGAATAATCACAACGTGAGCTGAGCGCTTGTGCTCCAGGCAGCGACGCTGGCACCTAACCATTGCGTTCTTTCTCTCTCCACAACCTCGCACAGCGGGGCTGTCCCTGTTTCTCGGATGAGAATGAGCATCGTCAAGGTTGAGCAGACCGTCCGAGGCCACCAGGCTGGCATGAGGCAGGGCAAGGATACACCCCATGTTTCACCACAAGGCCAGGGTCAGAGGGCAGAGCACCCTGATGGTGGGCTCTGGAATATGGGCTTTATCAAAACAAAACAACAATCCTATTGATTTTTTTCCTGATTCTAAAAGCAACGTACATCTATGAAAACTTCAAACACTGCAGAAATATGTGACTTGGAGAGACATCTCTGTAGCCTCACCCTCACCCCCATAGCCTACTAAAACTGATGTGTATTCATTAGGTTTTATTTTCTGTGTACACACACGCACACAGGTTTATAAAAATGGGACCATCCTACGCATGCTCTTGGCAAATTTGCTTCCTCCACTTATAACACACTCAGCTGGCCCTGGGCAGGTTACTTAGCCTCTCTGAGCCTCATTTTCTGTGTAGGCAAAATGGAGACATTACTACCCCCAGGAGTGGTTGGGAAGACTAAAAGATAACATAGAAAGAGCCACGCATGGTGCTTGCCCATAGTAGGGCCACAGTATTCAGTTCCTGACACCCACTGGCCTTCCACCCCCACATCCCCACGCCAACCTTCTCTACCCTGGAGCCAGACAACCCTTTGAGTGGTTGCTTATCTGGGTGTCACCCTCTTGTGCAGGCCACTCTTCTGGTAGCGACTCTGCAGGGACGAAACCAAGGGCCATGATGTGCCAGGAAACTGGGGTCACAGAGCCTGTTTATACAAGTCAGTTTCGGCGACGACAGTGTTGGGCGGGGCAAAAGACACCGTGCGCTGGCCTCTACCTGCTAATGCAAAGGAGACCGAAACTCAACAGAAACACAGCAACCTGATCTAACCCCAGGTAAGGCCTGGCCACACACCTGGCAGTGGCACCACCTGCATAATGTAACTGAAACTTGGAGGTACCTGGAGACGGGCGCTCCTGGCACTCGCTGACTTATCAGGAACCATTTGTGCCAGAGAAGCCCAGGATACGATCAAGAGCCCAGGCATTCTACCTGTCCCAGGGCACACTGATGGGGTAGCCAGGCAGCCGTGTGAGTTCCGGTTCCAACCCCGGCACTTAGATAGGAAGCCACTTGCTGTCTGGGCCTCCCCTGTAAAATGGGGGGTGGGCTGCCTCCTCCTGGGGCCGCAATGAGCCTTCCACTGGACACTGCCTACAGAGGGCCTGTCACAGTGCCTGGCACCCAGGGACAAATTCCTGAGCAGCCTGCCAAAAAGGAATATTTGGAAGAAATGCTTCTCAAACAAAATGTCCACACATCTTAATGGTATCTACCATGCTCCTCACCCAGCCCTGTTCCCACTGGGCATCACGGTTTTGCTCATTGGGACACTTTGCAAAAGGAGATGGCCTGGGAGCCCAGCCTGTGCCACTGACACTAGACAAGCCTCTGGGTAAGGCCTCAGTCTTCTTGGGAAATCAGGGTCACGGTGTTGAAACATTTAAAAAGCTGTACAAGGGTGGCGGTTAGCTCAGGTGGTTAGAGCGCAGTGCTCATAACACCAAGGTTGCTGGTTTGATCCCCACATGGGCCACTGAGTTGCACCCTCCACAACTAGATTGAAACAATGACTTGACTTGGAGCTGATGGGTCCTGGAAAAACACACTGCTGCCCAATTAAATTAAAAAACAAAACAAAACGCTGTACAAACCCCTCTGTCCAATTGGAAGCTTAGGTGGCATCTAATACATCAAACAGATGACAGAAGAGTGGGTACAGTGGGGGAGGTGATTCCTCTTGGCCCCCTCCCACAGTTTATCACCACTGGCATCCCCTAAGGGAACACTTCAGAGAAGCTGGAAAACCTCTGGATGAAATGTCCTGGCCAGGTGACTAGGTGACATATGCTGACTGGGCTCAGCCCAGGTCAGGCAGAGCTAGGGCCTGGGAGTGTCAGGAAACTTGGGCTCAGTGTCCGGAGTTCCATCCACTTCTGGTCCAGATCTCCCACAAGGAACGGTGCCTGATCAGTTTGTGGATGATGCTAAATTCTAGAAGCTGATATAAAGGGGAAGAAACACTGAACAAGGAGTTGGAGACCCAAATTTAAATCTGCCCTGTGCTAGCTGTGTGTCCTCAGAGGAGTCTCTATCTCCCTCTGGGCCCCATGAGAGGGGAATTGTACCAGATGATTTTTGAGTCCCTTTCGATTTTAAAATGCTTTAAGTATATAGGTATTGATCAAATGCCTTAAGAGTGCCTAACTTTTTTTTTTTTTTTAAGATTTTACTGGGGAATTGGGGGAGGGGAACAGTGCTGGATAACTGGGGGAAGGGAAACAGACAAGTTGCTGTCGTTTTGCTCTTCAGTCTAGTTGTGGAGGACGTTGCTTCACTGGCCCATGTTGGTATTATCATTGCACTCTTCCCGGGTGAGGCAGATCTGTCGCCGGCCTCTGGACGGCCACTCACGGCAGCTCTTGGCAGCTCACGCTGACTGCCAGCCACACACGGTAGCTAATGGCAGCCCACTGCAGCAGGGGCTGCAGCCTACGCCGTCGCCGGTGACTCACGGCAGCCCAGTTCCAGGTCGAGCTGTTGTTCACCATCTTAGCTGTAGAGGGCAGTGTCACTGGCCCCCATGTGGGATCCGAACCGAGCCCTGCTGCTCAGAGCTGGCATCCCAAGCCAGCTCTTAACCAACGCGCCACTCAGCCGGCCCAAGAGTGCCTAACTTTTTATCTACTAATTCTACTCTAAGATATTATTTAAATTACAGATAAAAGATGTTCATTGCTATTGTACATTAATTAAAATAGTAAGAAAATTGGAAGCAACTTAAATTTGCAATTATGGGGCAGTGGTTTAGTAAACAATAGGGCATTCACTCAATGCAACATTCTGTAGATGTTAAATATGACCATTTTGAAGGCAATGTAACTACATGGGGGAATGCTTATCACACTAGATCATAAAAAACAAATTTGAACAGGTGATCACAGCTGAAAACAAGCAAAAACTGCACAAAGAGATGTTCGACCTCATAAGTGACTTGAGGACGGCAAAATAAAACGATACTATTTTTCACCCTATCAGATTGACAAAAATAAAAAGAGCGATACTATCCAGTGTTGGCAAGAATGGAGGAGAAAGGTATTCTTACACACTGCTGTGGAAGTGGACAGCACTTTTCTGGAGGGCCGTTTTGTCTTAGCTATCAATTTAACATGCTCAAACTCTGGGGTCAGAAATTCCATTGTTTGGACTCAATCCTACAGATACACTTGTACAAGAAGCCAAGGATAGATGTAAGAGAATCTTCATTGCAATCTTAGTTGTCAGGGCATAACATGTTAAGCAATATAAATGCTCATCAGTAAGCAATGAGTTAGGTCAAATATTTACATGCCACAGTGGGATCCTATGGAATGAAATGAGGGTGTGTGTATACACACACACACACACACACACAGCCCTGAAGAACTGCTACAAGTGGTTGTGTGTCTGGGGGTAAAGAGATACACTTTAACTTTTTCTTTATATATTTTAACACTGTTATGCTACTTTTGTAGTTTAAAAACTTAAAAAAAAAATCTATGCACTGAAAAAGACTGGAAATAAATATGCCAAACACGTTAGCAGCAGTTGGCTTTGGGTCATGTTTACAGGTAGTCTTTTCTTGCCTTTTACTTGTTTACAAGTCTCTTACAATAAAAATCTAAAAACTCTCATAAAAAAAAGTGCTATTAAAAATTACATAGTGTAAGTTGACGGAGTAGCCCTCTGGATTTCAAGGCATCAAATCAATTACTCAGGTCTTCGCTTTGTCATCTTGTGGAAGTTTATATGATCTCTTGGAGGCTTGGTTTCCTCATCTATAAAATGGGGTTGCTGTGAGGATTAAAGATTATGTCTATCGGGAGACACACACATACCTGCCAGGTGGTAGGGGCAGAGGAATGGAAGCATTTGTCACTCACTGCCTAAGACAGCTCGGAGTATAGAGCCTATTGCCTGAACCCCAGGTGAGCTGACCCACCCAGGTTGCAGCCTTGAGGCGGGTGGCTGCCAGGGTCAGGGTGGGGCAACGGGCTCAGTCCCAGCCCACCCAGGCCTTCCTCCTCCCAGGCCCTGATCTGCAGCAGCTGACACCCTGGCCTACCTTGCTGGGCTCCACCTCGTCCGTCATGACCCCCGTCATGATGACAGCCTCATCCAGGGAGTAGAGCAGCCCTTCCACAAAGTGGTTCTCCTGCCGCTGGGACTCAAGCTTGAACTTGTCGCAGATCGTCTCCAGCCCTCGCACTGGCTCAAACCGCAGCTTGACGAACTTCTTGGCAGGGATGATGCGGATCTCAGCTGCCACCAGGAAGCCCAAGGTCCCACAGGACCAGGGCACAGCGTAGAACAGGTCTGAGTTCTCCGTCTGCAAGGCAGAGTCAACACACGCTGAGAGCTTGAACGTGAGGCCCCACATTGTGGCATGCAGTAAACGGGCACAAACAACCCGGGGCCTGGGCTCAAGTCCTGTTCTGTCACCATCTTGCTGTGGAAACCCCACAAGGCACTCTGCAAACTGTGCTTTCCTCAGTTTTCCCTCTGAACTTCAGCATGACACTGCCCCGGTCAGGGGTCTCACAGAGAGCGCCTCCTCCACCAAGGCATAAGCCCTGGACCACAGGCTACCCAGGAAGATGCCATGACCAGCACTGCCCAAAGACCCAAAATGGCGGACTAAAGGCCAGGAGTCCCAGGCCAGGCTAAACAAAGAGGTGAACCCTTCCTGAGGGTCAGGGTCACCACAGAATATTAAAATGCCTCCCTTCTGGGCCATTACCCACATTTACAAAGCCTTTCCCAGTGGTTAGCTGTGGAATCCTACCCCCTCCCCATAACCTGCAGACAGCATTAACACTTCCACCTGAACAGGTAAGGAAAGTGAGGCACCAAGAGGTAACTTGGCTCATCCAAGGCTCCCCACAGACAGCGTGGTAATGCCGGGGCTCAGGCAAGATTGCCTAACGTCCTGCCTGTCACACTTATGGGGTTCCCCAAATCTGCTTCTAAATTCATCATTTTCTTGTTTTGTTATTTGTCTGGGAGACAGACAACTGACTTTTCATCTGGCCATTCTAACTTAGATTCTTTGGTTCTAATAGAGTGCTTTTTGAAAAAGTCCAGCCTTGTCTGTTCTTCACCTAGAGGACAGCCATGTGGTGTCTGCTCATGCTGAATGCCATTGGTGTGGACACGGTGGGTGCAGTGGACAGGGGGATGGAGCAGGGAAGCTCTGCAGTGGACCAGAAGCCTCTGGAACAGCCAAAGTGGGCCAACTGATCCCCATCCAGGCCACCCCCTGATCACACAGTCAGATCAGCAGTAAGTAATAACCAGGCGTCTGCTGCGTGTCCAGCTCTATGCTAGGAGCTTCCCAGGTGGCATCTACTTTCTCCTCCTGACATCGCATTTGTCAGATAGCAAACGTGGCCTCAGAGAAGGGAAGTAATTCACGAATGTTTGTCTCCTCTCTCTGCTGGTAATAAATAGGTTACAAGGCAGGGCCCAGCGTGTTTAGGAAAACATGCTCAACTGAGGTGAAAGGGATCTCTCTTGCCCAAGACTAGAGCTCCCAAGCGGGAGTCCTGCCCTGGACTCTTCTGTGAGGCCAAACAACTCTGGCCACTCGCTGAAACATTCGCTTCTAAAGGCTTGCACTGTCCCCCCAACCCAGGGGCCCTTCAGATATGCTTGGAGAGATCTGAGTTTATTTCAAGTTTCAATCCTGTCCCACTCCTTAGAGTAAATGCCTTAAATGTCTGTGTCCCACTTTGGGCAGTAGAGTTGTCTTTTATTTCTCCAAAACAGGCCCTGTTATCTCTTTTAGTTACCCCTCACACCATCTGGCATAGAGCTTTGATACTCAAGCCTGAGTTCCCCCAGAGAGGCAGTATAGTGTAATGAAAGGCTTTGGACATTGATCTGGGAGCCTGATAACCCGGATCTAGCTAAGTGGGATGTACTAGCTGTCTGACCTTGGCCAAGTTTATTAACCTCTCTGTGCTTTAGTTTCCTATCTATAAAATGTGGCTAATAATAGTACCTACCTCATAAAGTTGTTGAAGGATTAAAAGCCTTACTATATATTAAGCATTTATAATAGTGTCTGAGCACATAAAGGGGCTATATAAACCGCTGTTATTATTATGAATGCAGACCCAGACTGAACAAGTGTATTTCAAATGAAGCACCCCAAGGGGAGCCATCTCCCCAGTGCCACGGTCCTTGATGCCCTGGGCAGGCTGACAGGGACACCCCATCTCTGAACTCACCGGTGTGCATCGCACAAAGCTGCCGTCAGCCAGGACTAGCTCATAGGCAGTGCAGATGTGTTGGAACAGACCATACTTGTGGGATGATGACTCGATGCCCGTGCCCATGATCAAACCCCCTGTAGAGACACATGTGTTAGCCGGGTGGAGCAGTGGGGTGCGGGGTGGGGGAGAACTAGGTAAAGGGCACGTCACTGGAGTGGGAAGCTTATAGCACGAGGGTGGTGTGACAGGGATGGCAGAAACGGGCTGTCCATTTAGGGGAGATTTCTCATCTCTGTGGATCTAAAGAGCACGAGAGAGGAGAAAGGGCTCAGATCGGAGGATGAGGGCTTGCTCAAAGGAGGGGGATGAATGGGGAGACCCTGTCAAGGACGCTCACATCTTCACTTCTGGCCAGACACAACCTACAAACCTGTGTGCATTCATTTTACTAGGGACCTTAATGAAAAGGGGGGTTGGCTGGATGGCAGGAAGCTGTGTCCCATGGGAACAGTTACAAGAGCTGAAGGTGTTTCCCCTTGAGAAGAGAAGGTTTTGGGGACCACGAATCCTTTGGAAGGAAAGATTTATTCTGTGTGCTCCACAGGGCAGAGCTGGAGCCATGGATACAAGTCACAGGGAAGCAGATTGAAGACAGAGATTAAACACTGCTGATAACTTGAGCTGTTTAGAAATGGAATGGCCTGCAGGGAGCACTCTGTCTTTGGAGCTGGGCAAACAGAGATGGGAGCGATTTCTGTCACAGATGGTATAGTGGCAACTCCTGCACGGGACGGAAGGTGGGCTAAGGTGCCTCAGCTATAATCCTAGGATTGTCTGAGTCCTTACCCACTGTAAGGTCATCGAGCTCGGGCAACACAGGCAGGGTCCAGCCAATGGAGTTTAGCAGGGCAGTCACCTGACCCATAGTCACCAAGGGCTCCACACGGACAATCTGTTGACACAAGAGGAGAGAACCTAAGTCACAAGGAGACTGCCAGGCCTAACAGGGGTTACTCATGTAGAAGATATCCCCCCAAATCTTCCCAAACAATCATGCAGAGATTTCTACATGACCCATATATCCTCTTTCTAGAATGTTACACTGCCTTTCATTATAATGAATGGGATTTCTGGCTCCAGGTTTGCTCTTGCTTAATCTTGTCCTTTCAAATATCTTCACACTTAATACTTGGTTTATTTTTCTTCTAGGTTATAGAAGAAACACTCCCTTATTTGGAAGAAACAGCATATATGAAGAAGGCAAAAATCATCCATCCAGTTCTTCAGAGTTATCAATGTTGACACTGGAATGTATTTATTTTTAGTCTTTTTCTATGCATGTCTGTGTTGCTATTTTGTACGTTGTTTTTTTTTAAAGATTTTTATTGGGGAATTGGGGGAAGGGGAACAGACAAGTTGCTGTCCTTTTTTTTTGTTGTTGTTCTTTTGTTCTTCAATCTAGTTATTTTGTATGTTTTAATACAATGCACACACACACACACAAATGCAAACCCATACTTCTATGTCTTGCTTTTAAAGTTTAACATGATACTATGACCACTATCCTTTGCTACTAAATATTCTTGGAAAACATGATTTTTAATGGACACATTAATATGCCATCATGTGAACTTCTGCTTCCAGCCAGGATAGAGCAACCAGGATCAGGTTACCCTGCTGCCTGAAAACAAAAAGCAGACAAAAATACATAAAACAAGAGTTTTCAACATAGTGGACATCAGGCAATGAAGTTAATGATTGCTCAGATAGGAAAAAATGAGAACTCTGCAAATGCTCTAGCTAACTGCCTGGAGTTAGGGAGTGCAGGGGCAGGGAGCCCAGAGGGGCCCAGTGGAGTCTGAGTTGAGAACCCTAGAAGGCCAAGGTGAATAGAACTTGCAGGGCAGAGTAGGAGAGGAAATTGTATAGAGAGAAAGCTCCGAAGAACTAAAAAGGGTGCCCGCTGAATACTGATCAGTGCATACACGTAAGGAAATTACCTGAGAGAGGCCTGGGAAAGAGCCACCAGAAAGGATAACAAGTAACAGTGCAGGAGCTCAGCGCAGGGAACAGTATCTGTTCCCACAAGCCAGACTGGAAAACCTCGCGCTTCACAGGCCACTGGGTAGAGTACACAGAGTGGTGTTGCCTCACAATGGGGAATAACTACCCTTAGATTAAATGCTATTCTGGCCCCACCTGAAAAATCAAGAAGTAAGAGGATCAAACTGTTTCTCAGTAACTTAGTTATATCCCAGAACAACACTCAAGAAGATTTACAAGAATACAAAAATAGCCAGCACCCAACAAGGTAAAATTCACAATGTCTCTAAAATCTTATCAAAGTTTACTAGGTTTGCAAAGAAGCAGACAAATTCAACCCATAATGAAGAGAAAAGTCAATTAATCGGTTTTAATAAAACAGACCCATATTTGACACAAATGTTCAAATTAGCACACAAGGGCATTAAGATAGTTATTATTGCTGTATTCCTTATGGTCAAAAAGTTAAGTAGAGACGTTAAAAAGATAGTAAAAAACCCATATTGAACTTCTAGAAATCAAAACGACAACATCTGAGATGAAAAATACACTGGCTGGGATGATGGCAAATTAGACACTGCAGAAGGAAAGAGTACTAAAATTAATACACAGTAATAGAAACTATCCAAATGAAACACAAAGGGGAAAAAGACATTAAAATCAACAGTGCATCAGTGAGCCAAGCTGTGAAACAACTTCAAGTGGCCTAATATATGTGTGCTAGCAGTCCTCAAAGAGAGTAGCAGACAGAAAAAAATTTGAAGAAATAAAGACCCCCAAATTTCCAAATTTGATAAAAATTATAACGAATTCCAAGCACAAGAATTATGAAAAAAATATACTAAGGCACATCACAGTAAAATTTCTCAAAACTAGCGATAAACAGAAAATCTTAAAAACAGTCAGAGGGAAAAAAGACATGTTACATACAGAAGAACAAAGATAAGGATAAGAGATTTCTTGTTGGAAACAATGCAAGCAAGATGACAGTGAGGCAGCATCTTTAAAGTGCCGAAAGAAAAAACTGTCAATCTGGAATTCCATACCCAGTGAAAATATCTATCAAAAATGAAGGCAACTTCACATCCATTAGGATGGCTACTATCAAACAAACAAACAATCCAGAAAATAACAAAGTGTTGGTGAGGATGTGGAGAATTGAATCCCTTGCACACTGTTGGTGGGGCTGTAAAATGACACAGCTGCTGTGGAAAACAGTATGGCAGTTCCTCAAAAAAATTATACATAGAATTACCATATGACCCAGCAATTCTACTTCTAGGTATATATCCAAAAGAATTGAAAGCAGGGTCTTGAAAAGATATTTGTACATCCATGCTCATAGCACCATTATTCACAATAGCTAAAACATTGAAGCAACCAACTGTCCACTGATAGAACAGATAAGCACAATGTTGAATATACATATAATGGAATATTTTTGAGCTTTAATAATGATTGAAATTCTGCAATATGCCACACCATGGATGAACCTTGAGGACATTATGATAAGTGGAATAAAGCAATCACAAAACAACAAGTGCTGTATGATTCCAATTATGAGATACTTAAGAGTAGTCAAAACCATAGAGACAGAAAGTAGAATGGTGGTTGCCAGGGCCTAGGGGGAGGAGGAACTGGGGGAGTTATTGTTTAAAAGCATAGAGTTTCAGTTCTGCAAGATGAAAAGAGTTATGAGGATGGATGGTTGGTGATGGCTACATAACTTTATGAATATATTTAATGCCACTGAACTGTACACTTAAACATGGTTATGATCGTAAATTTTATGTTATGTGTATTTTACCACAATAAATACTGAAAAAGAAATGAAGGCAAAATAAATGTTTTCAGACATACAACAGCTGAAACATTCATCACCAGCCAAGTTAGAACACAAGAATTTGTTAAAACAGGTCCTTCATGCTCAAGGAAAATGAAACCAGATGGAAATACAAAGCCGAAAAATGAACTGAATAACTGGAAACTGTATGGGTAAGTACATAAGGTTTTTTTTCTTATTATTTAAATTATTTTAAAAGATAACTGACTATTAAAAAATAATAATGTAGGCCGGCCGAGTGGCGCGATGGTTAAGAACTGGCTTGGGACGCCAGGGGCCCCGGTTCGGATCCCACATATGAGGGCCAGTGACACTGCCCTCCACAGCTAAGATGCTGAACAACAGCTCAACCTGGAGCTGGGCTGCCGTGAGTCGCTGGCGACGGCGTAGGCTGCAGCCCCTGTGGCAGTGGGTTGCCATTGGCTACCGTGTGTGACCAGCAGCCAGCGTGAGCGGCCAGCAGCCGCAGTGAGCGGCCGTCCAGAAGCTGGCGACTGATCGGCCTCGCCCAGGAAGAGCGCAATGATGGTGCCAACTTGGGCCAGTGAAGCAACGTCCTCCACAACTAGACTGAAGAACAAAACAACAGCAACTTGTCTGTTCCCCTTCCCCCAATTCCCCAATAAAAATCTTAAAAAAAAAAAATAGTAATAATGTGGTGTGGGCTTTATAACATAAGTAACAGTATGACAACAATAGCATAGAGGTCAGGAGGAAAAAAATGGAAGTATATTACTATAAGATTCTTATACTATACATAAAATAGGATATAATTTGAAGTTAGACTGTGATAAGTAAAGTGTATACTACAAATCCTAAAACAACTGCTAAAATAGCAAAACAGAGTTATACTTAATAATCCAACCAAAGAGCCAAAATAGAATCATAAAAATTATTCAGTAATCCAAAAGAAGACAGGGGAAAAAAAAAGAAAAAGAGAACAAAAAACAAATGGGAGAAACAGAAAACAAAGAATAAGGTGATAGAGTTAAGCCAAACCTTATCAATAATAACATTAAATGTAAATGGTCTTACCATCTCAATTAAAAGGCAGAGATTGTCAGATTGGACAAAAACAAGCAAGCTATAACTACCTATATGCTGCCTACAATAAACACACATGGAATATAAAAAAAACAGATTAAAAGTAAAAGAGTGGAAAAAGATACATCATGCTACAAGTAAAAAAAAAAGCTATATATCAGACAAAATAGATTTCAGAGCAAAAAATATAACTAGGAATCAAACAGGTCATTTCATAATTACAAAGGATCAATTAATCAAAGGGACATAAAAGTCTTAAACATTTATGTACCTAATAACAGAGCTTCAAAATACATGAAGCAAAAACTGATGGAACTGCAAGAGCTAGAAATGAATCCACAGTCATAGGCAGAGATTTCAACAGCCCTCTTTCAATAATTGATGGAATAAGTAGAGAAAATTTGTAAGGATACAGAAGACTTGAACAACACTACCAACCAACTTGACCAAATTGACATTTATAGTACACATTACCCCAAAATGGCAGAATACACATTTTAAAAAATGCACATGGAACATTTACCAAGAATTGAAAAACACTGTGACCATACAAAGTATATTTTCTGACAACAATTGGGTTAAATTACAAAGCAGTAACAAAGATCTCTGGAAAATTCCCAAATATTTGGAAACAGAATAACATACTCTAAATAATTCATGGGTCAAAGCAGATGTCAAAAATGAAACCAGAAAATATTTTGAATTGGATGAAAATGCCTATCATCAAGGTTTGTAGGATGGCTCACGGAGGAAAATTTATAGCACTAAACCTCTATGTAAAATGCTACAATCACGTTGGAAGACAATTTGGCAGTTTCTTAAAAAGTTGACTGTATACCTATCATATGATCCAGCCATTCCTCTCCTGGGTATTTACCCAAGAGGCAGGAAAGCATATGTCCACACAAAGCGTGTCCATAAATGTTCTGAGCCATTTTATTTGTGATAACCCAAAGCTGGAAGTAATCTAAATATTCATCAATAAGTGAAAGGATAAACAAACTGCGATACAGTCATACAATGGAAAACTACTCAGCAATAAAACAGAATGTCCTTCTGACACATACTTCAACATGGACGAATCTCAGAATAATTGTGCTGAGTGAAAGAAGCCAGACAAAACAAGAATACATAATGCATGATTTACATAAAACTCTAAATACAAACTAACTTACTCATGTAGTGACAAAAAGGACATCATTATTTGCCTAGAGATGTGGGGTAAGAGGTGGGGAGGGCTCTGAGGAAGGGATTACCAAGGGGCAGGAGGAAGCTTTTGGGATGATCAGTATGTTCACTGTCTTGATTGTGGTAATGGTTTCATAGGTGTATGCACATGTCAAAATTCACTATCAAATTGTACACTGTATGTGCAGGTTATCATACATACATATCATATTTAGGGAGAAAAAAGGCACAGGAGATTAAGTAAACTGGCCAAGGCCTTACAAACAAAATGCCATCATGTGGCTATACCGTATGTAATAGCTCCCTACTATTGAATATTGTGTTGTCGTGGATTATAAATTAAGCTGTGATTTAGGCAGGAAGGTAGGAACAAAGGAAGGAAGGGAGGATGGATAGAAGGGAGGCAGGGAATCATACAATTTCTCTCTGTGTTGTTTTGACTTAAGCTTATTTCCTGTTTCCTGACGCTAGGTTTTAAGAACGAGAATTATTATATGGGCCAAAGAGTATACTCATGTCCACGGCCGTTGACAAGTGGGTCCCCAGGAAGCTTGGAACAAGGCTCGCCCTTCCATCCACTTGCACAGCCCACTGTTTACCAGCGCATTTCCTTACCGAGAAGGGGTAAATAGATTTCCTCTTGTGTCTCCCCTTTTTTATTCAAATGATCACTTCATGCATTGTATTGATAGCCTATTATTTGAAATCTGCACTATGACATCCTACATAGGGAAAAAGCTTCTTCCTAAAAGATAACTGTTAATAATCAAACCAGCTTTAATATGACTGACCATTCAAGGTCTTGTTTTGCATTAAGCAAGTTAATTTTTAGCAGGTGTAAAGCACTGTATGAAAAAAAGACAACGGGGTACATTCTCAAAATTTAATACAGGGCTTCCCAACCAGGAGCCTGCTGGATAGATACTGGAGAAGGGTGTTATGTTCATGTTTAAATTTAAACAAGATGAGAAACCAGATAAAGCAAGCCAACCAATTGGCTTCACTTTGGGCTCCCATCTGCTTGTTTGCAAATCTTTCCCAGAGATGGGGAAGCCTTGTGTGTCATAAGCCCATGATCTGCCCATCCCTCTCTTTCTGTGAAACTGCAGATAATCAAAGAATCCCCTTGAACTCTCAGTCGGCCCACCTGGGAGGTGAGGCTATGACCAATCTCTTCCAAAGCTGTGAGGCTCTGGAGGTTGGCAGTGGTAGGCAGAGCCTTCTCTGATGACCAGCGGTTTCAGACCTGTCTACTCTGGAATGCCCTCGGCTGGAATGATCTCCCTGTGAGTCATTTGCGCCAGAGGCACTGCCCCGCCCACTCAGAGCCTGGGAATCGCGCCATGCTCACCTGTTTCTTCGTGTCCACCTCCAGAATGTCCATCAGGTTGATCATGATATTTTTGTGTGTCTTCTTGTACTTCCCAACCCGGAGCGAGACAGTGAGCCAGCCGGGGCGCCCCGTGCACATGAAGGTCTTGCTGCCCTGCTCCTTCCATTCTCGCACCTGCAACCACAGGACAGAGGCTGAGCTAGCCCCACCAGGATCCCCAGAGCAGCCTGAAGCTCTGCTTTCAGGAGAGGGAGCTGGGAAGGAGGCCTTCACTTGTCAGCAAACATTTACCGAGCCCTTGCTTTCTTCTAGGCCCACTGGCTCTACCGTCTGGAATCTCCCAGGCTAGGGAGGCCAACAGAAAAGGCGAGGTGTTGCCACACCACAAAGCAGAATGAAGAGCTAGAATCCAGAGTCATAGTGCTTTAAAAACATTAACTCTAACTGGGAAGTTCAAGAAAGGCTTTATGATGGTAGTAATAGCAACCAGACAAATGATAATCATTTACTAGGTGCCCCCACTGTGCCAGGCACGTGTTGTACACCATCTCATTTAATTCTCACAACAAGCCCAGGAGGTTGGGATGATCCCCTTTTGCAGATGAGAAAACTGGGAGGCAAAATAACTTGCCCAAGGTCACACAACCAGGGAAGGGCAGAGCCCAGATTCACAGCCAGAACTATCTGACTTTTAGAAGGATACATGGGCTTGTAGTAACAGTCAACAGAGTAATAGCTAACGCATACCGAGGCTTATTATATGCCAAGCCCTGTTCTAAACATTTGCATGTGTTAACTCATGTATCACTTGGAGGGGGAGAGAAGGGGCAGGGAAAAACCACCAAGCTAATGAAGGAAGAGATTGAAAAACCTCTGCTATAAGTGACCAGGGCACAAAACACAGAGAACAAATAGCCCAGGGGACAACAAGCCCATCAGTATCATGGAAGGAAGTGTTCCCTTCCTGCTGAGATGGACAAAGGCAGGGAGGTGGCTATCTGTTGCTGTGACCTGTGACCATCCATTCCCTCTTCATCTGCTTCTAACATGCCCCCCTTCCTTTGGTTCAAGTGATGCTGATTCTCCCCCTACCCCAGGTGGTAGGCACATGACTCCATCCTCTTGGCCATAGTGACTGGTTCAGGGATGGACCTATCATCCAAGTCAAGCCAATAAGACTGGTTCGCAGAGAGGCACTCTTGCTGGAGGGGGCTACTAAGCTGACTGGATGTAAGCCAGAAACTGTTGGGGAATGGTGTGTGCTGCATCCCTGAGAATGAAGTCAACCCAGAGGAAAGTAAAGCCAAGAGATGGCAGATGGATGGAAAGATGGAGATGGAAGATCCTAGATCCAGTCATGCCTGAGCCAGTTTTACTCTGGGACTTTTCAGGACCTGGGTCAATAAAGTCCCCCCTTTTTTTGCTCAACAGTCTGGGGTGAGTTTCTATCATTTGAAACCAAGAATCCTGGAGGAGGTTGCATTGAAGCTGATCAGGCAAACAGCTCAACGCAGGGAAAAACGTTCCTGTAATCAGAAGCCAGGATGCCCCGGGAAGTAGAGGTGTCTGACAGAAGGGGGTTATTGAGGAAAGGATTCCTGTGAGTAGAGGTGAAGGCACAAGAGGTGGGATTCCATGACCAAGCAGGCCTTACCCCTGCCTGACTCTGCAGTTCCAGGATGTAATACAAGCTCAGAGGTGTGAGGAATGGATTGGGGGTACTGCATTCAAGCTTGAGGGTGGGCCACACAACATGAAGTAAATAGGGAAGCCAGAAAGCCTGAAACATGGGTTGGATTGGATCCAACCAAGATTTTGGACAGGGAGGCCATGCTGTGGAAAGTGGTTCTTGTGACTGCATGTAGGCCAAAGAGAGGTCGGGAGGGCCCAGGAAAGAGGAACTTGTCTGGTAGCTAATTACAACACGCCAGGTATGAGGCGAAAGAACCAGACCTACAGGGTGGAACGGAATGGGATGGGAAAGGAAAAATGTCAGAGTTCAGGCTCTGAAATCAGCTGACCTGGGCTCCAGCCCCATCATCTCGAGCACTAATTTACAGTTTGAACCTCAATTTTTCCCATCTGTAGAATAAATAGAAGACCTACCAGGGTTGCTGTGAGGATTAGAAATAATGGACATCAGTGGTACCGGGTGTGGCACATGGCAGGTCTAGGGCAGTGGGCTGGTCCTGTGAAGTCCCCTGTTTTCCTGTCCACAGTGAGCCCTTTGGTTTAGTTTAGGTAAACAAGTGCTCACTGGGCTGCCCTGGGCCAGAGGTGAGCCGGGCACCAGTCCCTGCCCTCCAGGAGCTCACACTCTGATGGGGGGAGACAAGCAGGTAAATGGAGAATCTGAACCCATGGAAAGAGCTACAAAAGAGGGTGCAGTTGGGGAGGAAGGGTACGGAGGGCTCTGGAGCTGTGACTGTCACCAGCAAAACCCAGGGCAGCCCAAGCAAAGCACTTCCAGATGCGGCATTCCCCCACTCAGCCCACAGTCTTCTCCCTCACGGGGATGCTCTCAGTATCCATCTTCATGCTCTTGCTTGCAGCACCAAACAGGTGCAAACAGAACATGGAGGCTGCTACACCTGCGGTGAGAGGGGCGGCAGGAAACAGAACCTCTTTGCAACCTGACACCAGTAAGAGACTAACATAAGGAGGGGCAGAGGGAGCCAAGAACCTGCCCAGGCTTGAAGCCCATGCCAGCCCTCAATGCGAGAAGGCAGCAGCAGGGCAGGCTCTGTGGATGCCCACACAGGGGAGGATGTACAGAGTTACCGGCAGGTAGATGAATGCCTTGTCCAGGAGTGAGTGCCTGGCCCCAGGGCTGCAAGGCTCCTCACCCTGGCTACCTATCACCTTGTCACTTCGGTCCTTTATCCTAAAGGTGTCAAAAGCTCCTTGCTGCTACATAGTAAACCCCAAACTCAAGGCCCCTCCCCAACCTAGCTCCAAACTCACTTTCCAACGTTCTCCCACTCTCCACCGTCGCTCACAACGGACCCTCTACCCGATACACCTTTCCCCATTCATTTCCCCTACTTTCAGTCTCTAGTGCCAGCTCCACCTCCCGGAAGCCCTCCCTCCTCCGAAATCGCTAGGGCCTAGTGACAACTACCTGTGCACTGTCCACCTCCCCTATCTTATGATTCTTTATATCTCTCCGGGTACCCGAGCACTCCATAAACAGCAGAGCAATGTTTTGATCCCTCTATGCCTTTGCTTACTCCGTTCCCTTCCCGGGAATGCCCAACCATCACATTTGTATTGAGTTCAAATCCCCCTCAAACCCACCGCCTCCTTGCAGTCTGGGCTCCCCCTACACCGCACACCACTCTGCGCCTCGCGACCCGCTATGCACGCACAAGGCCCTGCCCCGCGAGCCCGGGTCTCCGGCGCCCGCCCGGGGAAGCTCACCTGCTTCTGGATATCCCGCACGCGCTGTTCGTGCAAGCGCGGCGCGCTGCTAAGCTTGAACACCACCCAGGCGCGCACATAGTAGTAGATGTCGAAAATGAGGGACAGCGGCAGCAAAAAGAGGCACACGAACACCCAGCGCTGGTGGATAAGCACGAACTCCAGCCCTTTCACGCGGATCCAGAGCAGGAAGAGCAGCGCGCACACGGCCAGCGACACCGCGGGATCCATGGTGAGGCCGCCGGCGCGCTGCGAGGGGGAGGGGATGCTGGTTCGCGTCGTCTGTCACCGCCACCCGCTCCGCGCCCTCCTGCACTGCCTGCCCCGGTTGCCCGCTTCTAGGGAGCCGGGGGTCGCCTCGCCGCCTCGCGATTGGCTCGGGTCGCAAAGGTTCGGTGGGCCGAGACCCGGGTGGCGACCAATGGCGAGCCGCGTCGGAGATCGGACCAGGAACCCGCTGCTTTTATTGGCTGCGGTTGTCAGGCCGCTCCACCCTCTTCTTGCCAAAGCGCGGGGAGGGGTGGCCGGGAACCTGCGCGCTGGCGGGGTCCACCGCGCTCGGCATCGTCGGGGCTGCAGCGGCGCGGGCGGCCAGATTCGCGCTTCCGGTCCTGGGGGGCTGCGGGGGTCCACCCTTCAGCCTCAGCCGAGGGGCGCGGCTGCTCCCTCCTTCACTCTGCCTCCGCGAGAGGTGCGTGAAGCGGTCATGCATTGAGTTACCTCCCTAGGCGTGGGGCGGGGGTGCACTGCAGCTTGGCGGAGATTCCTTGCTTGGCTAGCACCCTTCCCCATTTCCCACTCTGCTGGACGGGGAGGACTGGAGGGGAGAGAATGAAGGCGGAAACTCTAGCTATTGTAAACCCTCTAGCACCTACTCTGTGCCAGGCAGAGTTGCAGGCCCTGAGGCAGTGTGGCGAGCAAAGCAGATGGCGCTGCCCTCATGGAGCAGTCACTCCAGAGGAACGGCGACTGTTACTGGCCAAAGCCTAAATCTTGTGTCATTTGCATTTCACGTTTTTTGAAATTTTAGGAAATGTAGGAGACTTTTTATTTTAGAAGCCAAACATAACCTACCAGCCCTATCACTGGGATTGTTTACCTAATTCACTTTCCTTTTTCATTTTTGCGCTAATGTGTACTCTTAGGAGGTTCCCTGGGACCCATTCTCCCTTGTTTGAATGCCTTTGCTCAAGCTGGCACTTCTGGAATGCCCTTTCCCATCCCCTTCATAGAGCTAACATCACACATCCTTGAAGCCAGCTCAGGGCCACTTCTAAAATTACATTTGCTGCACTTCTTTTCCCTTTCAGGTGCTCATAAAATAGAGTGCATATATGTCATGATTACTTCACATTATTTTATAATCATCCCTTTGTGTCTCCCACCTCACAGACTGAGCTTTAGGCCAATCAAAGTCTCCATCTGCTTTTGTATTCCCAGTTTGCAGCATAATGCTTGTGCATAGGAGACCCTCCAGTGTTTGCTGACCAATCAGTGAATGAAGAATGTAAGCAGAGGCTCAAACATTCAATAATGATTGAAGTCCAAATAATGAGAGGCTGTTTATGTTGGGCTTGGTATGTGGCTAGTCCAAATTGCGATGTACTTTAAGGGCAAAACACACATTGGATTTCAAAGACGGAGTGCAGAAAAGAGAATGCAAAATATCTAATAATTTTTATATGGGTTGCATGTTGAAATGACAACATTTCGACATATTGGGTTAAATAAAACAGTATTAAAATTGATTTCAATTGCATTATTTACTTTTTTAAGGTGGCTACTAAAAAAATTAAAAGTTACAGACTTGTCTTACATTATATCTCTAGCAGCCCTGCTTAAGAGGGGCATTTGAAGGGTAAAGAGGAGAGACACTGGAAAATGCCTTTCTCCTAGTTCTGTCTGAATTCAAACGATGGAATTGTTAGAGAGGGCTTTGCTTTGTAAGCTTAGCCATCTTCAGCATTGTTGGGGAATGAGGTAATTGGGAAAGTAAAATTCAACCTAAAAGTTAACGTTGTACCAAAGTGTTTAGTGCCTTGTAAGAGAAACAACAGAAATTACTGATACTCAGAATAGTTTTACAGTTGGGAAGAGGAGGAGGAAGCCTCAAGAAATAAATAAGACTGATCTTTAGGGGACAACGCTCCAAGAAGAAAAGTAAGAAAGTACTTAGGACAGTTGTTTACCCAGCGTGCATATTCTCATTCTCCCTTCCTGCCCCTTCTCCTGTATCTCAGATTCTTCTTTTCGCTCTCCACAAACTCCAACCCTTTGGATTGCTATTATCTGGGCAAGGAAAAGAGTTACTGTGAGTTGGGCCAATGAATTAATTTTATTTTTTTTAAGTTAACAAATAGCTAAAGTGCTTATCTTCATGTGCAGTGTATGAATGTTAGCACGTGTGAAGGTTCTTCTAACCAGCACAATGAGGATATAGAATAGTCCCAACTCCTCCAATAACTTCCTCCTGGACTCCTTTGTAGTCACAGCCTTTCCCCTCCACTAGCCCCTGGCAAACACTGCTCTGTTCTCAGTACTATAGTTTTGTCTTTTCCAGAAGGTCACATGAATGAAATCATGCAGTATGTAATCTTGGCCCCATTAATTTTTTTAAATAGTTTTTTTATTGTGGTGAAATACACATAGCAATTACCATCTGAACTATTTTTAGTGAGCAATTCAATTCAATGGTATTAAATAATTCACATTGTTGTATAGCCATCACCACCACCCATTCCCGTAACTCTTTTCATCTTGTAAAACTGAAACTATACTTTTAAACAATAACTCCCCATCACCCCACCCCCGAACCCAGCCCCTGACAAGTACCATTCTACTTTCTGACTCCCAAGATTTTGACTACTCTATCTCATATAAGTGGAATCATACAGCATTTGTCTTTTTTGTGATTGGCTTATTTCATTTAGCATAATGTCCTCAAGGTTCATTCACGTTATAGTATTGTATATTGCAGAATTTCCTTCCTTTTTAAGGCTGAATAATATTCCATTGTATGTACCACATTTTACTTATCCATTTGTCTATCAATGAACACGGGTTGCTTCCAATTTTTAGCTACTGTGACTAATGCTGTTATGAACATGGGTGTACAAATATCTGTTTTCAATTCTTTTGGGTATTTACCTAGAAGTGGAATTGCTGGGTCATATGATAATTCTATGTTTAATGTTTTTGAGAAACTGCCATACTGTTTTCACAGAAGCTGTCATTTGACATTCCCACCAACAGTACACAAGGGTTCCCATTTCTCCACATCTTTGCCAACACTTGTGGTTTTCTGGGGTGTTTTTTTTTTTTTTGATAGTAGCCATCCTACTGGGTATGAGATGGTATCTCATTGTACTTTTGATTTGCATTTCCCTAATTAGTGATGCTGAGCATCTTTTCATGTGATTTTTGGCCATTCATGTATCTTCTGTGGAGAAATGTCTATTGAAATCCTTTACCCATTTTTGAACCAGGTTGTTTGTTTTTGTTGTTGTTGTTGAGTTATAGGAGTTCTCTTTATATTGTGGATATTAATCCCATATTGGATATATGATTTGCAAATATTTTCTCCCATTCTGTGGGTTGTTGGGCCCATTAATTGTCCAAGTCAAGGCAGCTCCTTTTGACAGAGAGTCTACCCATGAATGCTAATAAATACCCATTGTTAGTACATTATTTACATGAAAACTCAGTTGTAATGCTTAGGAATAGGATGTTCTGGTTAACAAGTTCTCAGGTTAACTGGAAATTAAGCAAAATGTTGCAATTTTTCTAACATGTGAGTCCCCATTTCTTTCCTAATGACTAGAGCCTAATGAACACAAATATTTTTTTTATTATTATTAAGGAGCTAAATAAACACTAGAGTTCTCACAAAGAGCATTTTCTTATATTTGTACGGTACATCTACGGAGATTATTGGTCTTTACAACTACTTTGAGGGATGGCAATGCAGAGAAATGTTAATCCATGTTGGTTTTAATAAATGGGGACAGTGAGACACAGAGAGCTTAAGTGACTTGCCTGATCAGTGTCTTATTCTGGTGAACAGAGAAGTCAAGATCTGGCTCCCGTCTTTTGGGTCTTTCCATCAGTTGAATCTGCTCCCTTGATTTTGGGGTGAAACACTATTTCTAAGGGTTCAGTCCCATAGATGTAGAGTGGAAGTTTTAGAATAGGGCTTGTTGAAGTGTGTATGGCCTGCAGACCAGCCACATCAGAATGCTGGCTAAAGTGCAGAATCCTAGACTCCATAACATCCCACTGCATCTAAGTCTTCAGAGAGGAAGCCCAGGAGTGGGCTTTTTAAAAAGGTCTCCAAGCTAGGCTCATGTACACTAACATTTAGGATACTGAACTGAAGGCATATTGACTCCGAAACTTCTCTAAGAACGTTTTCTTTTTCTAAATAAAGCCCTAATAAGAGATTCTTTTCCCTTGCAAAGGGCAGTTTTCACCTAAAAGTTAAATCTATTTAGAAAACTATATAATATGGTAACTTCCAGATAATCAAGATTTTATTACCTTATTACTTTGAATTTTTTAAGAACAGTAAACAGTTTTTGAAGTCTCTGAGACAAGACTTTAACTCAATTCTAGGGGAGCTGGCTTTCTTATGCTAGTGGATGGAGTCATTCATTCATTCATTCACTCAATCTTAACTTGTGATGATTTGGCTGCATGTAAGACAAAGAGCTGCAACAACACGGGTGATTATTTTCTCATGTAGCAAGCAGTCTGAAGGTAGATTGACCCAGAGTTGGTTAATTCATTGGCTCAATGACATCCTGACAGACCCAGTGCTTCCTATCTTCTGCCTCCTCTGTGTTTCCCAGGGTAGCTTTCCTGATGATGGCTGGAGTGGCCACAGTTCTGGTGCTCAATCAGGTACAGCAACATACAGCAAAAGAAAGGGAATCAATTTTAGATGGAAATGAACTGTATCTGCAGCATATTCAATCAGTGATTATTGATATGCAGGAATTGTGCAAAGTCCTGGTGTTAGAGCAATGAACTAGACATAACCTTGGCCCTGACAGATCATTGTGGAAATCTAGACAAATCAATAGGTAATGATAACTCAATGTGTTAAGTACTGTGATAAGGAATTAGAGGGTACAATGGAAGCGCATGAAGGTACACACACACACACACACACACACACTCCAGGAAGTCGGTTTTTTTGGTGGAAACAAAAGCAGTTTTATTCAGAATGCCGGCATTCTGGGAGGATGGCGGACTCCTGTCCAAAGGCCACCTCCCCAGGAAGGCTTCTGAGGGGAATTGATGACTAACCAGAGACACATTGATGACTATGTCATGGGTCATGGTCCTGGGATGAGTAGGAGTTAGCGAGGTGAAGCATTTGGATTTAAAGGAAGAACATTCCAGGAGAAAAATGCCATGTGCTAAAGCCCAGAAGTATTTGGACAACTGAAAGGAACTTACAATGTACAGTGTAAACAATGGGGAATGACTAGCAAATTTTAGAAGAGAGAGTGCCTTGTTCATCCCTACATGTATAACGATGGCTCTGGTTGCAGAACGGAAAAAGAATCAGCGAGCAGAACTGAGGCCAGGTAGGAGGACATAATAAGAGCCCAGGTGAGAGGTGATGAGATTACCAAACTAAGGTAGTACCAGTAGAAGTGGAAAATAAATGAAAAGTTTGAGAGATATTGGAGAAGGTAAGGAGAAGCAGAAGAGGAGTCTGGGATGATTTCTGGGTATTTGGCTTGGATGACAAGGCAGATGGGGATGTTTACCAACAAGGAGAAGAACATAGGTTGGGGAGAGTAGGAGAAATGATGAGTGCCTTGGACTGCATGCTTGTATCCCCCCAAATTCATATGTTGAAACCCATGTTAACTTAAAAATCAAAAGGCCTTCCAAAGTGAGAGGCAACAAATGTTTATGTGAGATCAGTAAGAATAGCTATTCAGGATGCACAGATTCAGGCAGAAGCCCAAATAGTATTCCAGCTAGTAGACAAAGGCAAGGCGTACTTATGAGAAGGAAAAGGGGAACAGTTACATCAATAGGAGGAAGGCATTTCTATTGGTAGAGATAACATAATATGGTGACATTAATTCTAAACAAAGTTTTTAATTTTCAGTCTAGTAGTCATCAGCCCAGTAGTCATGATAACTGCTTTCTTGTTATCTTTGCAAGCAGTTCTTTTGCAAGGCACAAGGTTGCTTAGATCCAGTCCAAAGGTTATTTACCCTGTTTGAACATTCCAAAGGTTTGAGGCATAAGACATGCAAGGCAGTTCCTCTGGCATGGCAGCTTCGGCTCCATTTTAAAGTGGCTCCATTTATTATTATTGACACCTTACTCCCCAAAGTGATGGTATTAGGAGATGGGGCCTTTGGGAGGTAATTGGGGTTGGATGAGGATATGAGGGTAGAACCCCCATGGTGGGATTAGTGCCCTTATAAGAAGATAAAGGGACCAGAGCTCTTTCTTTCTGCCATGTGAGGATACAGTGAGAGGGCAGCCATCTGTGAACCAAGAGGAGGACCCTCACCAAGAACCCAACTATTTTGGCACCCTGATCTCAGACTTCCAACCTCCAGAACTGTGAGAAATAAATATCTGTTGTTTAAGCCACCCAGTCTGTGGTATTCCGTTATAGCAGCCCGAACTGACTGAGACATGTGTCAGAGGTCATTGGGTCTGGTGCAAAGAAATGATAATGGGACATCATCAGGGGTGAGGAGCAGGCAAGCCATGAGAGTCCATTTCCTGTATCTTTTCCCTTCGGGGCAGTGTTGTCTTCTTTCCAAGATGTGAATGAATCCGTCTGACACATTAGCCCTTACGAAAGCATGGCTGTTGCAGAAGGAGCAATATTTTTTAAAAAGAGATTAATAACAGCTGTAACTTATATTTTATGTAAAATTAGCTTTGTTGCTTTTGTCAATGTGGGCTGTATTCGTCTAAACAATTCCAACTATACAGGAAAGCACAGAGAAGAAAGTAAAAAAATCAACTCAAATCTTGTCATCCAGAGATAACTAAAGTTCACATATTCATGACCAAACTTCTAGATATATGTCTAGGCCCACATATATAATTTTACAAAACAAGAGCAACTCAACGTGAGTTTGACAGTTTTGCTTTTTAAACACTTAACCATACACTATTGACATTTTAATGGTTTCTTTGTGTTCCAATATGTATGTTTGTGTGTATGTATATAGCTGTTTGTGTGTGTGTGTGTGTGTGCGCACGCGCATGCATGTGTGTAGCTTAATGTAGTCAATCAGTCCTCTATCGAAGGGCATTTAAGTTGTTTCCAAAGTTGTATTATGATGAGCAAAGTTCCACTGAAAGTTTTGTTATCATACATGTTTTCGGACTTACAAAATTTTCTTAAATTACTTTTTATATTTTACAACCAATTACTACATTTCTCTCCCAAAACATTACCCACAGGATATAAGAAGAGCAATTTTCCTACGCCCTTACTGGCATTATGGCATCTCACGGTTGTTCAGATGGTAGGAATTTCATGAGATGGCGGCGCCATTTGGCCTGTCAGCATCTCTCCTAGCACACAGGTAAGTAGTTTGCTGAAGACCAGCCCACCTCAAAGGAAATGCAGCCACCACTCTCCTTTCTCAGCCTGCCATGATGTCCAGTTCTCAGTGCTTTCTAGAATAGGAAAGATTGAAGCAAATGACTCTGACTGACCAGTCTTGGCGATTGAGAGGCAGTCCGCAGAAATCAGGGCCATTGCCATTTCTATCCTTGACCCTGTGGCAGCCCAGAGTGTTTTCATACTTGACTATATCATTCCCAAGGGCAGTTCTTGCAGCTTCTTTGTGGTTACTGCCTTCTTCGTGCTCAGCTCAGCCACAAACTTGCTGACCAACATTCTTGATTGCAACACTCATTCATTTAAGAATCAACTAATAAAGCATTGAATATCTATCAAGGAGAGTGGTCATAAAGCTGCCTTGCATTAGCTTGTGCTCCCTGTTATTTATTTGTTTTAATATTTTTAATCTCCTTGTGCCCAGTGCCCGGCACGTGGCCAGTGTCCCAAAGTCAACTGGTTCCCAGCTTGATTCTGGAATCAGAAAAATTTCAGTTTCTTCTAACAAAGTCAGAACATCCCTTAAAAACAAACAAACAAACAAAAAAAACTATTGGCAAATAAGCATTACATACAAACAATAACATGTAAAAATCTTCATGTATTTAGTGGTCAGACTTCCAGCAGCTCACTAGTAGAAACACCAGTAAAGCCAGGTAGAGTAAAGGTTAGCAGGACCAATTTCATTCCGATAGTCCTGGTTTGAAACCTGCCTCTTCCATATATTAACCTTGGGCAAGTTACTTAACTGCTCTAGATAAGTTCCGGCACTTGGAAAGTTCTCAGTGTATTATCTGTCATTATCATTTCCCAACAGAAAGGGGCAAGTCTCTGTGATCATTTACTGAGCCTGTGCCCTTATTCTTTGGCAGTGATAAACAGACCCGAAGTCACAGAGTATTAATTAAATTGAAGTGCAAAATGAAACCACTGATTTAATAAGCTTGGTGGCTTGACATTCTGTGGGGCGATGGGTGGGGGAGTAAGTTGACACGGAGAAGGGACAGCTGATGGGGTGAGAGTGAATTGCAGAGGCAGCAGTATTGCTCCGCATAAACAGAAAAGCACCTTGGGTTGTTTAATGAGGCACAAAGAGTCCTATATAAATAGCCTCCCAGAGGGCATGGTGTGGGTGTGACAGCCCTTTATAGTAATAGATGTACATAATGATCACTTGAAACATCAATAAAAGGTCAAATATGTTCTGAGTAAGCTGTTCATTCAGGAGGCAAAGATGTGTAATACCTTTTTAAAAGACACCTGAGCTTAACTTTGGATGGGATCTCTTAGAGAAACCACTTGGTCTGAACGCTTACATGCCCGGGAGCAGCGTGCTCTGGATTTAAGAGGTACACGGATCAAAGAGATTTTTTAAACACTGAGGACCATTCCAGGGTTGTCAACTTGATATTTGCCATGTAAAGAAACCAAGAAACAAACTAACAAAAGAACTACCATCTAGTATCATTATCTTTCCACAAAAGAAAGGACATTTTAATGTCAGAAAAAGTCAGAAGATCACAGCCTCAGAATAAAAGACAGCCTTTCAAAGTGAACACAATTAGCACTGCGAAACACTTGATGCATATTGTAGCTTTTCTGACTTTATTGTAATTTCTGGAAGCATTGTTTTGGACCAAGCAAATGGGCTTGGAATTTAGAAAGTACTGTTCTCTAAAGCAGTGTTTCTCAAAGTGTGGAATCCAGGCCAGTAGCGTCACCATCACCGAAGAACTGGTTAGAGACGCAAATTCTCAGGCTCCACCTCTGGGCCTAATGAAGTAAAATTGCTGGAAGTGGGCCCAGCAATGTGTGTTTTAACAAGCTCTCATGTGATTTTTGACAGACTCACGTCTGAGAGCCCCTGTTGTATAGCATCCATTCTAGATGGATTGCACCCACCTTCTCTGGAAAACGTCCAGTGACAGGATCCCGCCACCTCGCAAAGACGTCTGTTCCCATGTGAGTCACCTGAGGTGGTTAGAAACTCCTAAACTAGCCTCCTGGTCTCAGTTCTGCCCTCTTGAGCCACGTAGAATGAGCCCTGTCCATCTACGCCAGCGGTTCTCAACCTGTGGGTTGTGACCCCTTTGGGGGTCGAACGACCCTTTCACAGGGGTCGCCTAAGACCATGGGAAAACAAAAAGATATTTACATTACGATTCATAACAGTAGCAANAGACCATGGGAAAACAAAAAGATATTTACATTACGATTCATAACAGTAGCAAAATTACAGTTATAGAGTAGCAACGAAAATAATTTTATGGTTGGAGGTCACCACAACTTGAGGAACTGTATTAAGGGGTCGCGGCATTAGGAAGGTTGAGAACCGCTGATCTATGCCCACTTGACAACACTATATTTGAAGGTGACTTTTGCAGCAATCCCTTCTCAGGTAAGTACAGCCACTGCTCTCACGGGCCCTCTTGTGGTTTGATCTCTAGTGCTCTTGTCAGCTTGATCACCCTCACCTGGATACCCTTTTATTATGATTATTAACAACTACCATGTATGGAAAACTTGTTACATGTGCCATGCACTGCCTGGGGATGTTCCAATTTATCCACTTTTAATCTTCTCAACAACCCTGGGATGTTGATATGCTATCTCCATTTTATAGAAAGAAAATGAGCTCAGGGAAGTCAAGTTAACATGCTCAGTATCACTCAGTTTGTAAGTAGCTGAGCCAGGATTCCAGGCTCAGGTCTGTTGCACTTCAGGTCTCATGTTATTTCTACTATACCAGGCTGCCCTTACATTTCCACCCAAATCTTGTTAATTTAGAGGAGGCTGAGCCAGGAAGAGATGCCCATGAGGGCTGAGATGTAGCATGTGGATAAGAGCGTGGACTCTGGAGTCAAATAAACCTAGGTTGAGTCCCGTATTCTGCAGTTACTAATTATATGACCTTGGGTATATTTCCTATTCTCTCTAAACCTCAATTTACTCATCTGTACAATAGGGATAATAATAGCATCCATCTCATAAGGCTCTATGAGTAGTAATGAATTAGTGCTAATAAAGCACTTAGCAAAGTGCTTGGTACATAGTGAATACTCAGTAAATATCTCTTATTACTGAGTAGATATACTCAGCAATTATATAATTATAATATAGATGGGTTGTATCCAGACACATGTGCATTATAACAATGTAAATCATTGTCTCCTTTCCAGCTCCGCTGAAAATCTACCTATTTCTGGCCCTGGATTATTTCAGCGACCTCCGAACTGATTCCCTGTCTCCAGCTTCTGACTTTTGCAAGCCAACCTATATATGCTGAAAAGTAAATCTTCCTAAAAAGCCCAGCTCTGATTATGATGTCATCTCCCTGATGAAACACCATCTTCAAATTAAGTCCAAGTTTCTCTTCCAGGCTTCCAAGCATCTGTATGTGATATGTCCCTAAATTCCCCCTTCCCCTTTATCCCACTATTGGATTCTGTCCTACAGGGATTCTGGTTCCAGCTGAACTGAGTTATGGGCATTTTTTTTTTTTTTTAGCTGAGTCATCCTGCTTCCTGTTGGCAGCTCAGCGCGGGCCAGGACTCGAACTGCTGTTGCTCAAACCTCGCACTCCTGAGCGAGCTCTTAACCAACTGAGCCACTCTGCTGGCCCTTGGGCTTTTCTTTATACATGAAGTTCCTGCTGCATTTTCTGTCCAAAATGGCCACCTGTCTCCATCTAACCCTCTGCCTGCCCTATAGCTCTCTGTCAAAAAATCTTGTAATGACCCAGTGCTACTTCTCTCATGAAACATTTCTGACAACTCCCAAACAGATGCGGGCAACTTCTTCCTTTGAACTAATTTGGGCTTTTTCCCTGAATAATTATGTTTTTGAATTCATTTGGCCTTTATTTCTTGAATTATATAATAATAGTGTTAGGCAAAGAATTTGATTTTGCCACCTGGTAGACCTGGGTTCAAATTCTGAGTCTTCCTCTAATTAGTGTATCATGTTCCTGAGATTAAATTTCCTTATTTGTAAATTGGGGATAATGAAGCCCCCCTGATATGGTGTCTTTAAAGATTAATGGAGACTGGGAAATGGAAGGCCCCTACTCAGAGCCTGATTCCAGCCTCCGTTCCCTTTTCCCCTGTGTGAGTAACATGATTTATATGCCCTATTGGTTGAGAGCAACGACTTCATCTTCATCATGTTGGTGTCATTCACTGTGCTTAGACTAATACTTCATATACAGGAGCTCAATACAGACGTGTTGAAATGAACTTTCTGCCTCTTACCAGCTAAGTGGTCTCAGTTCCTTTACCTCTCTGAGCATCTTGTCTTTAAGTTAATGATATTAGAAAATGATCTGAATGTTCATTCCAGCTAAGTCATTCCTTCATTTATTCAGCAAATATCTATTGAGCGTTGACCATGTGTTTGGCAGTTGGCTAGGCGGTGCAGATGCCACGGTGAATAAATCAGATGTTCTGTAATTGGAAGGAACTCTGTTCCATAGAAACAAAAACTCACCCGGCACTGGCCCCAGAGCATGGACTGGCAGTGCTGTGCTGCAGAAGCTGACATTAGAGAGGAATGTGTGCAGGCAGCTTGGGAGTGCGGGAGCTCCCAGCCATCCAGTCTTTTCTCATCATAGGTGGGAGCACCAATTGTTTCCCTTGGCTTGGTGCTTCATCGGAGACGGCGCGTTGGTTGAGTATGAAGTTTTTAAAATAGCTTTCTTGACAGGATTTACATATCATAACATTTGCCTATTTAAAGTATACGATTTGATGGTTTTTTAATATATTTACAGAGTTGTGCAACCATCGCCCTATCTAGTAGAACATTTCCATCCCCCACAGAAACTGGCCTGTTTATCTTTCCAAAACAGGCTTTTGCCAGAGTCAAGCCCTCCCTTTCTTCACCAGCATGGTAGAGATTGTAGGGTTGAGATAGCAGAGTGTGGAAATATATATTTATTAGATCATTGATAATCACTTGATACATTGGCTTAAAACACATTATACACCCCAGCGATCCCAGCTCAGCTGCATGCTCACGCCCCCACTAAATGAACCTTATGTAAACACAGCTCAATCCTATCAGCCCTTGCTCAACCAGCTCCAGGGCTCCTTGCTGTCTGCATGGAGGCAGATTCCTTACGTTGGCTGTTAAAAGATGACCTAAGATGGGGCCAGGTCACCCTTCCTGTTTATCTCCCTCTCCTCTCATCATTCCCCTACCTTTGCCCTCAGTCCCCCTCTCTCCTCCCTCATCCAGACAATTAACCTTCTCTGTCCTGTTTTCAAAGGTGCTCCTGTAACAACAAAGCCTTCTCTTGATTCTGCATCCTTCTCCACCCCAACTCTTGCCTCTTTATAGACATACTTCTGCCCACATTTCCTCACTCTGTTCCCACTGGCTCCCATGACCCTCTCTGAACCCCCTGCATCCAGACCACTGATGACTTTAGAATTGCCACACACAGAGGCCCCGTTCAGACTCCCTTCCTGCCCTCTTGGTCCTCTTTCTCCTTCTTGAAGTCCTGTCCTCCCTGGCCTGTAACCCAGCACACCCTTCCACCCGTTTCAGCCCTGTGTCTGTCTCTGCCTTGTATGGCTCATACAAGGCCCTCTTTGCCCCACTGCTCTCCTAAGATTTGACCCCTCCTCCCCCCACCAGTGTGTCCTCACTCATCACCTACATGCAGAGGTTCCCTCCCACACCTTTCCAGGTGGCTGAAGTCTGGCAAGGCGGAAATACAGGTTTCAAACAAGACGCCTTGGTGCTGACCTTTTCGGTTCTGTGCAGGGTCTCTGGACTTGGCCACACTGTTCTGGGAGAAGAGGGTCTTAGGCAAAGCTGCCTCTCCCCTTGATAAGTAGAGGATCTGAGGGGAGCATGGGCCAAGTGACATAGGAATCCAGCAGCCCTGGGAAAAGGAGGGCCTGAGACACCAACCCTCCCCAACCCCTAGTCCCTGAGATCTGAAGGTAGGAACACTCAGCAGGTAGAGCCCCATGGTCTTGTCCTTGTCCTTGGAGCTGGTGGAGAGGACATCAGAAGCCTCAAAAGACAACATACCACAGGGGGTCTCATAGATGAGCATCCACCCACAACATAGGTGAGAGCTGGTTCCAGGGCAGTACTTAGCTGTGCTGTTCTGCTTTGGGAGATGAAAGAGAGGGTTGGCCTTAATGGGTTGCAGCAGGAGGGGTGCTGAACAGCGACACCTTCTGACAGTGGTGGGTCAGTGCAACAGTGAAACTAGGACTTCAATTCTCAGAGCTCTGGGGTCCTTGGCCAGCTGAGAAGGGGGCAGGTCTCTTAAGAGAGATGTTGGACTTTCTGTTAAGAAGGGCAGGTGGGGGCTTGAGCAGTTTATTTGAAGAATAAGTGTGACCATATCTGTACACTGATCAGGTGAAGTGAGACACATATACAAATGTCCTCCATTTCTTGTCCTATACAGGCAATGCTACTGGACAGCCCCACTTGCAGTCCTACAGGAACCTCAAAGTCTGCATATCCTGGATTATGGCACAATCAGTACGGTCCCTCAGGCCAGAAGCATTGGAGTTATTCTTTGAAAAATAAGCCACTATGCAAATATCTTTTCATTATATAAGTAATAGTTACTGTGGGAAAATTATGATATGATCCCATTTTATAGATGTGGGAACTGAGGCCAGAAGAGTCATCATGATTTCAAGGTTACACGACCAATACAGCGCAGTTCAAGATTCATGACCTTCCTACAGCATCACCTGGTCTAGAGAGAGAACAATGTTTGACATTTCCCACGTTTTTAGCAAGCCCCTTCAGATTCCAGTTCCTTTGAAGTGCGTTTTGTCTGTTTATCCTGTGAATTCATTGAGGCCCAGTTTCAATATTGCTCCCAGGAAGCCCACCCTGATGTCCTCACCCACACTAAAACAGATTGTACAAAATAGCCTTACAACCCTGACAATATGAAGTATTGAACTTACAATATGAAGTATTTACATACTTCACCTTGGTTCATCCTTACCATGATCTGTGTGTTTCATGGAACCCTCCACACCCCCTTTTTTCTTTTTCAGATGAGGAAAGTGAAGCTGATAGAAGATGAGCAACTTGCCTGGGCTCCCATGGCAGAACGAGGGTTCAAATCCGATCTGACTATAAGCCAGGTGCATTTCCGGTGCATTGTTACGCTCATCTACCGTGGGCCTGGCTAGAGGGGGACTTGAGCCATGCTTAAGCGCAACTCTGTGCTGAGAACTTGCCAAGTTTTGGATTCAAGACGCTGGGGGTGGAGACTGAGTCTGCATTTCTAACAAGCTCCCAAGTGATCCCAGTGCTTCTGGTCTGAGCACCACAGTTTGAGAAGCAGGAGTTTAGAGCGCCCCTTGCATTCTGTGGCAGAAGAAACGGAGTCTTA
Organism: Hipposideros armiger; assembly: GCF_001890085.2. Lineage (NCBI taxonomy): Eukaryota > Metazoa > Chordata > Mammalia > Chiroptera > Hipposideridae > Hipposideros > Hipposideros armiger. The sequence goes on from NW_017731997.1 coordinate 172,225, forward strand.
GAGAGGTAAAGAGCCTTACTTCAAGCCACATAGCAAGTTAGTGGAAGAGGCAGAATAAGGATTCAGGAACCTTGATTTCCAGCCCAGAGTCTTTCCTGCGTTGTGTGCCAGTTGTTAAGCTACTGTCTCTCAGCTGCAACCCTGCCTTTCTACACTTGTTTTGGAGCTGGAGCTGGAATTCTGCAAATCACATTTTTTTGCTTTGCCCACTGGCCTCATGTTAGGATCTGTGCATGTGCTCAAGAGGCGGGGGTGGAATGGGGTGGGGTTGGGGGGAGAGATAGATCATGTATTCATTCAGCCATCAGCTGGCGGGTACGGAGTGGGGTGGGAGTGGTGGACTTGCTCCTTTCTGTTTGCTTCCTGAGGACCTGTGTCCTCTTCCTGAGAGCATCACCCAGCAATACTCCTGTCTCAGTAGAATTTTCTTCCTGTAGCGACACTGGATCCAGTTTGCAGTTTTCCCAGTATTGGCCTCACAGGCGCTGGCACCCCTTACCCAGGAGTTGGGTCCCAGGCCCAAGGGCCCTCCTCCAAGTGTTTACTTTTAATGATTCCATCCTCTTCCCTTTGCCCCCCCATCCCCCCCGCCCCCGGGAGTAGGGCAGCTTCCTGCAGATGCTCCCTCCATGATATCTGTTTTCTTCTTGATGTTTCAGTTACTGAGTCAACAACTTGAACCCAGCTTGCATTTCTGTATACTAAATTCTCTCTGTGAAAATAACTGGACCTTGACTAATATACTCTATGACATGTTAATTTAAAAATTAGCAGAACATCCCCACTAGACTCTAAATTCCTGGAGGGCAGCCACTAGGTCATTGTGATGAGTCCAGCGTCTGTCTGTTGGAGTGAGTGCCAGGTGCATAGCAGCACACACACACACACACACACACACACACACACACACACACACGAATGGATGAAGCTATTACATACTTTCCTCTTCATGCTAGACCCACAGAAGGGCCTAATTATAAAATATATGCTGGTTGAATTGAAAATAAATGTTTGGCTTCTTAGAAGCGGTGAGCAATATAAAACAGTCCAGGTTTTAGAATTAACAGGATCTGGGCTTCTAATCCTAGCCCTTCCACTCATTAGGCAAATTGCTTCCACTTCTTGTCCATCTCCTCCTCTGGAAGATGGAGATAATAATAGTGTCTTTGGACTGTTGTTAGAATTGGAGTGATGTAGGTAAGGGCTGACGCCTGGTTGGAGCACACTTGGAGAGCAGCCAGGGCACAATGTTCAAAGGGGATTAAGTCACTGTTCTAATCAGGTTCCAGCGGAGAAGAACAAGAAGCACATGGCGAGCTGGGAAGGTGAAATTGTCCATGAAGATGAGATAAATGGGGGGTGATTTTCTGATGAAATAAAGATAGGGAGGGAGTTGAGGCCTAAAGGCTTCTCAGAGAAGGTTTTGAGTTTATGAGGAGCTTGGTGACTACAGAGGGGCCATCAGCTCACAAACACGAGGACCCCCCACGTGCCAGACCCAGTGCTGGGCACTAATGGCGCAGGGTTGTTGTCTTGGAAGCACACAGGACATGAGATTAATTCATTCAACTCACATTACGGAGGGACTACTGGCTGCCAGGTTCTGGGCCAGAGGCTGAGGCTCCAAAGTGTATTCAAGTCAGCTCTGACCTCAGGAATTTAAAACTTAATCGGGGGCCAGCCGAGTGGTGTGTTGGTTAAGAGTTGGCTTGGGACACCAGCTCTTGAGCAGCAGTTCGGATCCCACATGAGGGCCAGTGACACTGCGCCCTCTACAGCTAAGATGGTGAACAACAGCTCGATCTGGAGCTGGGCTGCTGTGAGTTGCCGGCGACGGCATAGGCTGCAGTGGGGCTGGCTGGCAGCAGGCATTTGCTTCTTTTGTGAGCTCCTGTGAGCCACCGTGAGCAGCCGTCCAATGTCCAGTGAGCGACTGCCTCACCTGGGAAGAGTGCAATGATAATACCAACATGGGCCAGTAAAGCGATGTCCTCCACAACTAGACTGAAGAACAAAAGGACAGCAACTTGTCTGTTCCCCTTCCTCAATTCCCCAATAAAATCTTAAAAAAAAAAAATTAATCAGGGCCGAGTGAGACCAAAAGAATAACAGGCATGTAAAGCTTGGAGGACACCCTACTATTTTAATGGCCTTGCTGCCTCCGTCTCCCCCTCTGCAGCCCATCCCGCTAACTCACTGCCACTGCTTTCACGTCTCTCAGGCTCCACTCTGCCCTGAGAAAGAGCTTAGTGGCTGAGGACTCTGGCTCAGGAGACAGGTCTGCGTTGGAATCCTGGTTCCTTCTCTTGTTAGCTGTGTGGCCTGGAGCAAGTCTAAAGTGGATTTCATCTGTAAAATGGGTAATACTCATATATAACCTCACGGGGATGTGGTGACAGTTAAAGAAGATAATGTGTGGAAAATGCCCAGCACAGTGCCTAGCACATATTAAATGCTCCATACATGCATTTAATAGGTTATTATTACCTTTTATTAAAGTCCTATTGTTTTGAAAGACAAGTGGAAGTTGGACAAAGCAGTGAGGCAGAGAGCCCTCCTGCGTGGAGGCAGGAAGCAGGTGCTGTGTGCGGGCCACAAGGAGGGATCCTGGAGGGAAACCTGGAGGTGCAGAGGGGGGCAGGGGAGGCAGGGGCTGGGCCATCTCCCTGAGTAGGAAGTCCAAACACTATGCCATTGGAAACAGCTGCGGGAAGGCATTAAGCACCAGAGTGGCAGGATAGGCCTGAGTTTTAAGGATGTCATGTTAGTGCCTGAGCGGAGGATGGGTGGAGGCAGGGGATATTATTACTGATAACTGTCAAGGGCCTGGGGAGAGCTGAGTAGCTAATTAAGACACAAGTCAAATGAAAGTAATAGTCAAACCTTTAATCACTTGCTGTGATAGTATCAGCAAGGAGCTAAACACTGTACTTTTGTACCTTTAGTGTCTACATCACACTCTTGTCTTCCTGAGGGTTTATGACACAGTAAAAATTGCAGGGGTTTTGATTTTAGACAGAGGTGGATTGGAATCTCAGGGCTGCTCTTACTGACTGTGCGATCTTGGGCAAATCCCCTCACTGTCCTGTGCCTCAGTTTCCTCATCTGTAAATGAGGGGTGGGGTTAAAGATACCAGCCTGGGAGAGTTGTGCAATTTGGTGAGATGGTGTGCTCAATAAATGATGAAGGTTGCTAACTGCTTCAGGTACCTCTGCAGGAGCTGGGGAACGGAAAGGGAGTAAGTAGAAGAAAGATTTTATCTGATTGACAAAGTTGAGGCTGGTTTTGCTTTCTCTGGGGCAGATAGCAGACTCTTACCTGTAGGCACATCTGGCAGGTTTGCGGTGCCCTGTTGTATTCTGTTTGTCTGGCCGATGCTCCTTTTTTTCAGCCCCTGGTCTTCCCACATGTCAGAGCCATAGACTCCCAGCTGGACCCTATCACCTCTGGGTGGCCCGCTTGTAGGAGTCACCAGGGCTCCAGCAGGCTCTGTCTGTGGCCCAGTGGCTGCTGGGGACCACCTGGAGTTCTCAGAGCTGTCCTGCTCTCCAGCCCCTGCTGCAGCCTCCTCAGCTCTTTAGTTGGGCATCAGGCCCCAAGCTGCTGTGCTTGAGGAACAAACTCTAGGGGGCTGAGAGGACCCCAGAAGTCCTCCTCTTTGGAATTCAGGTGAAGGTAGTAACTAGCACAGCACATCAGCAACCATCTCCAAAGAAAGCTCTTCATAAGCACTCCTTTAGCATCCACCTTTTCAGACCTTCTGTATTATTAGTTTTCTATGGCTGTGTAACAAATTACCACCAACGTAATAGCTTAAAGCCAGACCAATGTATTGTCTCACTGTCCTGCAGGGCAGAAGTCTAACATGGCTGTGCAGACAGAGCTGACTTCATCTTAGAGCTGATCCGTCATCTTCTGAGTGAACCTGGACACTTGACCCTCTCCCCTTCCCCCTGGGTGGACTCTGGAATGTGTACAGAGGCTCTGGGCTAATCACGGAATTCCTATTAATCCTTTCTCTGGGTGTGAGGTGCCCTTAGAGTTATCTATCTCTTAACTCACTGTGGTGCCAGAGCGCTCCCCCGTGCCCCCCACCCGATCTCTTTGTTCCCTTTGATCACCATGCATTCTTTCCTTAGCATGTAGACCCATTTCAGTGGGGATATAAGCAGATGGCCTGGGGGTAAAAGATGCAGAGACCTGACTGTCTTGCTGCTGCCCAAGACTGTGTTTCTGTATGTAAGTTCCCATTACACTCATTAACCGACAAGCTGGACTTGTCTGCCTCATTCTTTGGTCTCTCCTTCATTTTGCATGTATAGCCTTTAAACAAAACAATGGCTCCAGTGGGTGCCAGAGTCAAGGTGTCATTGGGCTGGGCTCTTGTCTGAAGCCTTTGGGGAAGAGCACATCCAAGCTCGTCTTTAGCAGAATTCAGTTCCTGAAGGTTGCAGGACTGAGGCCCTGTTTCCTTGCTGATTCTTGGCCTCTCTCCAATGCCTTCAGGCACCCACAGTCCTTCTCACATGCCTGGCCCCTATCTTTAGCAATGACATATCAAATTCCCCTTGTGCTGTGAATCTCTTTGCCTTTTTCTTCTGTTGCTAGCTAGAGAAAATGCTCAGTGATTACATTAGGTCCACCCATTCTTTTTTTTTTTTTTAGCTGAGCCATTCTGCCCCCTGTTGGCAGCTCAGCGGCAGCTCAGCTTGGGCCAGGCATCGAACCGCTGTTGCTCAGAGCTTGCACTCTTGAGTGAGCTCTTAACCAACTGAGCTACTCGGCCGGCCCCTTAGGTCCACCCATTCTTAAGGTGTGCCATATAACATAATCATGGGAGTGATGTCTCCTCATACTCATTGGTTTCCAGAGATTAAGATATAGGGATATTTTTAGAAGTCACATCTTTTAAGTAGAACTGATGTTTTTACTGGTGGCTGGTTGTTAAAATATTGAAACATTTTTGGGCCAACTAGTAAAAAGCTACTGAAATGCCTTCCCTTGCAGTCACCTGGGTTCCTTCTCCTGGAGCCCCTAGTATTTGATATTGATTGTATCTTGGTATCTTATTAAAAACTTTCATTTTAATTTTATGGTATGTTCATTTAATCTTCTTGCCAAATGTAATTCTTAACTACTCAATGTGATACTTTAAAAAAAATTTTTTTATTGGGGAACAGTGTGTTTTTCCAGGACCCATCAGCTCCAAATCAAGTAGTTGTTTCAATCTAGTTGTGGAGGTCGCAGCTCAGTGGCCCATGTGGGGATCAAACCGGCAACTTTGGTGTTATGAGCACTGCACTCTAAACAACTGAGCTAAATGGCCACCCCCGTGATATTTTTTCTTATCCCTGTTGGACTTCTTAGAAAATGGAGAGTCAGAGGGGTTCCATAACTTAACCAGTCACGTGGCTAGTAAGAAGCCAAATTGGCCAGTCCTTAACCTCCGTCATCTCAATGTGGATGTCCCTTGGGACCTTCCAGTACAACCTGCCTAAAACAAAACATATATTCCCCATCTCAGACCCAACCCTTCTATAGTGACCCCCTTCTCAGGAAGTGGCACCGTTGTCTGTTGGGGTGGATAAGCCAAAAATCTAAGAGCTAATCATTACAACCCCTTTTTGTCCCCCTTTCCATATCTATCACCAAGCATTGCTGATTTTTGCCTCCTAAGTGTATCTGAAGTTGGCTGACTTCTGTCTGTCATCTCCGTAGCACAAACTGCCACCATCTCTCACTGGTCTTTCAATAACCTCCTCAAGGGTCTTCCTGAAACCACTTGTGCCCACCCCAATTCTTTTTCCAGATGGTACCAGGTTGTTTTTCTTCCTTTCTTTTTATTTTTTAAGAAAGTATCAGATGTTAGCCCTCTGCCTAAAATTTCATTGGTCTCCCATTGCTCTTAGACAGACCTAGCCTACCAGCCCCCATATGGTAACCCCCAAACTTACCAGACTCAACTCGTACCTCCCTCCCCTTTCTCTCCACACTATAGCCACAGTGATCTTCTTTCAAAATCTCTAATGGGTCAGACTCCTGCCCACCTCAGGAACTTTGTACAGACTTGTAGTAGTCTACCTGGACCACCATACCAGAACACCACAGAGTAGGTGGCTTCACAACAGAAATGTATTTTCTCACAGCTCTGGAGGCTAGAAGTCCAAGGTCAAAGTGTCAGCAGGATTGGTTTCTCGTGAGAGCACTCTCCTCAGCTTACAGACGGCTGGCTGCCTTCTCACCATCTCCTCACATGGCCTTTCCTTGGCTCTCCCGTGGAGAAAGAGATCTCTGGTACCCCTTCCTCTTCTTATAATGATAGCAGTCCTATCGGATTAGGGCCCCATCCTTATGACCTTATTTAACCTTCATCGCCTCCTTAAAGTCTGCGTTTCCAAATACAGATGGACCTTCAGCGTATGAGTTTGGGGGAAAGGGACACAATTCGGCTCATAACAGTGCTGTTCTCTTGATTCGCACTCATTCTTCAGATCTCAGCTCAAAACTTACTTTTCCAGGGATCCCCCAAACCAGAAATGATCCCCCGGTTATTTGCTTTTTTAGCCCCTGGTATGTTTTCTTCAGGGCATTTGTCTCGTTTTGAGATGATGTTTTTTATATGATTATTGGATTAAGACTTGTCTCTGCTTCCAAACTCTAAGCTCCATGAAGAGCAGGACCAGCTCTGTTTTGCTCTCTACGGACCTCCCGTCCAAAGACAGTGCCTGGAACACAGAGAGCACAGCATGGGCTGCCTGGACTATTAATCTACACTATAGTACACACTCCTCCCACCCCACCCACGCCCCCATCTGTAATGGGTAATTCTCAAAATTGCATAAGACATAATGTAAATCATACACTTACACACAGGTGGGAGTCATAAACTATTGAAAGCACCACGTACTGTGGCTGTGGTTGGAATTACACCTCCGTGAGGGCATACTGGTGTTCTCTTGCTGTTTAGCACTTGAGTGCATCTTTTATTTGTGGAATTGGAAGATATATTTACTATATTAAATCAATTCAAGCTGGTTTTACTTCAAATCTTTGAAAGCATTGGGCTCTTGGGTGAAAAATAATAAAAGCTCTTCCTGGGCCGGCTGAGTGGTGCGTTGGTTAAGAGCTGGCTTGGGACACCAGCTCTGAGCAGCAGGGCCCCGGTTCAGATCCCACGTGAGGGCCAGTGTCACTGCACTCTACAGCTAAAATGGTGAACAATAGCTCGACCTGGAGCTGGGCTGCAGTGAGTGGCCAGCAGCCAGAATGAGTGGCTGAGTGGCAGGCAGCCAGCGTGAGCCGCCAAGAGCCTCTGTGCAGCCGTCCAGTGGCCGATGACCGATCTGCCTCACCTGGGAAGAGCAAAATGATAATACCAACGCGGGCCAGTGAAGCAACATCCTCCACAACTAGACTGAAGAACAAAAGGACAGCAACTTGTCTGTTCCCCTTCCCCGACTCCCCAACGCTGTTTCTCTCCCCCAATAAAATCTTTAAAACAACAACAAAAAAGCTCTTCCTGTAAGGACACAAGGTGGCAGCACAAAGCAGCACATCAAAATGAGACCCAAGGTTTCCTTTCTTGCTCCCTGGAGTGGAGCAGTGAGGTCACTGGTTGGCTTCAACAGAAGACCTAAAACTAGGAAGTATGGGCTGTGCCACCACTGGCTTTAGGATGCCAGGAGACAGACATGTAACTGCCTCCTGCCCCATTTATTCACCCCTAAAACAGGAATAATGGTATTCACCCCTACTTACCTCATCATTCATTCATTTGTTCATCTTTGAACCAATATCCAGAGACTCCCAGGCCTGGCTGGACCCCAGGTGAATAAGATGGGCCTGGCCTCTCCACACAGTGTGACAAGCGCTCTGATTGTTCATCTGCAAGAGACAAGAGGCACACAGTAGGACAGGGGTACCTGGGTGTGGCAGAGGATGGGACCTCAGAGAGGAAGGGGAGCTCACTCACCCTAGCTGCCTGGCCGCATTTTATTGTGAGGTTAACCAAGGCCCAGGGAGGGCCAGTGGCCTGTTGAGGTCACACAGCAAGCTGAGCGCTACTCCCCTGCCCCTCCCACCCCCCCGCATCTCCACTCAACATGCCCCATTCAACTACCACAATCTCCTGATTTTAAAGACAATTATCATTAAGGATTTTGCATGTATTTAACTATGAGAGCCCTCCCCCTGTACCAGCCACAGTAAAGCAGAGAAAGGACCCTGGAGGGTGAAGAGTGGGGGCTTGGTAAGGAGTGATGGGGAGAGGGGTTTGACCACTTCTCTGGTTTCTGGGAGGGAGAAATGATGGTGCCTTTTAGTCTTGTCTTATGGAGAAAAATTTTAAAACAAATTGGTGGCTTCTCAGTGTGTCTGCAGCTGCCATCCCCATCCTTCAGCCCTGCGCAGGGTGGCCGTCAAGATGATCCAGTCTGTAAAACGGACCCTTCTGAGTCTGGTCGCATCACCAGGCAGGGTCTGTCCATGTCTGAGAGAGGTAAGGATCAGCCTAGTGGTGGCATTCCTGGGGCAGGAACCTGCCACGTGGTCAAGTGCTGGCAGTAAGGGATACAGAGGTGACTAAGGGCAGGCCTGCACCCAAGGAGCTCACCCTCTGTTTTAGGGGTCTCAAACCTCCACAGCACATGAAACCTGGGGAGTGGGTTAAAATGCAGATCCTGACTCAGGGGTCTTGGTGGGGCTGAGATTCTGCGTTTCTGACAAACTCCCAGGGATATGATGCTGCTGGTCCTGGACACACTTTAAGGAGCAAGGATTTAGTGGGTACGCGTTAAAGATATTCTAGGTGCCAAATACTGGGCACTTACAAACCAAAACAAAACTTTACATATTGATTTTTACACCTCCTTTATCTATCCATTTTGTATGCTTTCCCTACTTTTTCTCTCTTCACCCCCCTTTAGTCATTTTTAGAGCTGGGAATTTTCCCTGGAAGGTTTCTACAGAGACATTTTCATTGCTCAGATTCCCCTTCTAGAAGGTTGACTCTGGTCATAGTGCAGACAGCAAGTTCAGGGGTCAAGACTAGAGAAGGGGGGCAGGCCAGCGTGAGTGGGCCTTTGAAGCTGCCCTGGACAGAGCTGTTGGTGTCTTGGACTAGGACAGTGGTGGGAAGGGAGAGAAATGGAGGGGTGCCCACAATACTTAGGTGTGGTAATTGGGGATAGGAATGGGAAGGAGGGGAGACTCCAGGAGGATTCCCAAGATGAAAGTGGGTGCCATCAATTGGCATGTGGGACTGGGAGGAGGAGGATTGAGGCGGGGAGAGAAGTGGCTCTGGCAGGATGTGGCACCCCTAGGGATCAGGCTTTGGGGTCCACCAGGCAGCCAGTGCCTGGCACAGAGCCTGGCATAGTGCCTTAGTAAATACATGTGGAGTGAGTGAAAGTTAAGATTCTTGGCCCTGAGAGGTGAAACAGTGGGGACCACTAGTTGGGCACTTGACTCCATTGTGTCTGAGAGTGCCTGGACTGTGCCTGGGGCCTTGGCCCTGGGTCATTAAAAGCCATTTGTGAACTCTCTGTTCACAGACTGGGCTTCTGGTCCTGGGGACACAGCCATGTGGAGGTCACTGAAGTCCTTCCTATTCCTATGGCCCATGTGGACTGGGAACCACACTGCAATGTGTCCTCAAATGTCCAAGTTTAGACGTATGATGATGGTGGAGATTACCACTAGGTGGTGCTCATAGGTTTTTATTTTTAATTTTCATCCCCCGCCCCCCCCACCCCCACACCCGGTGACAAATTTGGGATTCGTGTTGAGGTGTTGCTGAAGGAACAGCATGACCTAGTCTTCACAAGTTAGGAGGCTGATTCCAAGTGCTGTGGGTTTTGCAACTACCCCCAGCCTGGGGAATACAGGCTAGCATTCCCAGGCCAAAAGAAAGGTCCTCATTCAACAACTCAGTTTGGATGGCAGTCCCCAGTGGCACAACAATGCCACACTCCTGTCGGCTGTGTGACCTCAGGCAAGTCATTTACTTCTCTGGATGTCAGCTTTCCTAAAACGGAAAATGGGGATAATAATCACCCCACTCTCATACAATCGTATGAGAACAAATGGAAGCAGTACTGTATTATTTTTTTTATCAGGGCCCCACAAATCCAGCTCTGCACAACCACCTCTACCTTCTAACCAGCGTTTACAGACTCCCCACTCTGAACCTGTTCCTGCGCTGGCTGCTGGGGAGGCAAAGATGAATACAAGGCAGTGACTGCTCTCAGACGTCCACAACCTGGGGGAGTGGTCCATGAAGATGGCTCCTCCCTGGGCCCAAGATTATGAGTGGCGTCCCTGAGGTCTCACATCCAGTGTGTGGCCCATCCAGGACTGGACCCTGAGGTCCTAACTGCCAGCCCAAGGTGACAGGAATTCAGGACAGTGACTTCAGCTCTCCCAGGTAGAGCAAGATTTGCTCTGATACCTGCCCAGTGCCTGTTAACACATTGGCATTAGGGTGGCAGGTCCTGAGGAGTGAGGCTCCAGTTTGCATTCCAATGTAGGGATTTACAAGGAAGCAGAGTCACATTGCTTCCAGAAATGACATTGTTTCCTGCAGGTCTGGGCCTTTGCAAAACCATAAAAGGAACCATTGTCCACTCAGTGACTCAGGGCCTTCTGGACGGTGGACCACGTGAGGCACTTCTCCTTGAATGGTTCCCAGGAAGGGTTCCCTTGTGCAGATAGTTTGGTCTGCTTTCTCTTCTTAGGAAAGACACACCAAGTGAACCTGGATTTATGTTGATGCCTGTTCAGCCAGGGAATGACTACAAGTCAGATTTGGCTATAACCAGCTCTTTGCAGGCGCCTGATATCAGCGGCTCTCTCTGTCCCTTTTCAACAGGCCAGAGCTTAGAAGGACAGCATTGTGGTTAGGAGCACAGACCCTAGAGCCAGACTGTGTAGGTTCAAATCCTGGCTCTACCTATTTACTAGCTTGAGTGGGTGACTTACCTTTATGTAGCTCAGTTTCCCCACCTGTGAAACGGGCTGCCGCAAGAATTTAAATTAGTTCATTTTGTAAAGTGCCGAGAACAGTGCCTGTCACATAAATAAGTGCTATGTAAGTGTAAGCTATTCTGTGTCTGCTCCATCTGTCTGGCTTTGCCTCCTGTTGATGGGGATGCAAAAGAGAGCAAGGGATGGGAACACTTATAAAGCAGCATTATAGCTGAAGCACTTTACATAGGTAATTTGTGACACTCGTCATAGCTGTATAAGGTAGGAGCTCTCATCCTTATTTGGCCGATAAGGAAACAGAGGCTCATTGCGAGGAAGTGGCTAGTGCCAGCTCACCTCTGCTGTAGAGAAGCAACCAAGCACTCAGCCCCCAGGCTGTCCTCCCTATCTTTTGGCTCCGGCTCCCTAGGCCTTCAGTTGCTTCTCAGTATGAACCTCATTCTAATCTGTCTGACCTGGGAGTGTTAGAGTAAATAACACTGACTGCTCTAACAAATAACCCTCAAATCTCAACACTTTACCCCACTGGAGATTTCTCACTCCTGTCACAATTTAATGCAGGACAGGCATGGTGAGGGGGTTGCCTCACACAGTCACTCGAGGACCCAGGGTCCTTTCGCCTAGTGACCTTGCCACCCTCCATGGGCTCAGAGTGCCCCTCCCCCCAGATCCTCTGCATTTAGCCAGTCAGCAAGCAAAGGAAAAGTGAGAGCTTGAGGGCTGAGGAAAGGGCCTTTGGAGGTAGAGACTGTGTCTGCTTCATCTGAACCTCACCCTGCTCAAGACACGTGAAACACAGTTTGCTGAACGGAGGGGCTCATCATGGGGAGACTTGGGGGGGAATACCTCACTTTGCCTAAGAAAGGTGGGGAAGTGTTCACCAAAAAAGGCACCTTGAATTGGGTATTGAAGGATAAACAGGCGTTGCCTGGGTAAGGTGGAGGGGAAGGGCGTTCTGGGCAGGATGAAAGAGCATGTGCAAAGACACATGGATAGGAAAGGTCAGGGTTCAACATGGCAGCCTTACCTACCACTTATAGCTACCATCTCCTCTTGCTCCACACCTCATTCAGGCAACTCTCTTATTGATGAGCGTGATTTTTTCAAATGGGCTTACTTATCTAATTTATTTTGCTAAGTGCTTCCTGTATTTAATACACATTTGATATATCATTTCATTGCAATTTACATTATAGCACACGTTCAGTGAAAGAAACTAAAATGTGTATTCAATACTGTATGGTATCATTGTGAGTCAATAACATTCAATGAGGTCAATGATACATATTATGCAGAGGTTGTATATTACATATTATGTGGAAATCCTTAGTGATTTATTAAATTAGTATGTAAGAGTGTTTTAGTGATATTCAGAAAATTTAGGTGGGCTGTAAACACAATATAAATTTTTCTGTTTAAAATACTGGACTATAATCTCCTGTGAGCCAAGTTTTCTTCAGTTACCTGTGGACTCACAGTAATTAAGGGGCCTTCAATTATTCCAAAGAACAATCTGGAAGCTTCCCGAGTGATGACAGAAAACAAACCCATCCTGGAGTTGTTAGCTAAATGACCTCAGAGACCTAGTTTGGGGATCCCAGAATGACATGGGCAGGGGGAGAGGGTCCCTGGGAGAGAAGGTAGGCCCACCCTCCCCATCTGACATAAGGGAAAACAGCAGCCCAGTGACCCAACCTGGGAAGGGACTGGCCCAGGGCTGCAAGATGAACTGATGACTAAGTGAAGCAAAATCTCCTGCCTCCAGTGTCAGTGCTTTTTCGACCTCCCTTAGTCTAAAACCCATCTAGCCCAACCATCTCAGTTACTAATGGGGACACTAAGGCCCCAGAGAGGAATGACTTGGCCAGGGTCACGCTGCAGGTGAATGGCAGATTTGGGAGTAAAAACAGAGCATGCAGGCCTGTCAGCAACTGCAGATACTATCATATGCAACCCTTTATTTCACTGTCAAGAAACCAGGCCCTGAAAGCATAGTGGGTGATTGCGTTTCTCCCAGAGTCTGGTTTTCCTGCCGCTGGTGTCTTCACTTGGGCGGGTAGAAGTGCCATTCAGTGAGCATTGACCACAGGAGACAGGGCAGCTCGGGGTGGAAATGGTGATTTGGTTTGAATGGGCTGAGTGGGAAGTTTTTCTGGGACATCAGCCATTGGGTGAGTGGAGCTGGGATTGGGAATGGATTGGCACAGGAGGCAGGAGTTGAGGCAGGAACTAGGGCTCTTCACAAATCCTGGGTTAGCAGTAGACAAATCCAGAAGACTCTATATACCTGTAAAGGAAGCACTGACTCTGAGCAATCAGAGTCCAGGATTTTATTAGACTTGGATGGGAACTTGCTGATTAGTGAGTTCAATTCAGAAGAGGTGGAAGGAGAGGAAGAAAGAGAATTAAGCCCCAGAATAGAGTTCCAGAGCTTGAAAGGACCCTACCTTTCTAGAGATAGGGAAACTGAGGCTGAGAGGGGACAGAAACTTGGCCAAGGCCACGAGCTACAGTCCAGACCCAAACCAGGCCTCCTGTCTGCCTAGCCAGCTCCCCGCTCCCACCCTATTTCAGCATATGGAGACTAGCTCCCCACACAGAAAGCTGGGTCGCTGTATCTTTCTCAGGATCTCTGGAAACAGAGGGAGCAGCTGGCTGTTTTCCAGAATCTGAGCCCTTTCCTGTGTCTGCCTGAGCGCCCAGAGGTCACCCCTGGAATCAAGGCCGTTGCCAGCACCCCCGTCCACATACTCTCCAGGCTCTCAGCGCTTTGTCTTGGCTGGCAGACAAGATTTCCTCTTCTGACTGGCCTGCGTCTCCCCTGCTCCAGGGCTGCTGGCCCAGGCGCAGCCATGGGCCCTCCCAGAATAGAGGCCCCAGAATAGCATGGGGCCATCTCATTTGGGTAGAAAATGTCTTCCAAGGAAGCTGAGGCCTTAAGGTTTTAATCCTTTTCTTACCCACAGACAGCAGTTTCCTCATTTAGAACATGATCTCAGAGGGCACAGCAGCTCCTTGCTTCTCCCTGAACGGACTGTCTCCTAAATACAGAATTCTAGGAACCCATAGAGCCACCAGGTACAAAGGCTGCAGGTTGGCTGCGGGGTAAGAGCAAGCCTCTTACGCAGGATCACACAGCACATTAGTGCTGAGCCAGGACTGAGCCAAAGGCTAGGGCAGGGAGCAGTAAATATTTTCTGAAAAGGCTCGGATAGTAAATATTTTAGGCTTTATGGGCTACATGGTTTCTCCTTAATTCTGACATTATAGCAAAAAGGAATATGTAAAGAATGAGCTTGGCTGTGTTGCAATAAAACTTTATTTATGGACACTAAAATTTGAATTTTGTGAAATGTGCATGGATCATGAAATATTCTTCTTCTTTTGATTTTCTTCAACCATGAAAAAACATGTAAAAAGGCTATTCTTAGTTAGCAGGCCATACAAAGACAAGCAGTGAGCCAGATTTGGTTTGTGGGACATAGTTTGCCAACCCCTGAACCCCAGGCGCCCGACTCCTAACCCAAACATCAGTGATTCTATGTAGCGGCTAAGAGGCCGGTAAAAAAGGGCTCTGGACTCTGTGTTTGGGTCCCTGTTACGCTTCAGATTTCCTGTGTCACTTCAAGCAACTCATTTTCCTTTCCTGGGCCTATAAAAACAGAGATCCAAGTGGGTCAGTGTTTTTCAAACCGTTTCTCCACTCATCCCCCAGCCCTAGGATTTTTTTCTCCAGAGAAAAACTAACACAGAACTCTAGCATCAAAAATGGACAAAAAGGGCCTTTTGAGCATTTTGAGCCTTGCCTCTGCTCGGGGCCCAAACTCTTTGGAATATACTTTTTCTTTTCTAATAATGGCCCTTGAGCCATTCTCCTCTATTTTTTCTACTGCTCGGGCCCGCTTCTGCTTCTTTGAAATGTATTTTTACTTCTAATAAACTCCTTTACTACAACTTAAAAAAAAATTGACAAAAAGGGCACATGCTCTGACTGGCTGGGGGGGGGGTGTCAGGGTCTTTGCCCACTTCACCCTTTCCGCTCCTTATATACAACAGACACAATGGAAGGTCTGGTTTAGAAGTTATATGTTAGCATTTCTGAGACTTTTCTATACCATATAGGAAAACAGGGCTGAATTTCTAGAATCTCAGGTTTATTCTCTCTTATATTTCTTTATATCATATACTTATATTTATTTATTTTCCCTTCTCTCTGCAGAACATGGTCTGACTATCTTTGAACCAGTTAGTCTCCAAAGTTTAGCTATTTAAATCAAAGCTTCTCAACCTTGGCACTTGACACCTGGGATCGGGTAATTTTTTAAGGGGGCTGTCCTGTGTGCTGCAGGATGTTTAGCAGCATCTCTGGCCTCTACACACTAGATGCCAGTAGCACCCCCCCACCACCACCACCGCCCCGGCTGCATTTATCACAGCGTGACAGCCAAAAATGTCTCCCCACATTGCCAAATGTGCTCTGGGATTGGGGTTTGGCAAAATCACCCTGGGTTGAGAACATTGGCCTAAACTCCCTTTTTCATGAAGCCAAACCTGCTATTTGGCATTAAGGAATGTGTGCAGAGATCCTTCTTTAAAGATATCCCACCCCAGACCTTGACCGGCCTTAGCTGCATTGCTGGCAGACCTTGAAATGCCCCCCGCCCTCCCATAAACCTTTTTCCCTCCTAGGCAGGGGACAGAACAACCCACCATCATTGCGTATCTCATGCTGTTCACAATATATATTCATGGTGGGCCTATGTATGCCAGCTGAGATGGCATGAGAGGGGTGGGAGTGGGAGTGGGGGAACAGGACATAAGATGTTCATTCTTGCCCTCAGATGATGTCCATAGGGAGCAAGACATGAAAACAAATAATTAAAATGCAGTGAGATATGGGAAGATACCCACGAGGAATTCTGTGAAATGAAAATAAAAGCTACTGAAATGGTATGCAATGTATGTCCAAAAATGTACACTTTGGATAGTTATATCAAAATGTTACAGTGGTTGGTTGTCTCTAGGTAGTGGTCCTGGGAAAGGACATTGAACCCCTGTCCTGGAGGCAGGAGGTGGAGAAGAAAGGGAGGGGGCTCTGCCAAGGAGATCATGGATTCTCATTGCTTCTCTTCTACTTAGACAAAATAATAATAATAATAGTAGTAGCCACTATTACTAAGTGCTTACTATAAGCCAAAAACGGTTGCTAAGCACATTACATAATAACTCATTTAATCCTCATAACAACCCGAAGAGTCCTGATTCCATTTGGCAAAGCAGTGCTTATTTCTCACTGTTCTGCCAAATGTGGCCATGAGCCCCAGGAATCACCTGCCCAAGATTGTGGCGTGGGAGAGTGGGCAGAGTCTATGCAGATGAGGCTGTGTTTAGGGAAATAGTTTTCTTCCTTTACAGGGCTGGCAACTGTTCTTCATCTGTGAAAGGGCATAGTTTGCATGTGGGTCTGGAAGATTCAGACCCATGTGGATTTTAGCACCTCCTCTTCCCATCCCCACTTTCTACCCCTCACGTATTAGTTGTGTGACTCTCGGCAGGGCATTTGTCTCTTGACCTCAACGACTGTGCTAAGGTGACCATTAAACAAGAAAAATGAATATAATATTGTATGTCAACTGTAATTGAAAAATGAATTAAAAAACAAAATGAGAAAAGCTGCTGGCTGGTGACATGTAATAAGTAGGTGCAAGTGGTAGCCCCCTTCTCCAGCCCCTTGAAGCAGAAAGCTGGTGATCAATTTTCTCCTGTGAGTCTCCCACCTGGTGCCAGGGAACATCCGAGGCTGTTTGCTCAGAAAGAGTCTGCAAGTATGCCCAAACCTGTGGGGTCCCAGAGCTCCCAAAACGTGGAGAAGAGGAAGACAGAAGAACTGGGCCAGATCCCTGGGTTCCAATCAGGACCCAGTCCCAATGGTCTTGGCCCTGCTGGGTCTGGCTGAGTCCTGAGCCAAGTCACAACTAGTCCCTGCCCTCAGGGAGGTCACCACCTAATAAGGGAATTCACACACAAAAAAGCCATTGTAATGAAAGTGCACCCCACCAGCTCCGTGGGGAATCCTTGGCATGGCTGAGGGGACTTAGGCCCTGTCCCCTGCCTTGCTGGAGCAGCAGGAAAACACAAAAACAGGCCCTGGCTGGTCTGGGAACTGGCTTCCTTTGACCCACATGAACTTGTCAAGGTTTAACCAGCTTGTGACTTTGTCCAGCCTTTGCACATGCTGTTTTTTCAGCCTGGACACTGTGCCTCCTTCTCACCTTTCTAAGACAATTGTGGTGTCCTCCCATAGAATTCACACACACACACACACACACACACACACACACACACACACCCCTGACCCTCACTCCAGGTGCCCAAATCACCTGTTCACAAAAACTGCTGTTAGCCTGCATTGGTTAAATGGGCCAGTGCTTAACATTCACTGCTTAACTCATTCAGTCCTCACAGACCTGTGAATTAGGATCCTTATACTCCTTTGACACAGGAGGAAGAAGGTTCAGAGAAATTAGGTCACTCAATAGGTGGGAGGCCCTGCCCTCAAGCCCCACTCTCCCTGGCCTCTCACTGGCTGGGGCAGTAACCTTTAACTGGGGCTGTGGGAAGCACTTAAATGGGGGACCACTATTTCTGTGAATGCCTTCCACCTCAGGATGTGAGGTCCTGGAGGGCCTTCCAGGAGGGCTTGCTCTTAAATTGACCGCTGTGGGAAGAAAAAGCCAGTTGTCAAGGGAGTATGCA
This sequence comes from Hipposideros armiger, assembly GCF_001890085.2. Classification (NCBI taxonomy): domain Eukaryota; kingdom Metazoa; phylum Chordata; class Mammalia; order Chiroptera; family Hipposideridae; genus Hipposideros; species Hipposideros armiger. The sequence goes on from NW_017731997.1 coordinate 189,965, forward strand.
GTAAAACCACTTAGGCCAATGACTTTCCCTCTTCGGGCCTCAGTTTCCATTGCTATAAAATGGAATGAGGCGGCATGGGCTCGGGGGTCCTAGAGCCCTCTCTGACTGATCATTGATGGCTATTGGAACAGTCTGTCCGTTTCCAAGCCCGCCCCAGTGGGATAGTGGGGACGGGACGGCCCCAAAGACAGGTGGTTCCAGGTAACAGCGGTCTGCCGCTCTCACGGCGCTGGGAAACCCTAACCTCAGCCAGTCCTGCTCGCGCTGTCGCTTTAAGGTCGGGCGGGTCGGGCGGGTCGGGCTGGGCGGTGGCGAAGCACCTGGAACCGCCCTGGAGCCTTCCGGACCCTGGTGCCCTCCAGTCTCCGCCGGACCCTGCGGCCCGCAAGGACGCGGATCCCAGGAGAGGCGGGGCGGGGCGCGCCTTGTGCCCAAGCCCAGGACGCCCGGCCGCAGTCGAACAAGCTAGGGCCGGGGCCGGGACCGGAGGGCGGTCACTCCTGGAGTCGAGGGCGAAGCCCGAGCTCTGCGCGAAGCTCGGCGCCCCCGCCGGGTTGCAAAGGCGCTGCGGAAGCGCGCAGCGGGGGAACCGGCGCCGGCCGGGTGGAGCCGGGCTCCGCACCTCCGCTCCGAGTGCGGGGCAGCTGGAGCGACGGGGCGGACGGGGGCTGTGGGTCGGGGACAGGCGAGACCCCGCGATGAGACCGGAGCACGACCTTAGCACTTTTGCAAGGCGCGGAGAGGGAGTCTAAGGGACTGCCGCCCCGGAACGGCCGACGCCCCCTGCAGACCCGAGGGACGCTGTTCCCAAGTTCGCGCCCTCTCCAGTCCGATGGCCATCATGCCTTTACCGGCTCCTGGCTCCCCATTCCTGGACCGCGCCTAACCGCCTGCCTCGTGATGGCTACGCCAGCGGTGGGTACAAGCTTCCTTTTCTCCCTCTTTCAGGAGCATCTCACCTCCCTGTAATGCCGACCCAGCCTGGCCCCTTCCCTTTACCTTGACCACGGTGGCTTGGTGGGCAGAGTCAGGACACCCAGGTCTCCTGTGTTCTAACTCGCTGGGTGGCCTAGGGCCATGGCTTTCAGGGCCTCAGTTTACCCAGCAGGTATGTGGAGATGGTCTGGGCCACTTGTTCAGACGGTTTAGTTCTTTACAGAAAACTGGCACCTCAAGTTCCCTTGTTAGTAGCACGATAATACTGTGGGAAGGGAGGCACGGAGAAGCCAGGTAACTTGCCCAGTGTTAGAACCAGGGTCGATCCTCTGTCTAGCTCTGTGTCACCATGCTTCACTCATAGCTTGCCATCTTTGCCATCTCATCTTCACAATTTGCTCCTCCCTGGGAGGCAGGAATTGGAGCCCAAAGATGTTGAGCAGTCTGATCAAGGTCACAGAGCTAATTAGAAGGAGCAATAAATCGCATGCAGGGGAAGGTCTCCTCTAGCTGGTGGGAGGTGGGGGTGGCAGCAGCAGAAAGGCTTCTGGGAGGAGATGGTGTTGAAAGGGTGGGGCTGTGAAATGAGGGCCACAATGGGGACAGCGGGCTCCCCACGCTGAGGGAACAACACGTATAGAGGCCCCCAGATGGCAGGAGTTTGGGTGTGTGTGTGGGGGGTATGAGGGAGCTGAGGAAGGGGGCCAGCTTGGTAAGGCCCTGACTGAATGCCAGGATCAGGTGTGGGACTTCTCTGGGTTTGAGGTGATGCCCTCCAGGGCAAGGAGCCCTTTCTTCTTCCTCTATTGGGGTTCTGGGTACATGAGTGCGAGAGGTGAGTAAGCTGCCTGAAGACCACTCTCTGAAACAGGCCAGGGGGAATCTTGCACTGGGACACCCTGCTGGTAGTCAGTCAGAGCCCTGATGGGTGATGATAATGAAAACCACTGCACAGCAACAGAACAGGCTGTCCTTCATCCAGTGGAGATTGACACCCTCCACCCTCTGGGGATGGCAGGTTAGCATGTGCCCTGCCTGCCCATGGTGGGGGTGGGGGGTGGGGGCGGGAATCCACATAGAAGGAGGGAGATCCACACAGTGGGAGATGACCACAGCTTTGAGAACATGCTAAGGGTAATTGCAGGGCCTTGTCTGAGGAGGGCAGGGCAGTGCGTTCTAGAGAGTGAGGACTGCCTGTACCAAAGACTTACAGATACATCTCTTCACAGTAAGGTCTCAACTTTATATACTAAAAAATATAGCTAGATCCAGCTGTGCACACACACGCAAGAATTTGAGTCAGACTAGACCTGGGTTCAAATTTGGCACCGACCTCGGACAGATTGTCACTCTCAGAGTCCTAGTGTCCTTGGGACATAATGCTGCTGTGAGGACTAAGTAACGGGACTCCTGTAAAGTGCTTGGTGTGGTGCCCAGCCCGTGTAGATGCCCTGCACACACCTGCTTCCCCCCATCATCATGTATGGAAGCCAAGGGAGAAATGGAAGGGGAACAGCCACATGGGGCTCACGCTCATCTCTGAGGGACAGGCTGAATGATGATTTGTATTTTTGCATTTTTATTCCCCTCTGTGCTTTTCTCTTTTTCTTGCAATGAGCAACTGTTAATTTTATAGAAAGTAAAAAGCAATGTAACTTACCTTATGTAGGAGTGAGTTCTTTATGGGTTTCTCAACCCATAAAACCTTATCTGGCTTTGGGCAAAGCCCCTCACCCTGCTGGGCTCCATCTCCTTATTTGCAAAGCAGGAGTTTCTTTCCTTGTGAGATGAGATGCTGGGTATGAAGGGCAGCCATCAAGTGCCATGATATATAGGCCAGGGCTTGCTATTATTGATTTGTTGGTTTTTTTTTTCTTTTTTTTTTTTAAGTTGGTTTCTCCAGCGTTTCCTTTTGACAGCCTCTTCTTGACAGCCTCTCCTAGCTGTCTGACTTTGGGGAGGGGGTAGTCAGGTTCTTTTTCTCCCCCCATGAAAATGCCTTGAGCTGGAGAATGGAGGTACTTGCCCCAAAGACAGATTCACAGACAGAGAACTGTAGGTAATTTACAAATGGCGTTTTTCTATGTGCTTTTGGTGGCCTGACGGTTCAGAAAGATTGAGGTCTACTCCTAGAGCACCTCGTTAGATGTATACATTCTCTCACCCATGTGTGCGTGCGTGCGCGCGCGCGCACACACACACACACACACACACACATTTTAAAACACATTTGGGAACATGCCCCTTTAAAAAATTTAATTTATTTTAAATTATAATCGACATACAGTATTATATTAGTTTCAGGTGTACAACGTAGTGATTCAACATTTATATACCTTACAAAGTGATCACCACCATAAACCTAGTAACCATCTGTCACCATACATAATTATTATGATGTTATTGGCTCTATTCCCTACACTGCACCTTGCATTCTCATAACTTATTTTATAACTGGAAGTTTGTACTTAATTCCCTCCCCCTTTCCTGCCCATTCTCCACCCCTCTGGTGGGAACATGCCCTTTTGGAAGCTTCACCTACTATATCTGGAGAATTGCGTGTGCCATGCCCCACTGCTCTCCTAGGAGCGTGCCTTTGAATGGTGGCGAAGCAGGGCGTTGTTCAGAGGAACCACGTTTGGTCATTAAAGTCTCTCTGAGGTCTGTGAGCTCTCCAGCCCCCTGCTTCACTGGCTCAGCTTTTGGAAGAGGAGCTGCAGTTGCTCTGTTTTCCTAGCAGCCTGCTGGAGAGCCTGCCCTTTATACAGATGAGGCAACAGGACCAGAGCAGCTGAGAGGCTTACCCCAGGACACAGATGGTGAACGGCAGAGTTGGGACCAAAGACAGGCCTTCGCTCCGTGGCTGGGGACTGGAGCAGCTGGAATCCTGTGCTCCCTCCCATTGCCCAGCTCCTCCCAGCTGCGAGGCAGGTTTTTCACACAACAAACATTTGCCCAGCAACACTTTACTTCATTTAAGAGAATTTCTTTAACAAATATTTATTGAGCGGCTACTATGTGCCAGGCACTGGGTGATATAGCAGTGAACAGGATCAATAGGGACAGCAAAGGAGAAGTTAAATACAGGTAAGTGCTGTGATCCAGGAAGGCCCAGGGGACTTCGGTGTTTAAAATGTTACCAGCAAAGGCTTGACCTCTCCAGGGTTGCACAGTGAACTCAGGCAGAGGAGGACTGAAACCTGGGTCTCTAGCACCTGGCAGGTCTCTCACCCATTTACTCTTCTCTCTCCTTCTCCACGTCCAGACCTGTGCCAGGGGCCACATGGCCATCACTCTGCGCTACTGCATGATGGTTAGTGGCATGGTGGTTCTGGTGGCGGGGACACTATGCTTCGCGTGGTGGAGTGAAGGGGATTCAGGAGCCCAACCTGGCCAGCCGGCCCCACCTGCTGGGCACCCTGTGCCTGAGGCTCCCAGGTCCCTGCTCAGGTCTGTCAGCTTCTTCTGCTGCGGCACAGGTGGCCTGCTGCTGCTCCTCGGCCTGCTGTGGTCCGTCAAGGCCAGCACCTGGGGGCCACCCCAGTGGGACCCATATCACCTCTCCAGAGACCTGTACTACCTCACTGTGGAGCCCTTGGAGAAGGAGAGCTGCAGGTCAGTGGGGGCAGGGTGAGGGCAATGGGTGGGGGCCACAGGTTGAGCACCATTCTGTCATGCATTTGCATAGCAAACTCACGTGGTTCCTTCTCTGGACCAGGCTTTGTCTATGCCCTGGGGACTTGAAGGCTGATCAACACAGTCCTGGAGGAGTTTAAAGCCCCATGACAGAAGTCGATATTGACCAACCAGAGAAGTTAGAGCTGTGAGAGAGGTGCCGACATTGTCCTTTGGAGACATGGAGAAATCTCAAAAGGCTTTCTGGAGGAGGTGGCAGCTGAGCTCAGCGTGGTATAGGGCAGAGTAGCATAGGAGTTAAGAGCCCAGGCACAGGAATCAGACCGACTGGGATCCTCTCTCAGTTCTATCACTATTAGTGGTAGGACTTCAAATAGATCGTGCAAACCCACTGAGCCTTAGCTTGCTTATCTGAAATAAAACAGGAATAATAATAACAGCAATAATAGTACCTGTATAGTACTTAACATGGGCCAGGCTTGTTCTCAGTGCTTTTCATATATTTACTCATTTAATCCTTACAAAAGGCTGCTGAAGTAGTAACTCCATTTATAGAGTAGCAAACTGAGGCACCAAGATGTTAAGTAACTTGCCCCAGGACATCCCGCTAGTGTGTGTCAAGGCCAGGTCTTGGACCCAGAGTCTGTGCACTCATCCACTCCCTAGTGCAGGGGACACAGGGAGAATTGAGTGAGATGCTGTGTATTTAGAACTGAGCCCCATGCCTGGCACATAGTAGGTACACAGTAAATGTTAACTTTTCCTCAAGTGGCTAAACTAGCAAGAAACATTTAGACAGGCAGAAGAGAATATGCAAAAGGATGGGGGGATGGAAACAAAATCTTGCATTACGACACTATTTCTGAACCTTATTTTTCATTTTCGCTCCCTCTATGAGGCTTTTTAGCCATTTTTTCTTAATCCTTCCCCCTGAAATTTAATACCACAGATATACTATATATTTGTTTATGTCCTTTATGTGTATCTGTACTTTATATATAAAGAGTATCACCAAGATACCAAGAACCAATTTTTGCCCTGTTGAGAAAGTGAATCATGTGTGCACTTATTATGTATTTATTCATTCAACCAAGTATTGGGTGTGCCTACCTATTAGGGGCCTGCATACACCTTCTCCAGTCCTTCTGTCCCCTGCAAGGTAAGAACTACTGTTGCCGTTTACAGAAGAAGAAGGTGAGGGTTATATAGCTAGAAAGCGGCAGAGCCTGCTGGTTACGAAACTTATTCTCCCACACCACTCTGTAAGCACCAGATTTGGATGTATTATGGGCTGAAGCAGACATCTGTGAGCTGGCCTGGGACCTGAACACCCTCCTTCCCTTTGTTAGAGGGGAAAATGCTTCTGAGTTCAGGAATGTGACAGATGAGTCCTGCTACTGGCCTGGGAATCCTTGAGGTCAGAGACAGTAGAGTATTCAACAGAGGCCACTTGTCCAGTGGTCAGGCCTTGGTTTGACCCGACTATTAGAGGGAAGGGCAGGGCCTTGGGGACTCTCCAGCCAAACCCTTTACTTCTCAGATGAGAAGCCTGGGTCTCAGAGACACCAGTCGCATACCGAGTTTGTGATCACTTGGGACCAGGCCAGGCCTCAAGAGTGCTCTGGCGGGGAGCCTGTCCCTCCCTACCCAGTGTGGCCTGAGTATAGGGGGTGGGTGTTGTCTGTACACACAGCCATGTTGACCCAACAGGGTCTGGGCCACAGGTGTGTCTCTCAAGTGGGAGCACTTGGCCTTCATTCTCAGCTGGGCCAGGGAGGAGGCCCACCCAGGAGGCTGCAGGGTGGGTGTTCCTGGCCCATCAGGTTTCTAGACCCAAGTCTTAGGTTTAGAACTGGGTGGCTGGGTGTCAGGGAGGCTGCTTCTGCTAATGCTCCTCCCTGTCTTGGGCTGACTCAGCCCAGCCCTGCCACCCATAGACCAGCATCTGCCCTCCATGGGGAGGCCACGCGACTGTTCCTGTCCCAGGTACCTCGCTCTCTGAGGGTACCTGGCTATGGATAAATCCAGGTCAGAAACAAAGGCCTCCTATGCTGATGACTTGGCCAGGTTTCTCCCCCTCTTGGGCCTCACTTTCTCCATCTATTCATCAACTTATTCTTTCACACATTTAACCATATTTACTGAGTACCTACTGTGTGCGAGGTCCTATGCAGGGCACTGACAATGCAATACTGGACAAAACAGACAACACCCCTGCCGTCTGGGGCTCCCATCTTATGTGTTATCCCCTAAATGAGGTGGCTGGACAGGAAGCCTCCCAGGGAGGGTCCCCATCCTCAGTGAGTAGCAGAAAAAGCATGGGCCTAATCAGACTTGAGGGTTTCAGTCTCTGCTCTTTCTTTTATAAGCTGTGTGTCTTTGAGCATGTTAGTTAGAGTCTCTGAGCCAGGTCTAATTCCTTATCCATCAACTAAAGGCAACAGACCTTTTCCCTAGGATTGCTGTTAGGCTCAGATGAGATGATTGGTGGCGAAGGGCATATGCTGGAAAGTTTGTGCACACATTAGCTTTCACTGCTATTACTGTGCTTTATAGTTTACTTTATAGTACTGTTATATCCACTGACTGATTTGATCCTCAACTGCTCATAAGTGGAGCAGTTATGAAGTAAGTGTAAGGATTAGACCAATTTTACAGATGAGAAAACTGAGGTGTGGAGAGATTAGGGACTGGGTGGGGAGAGGCGTAATCGGTGGAGTTGGCTTGAGCTTGGCCGTTGGATAGAGCTGGGGTTTTGCTGCTTAGTTTATGTGTGACTTTCACTCATCTGTACAGTGGCTGAGAGATGCTTATCCCCCAGGGTTGTCACAAATGTGAAATAGATTAGAAGGCTTAAGCGCTGGGCAAATAGTATTTCATGCTTGTTCCTCCCCCGTTTCCTACCATGTTTGCCTGACTCAGCTGAGGGCAGAGGAGCTGGTACCAGGCCAGGTCTCCTGCCCCACCCAGGCTGGAGTGTGGGTGAAACCCAGCCTCAGTAGAGCTTCCTGTGCATGGGGACCACAGTGGCAGCTGGCCCCACACAAATGCAGGATGTCACATTCATGAACAGACCCTCCCCCTAAAGTGAGCGATATGGCCACCCTGCATGGGGCCTCATGGTACCCAAGTTCTAAGAATCTCCATGACCGTGGAGACTTGGGGCTGGGTGGGCCCAGCTGGCTATTCAGGTGACAGCAGGTGGCATGAGGACCACTCCACACCTGCCCTGTAAGCAAAGTTCCTGCTGCAGGCTCAGTGCACCTGTGCCCTGCTGTGCCAGCTGTCGCCTGCTGGGGTAGCCCTAAGCATACCCAATGCCTGTGTCATGTCTCCGGGGCTTAGAGAAGTGGGCTGTGGCAGGAGTGTGACTGGGAGGTAAACCAGGCAGCAGATGTGGGGCTCTGGAAGCCTTAATACCCACAGTTTTCTGAGTGTTGTCAAAGTTTTCCCATTTTTCCCTGCCCTGAATCTATAAAATGGGAATTGTCACCCTCATTTTACAAATAAGGAGAAAGAGGCTCAGAGAGGGTGTGAACACAGCCTAAGTCACACAGCAATAGAACCTGGTTTGCCAGCCTCCAGGAACAATAATCTTTGCCCGCCTTCACCTGCAAAGGATGCTGGCAGTGCAGAGAAGGGTGAGGCCCCTCATCAGCTTCCTCAGCTTTGAGGCTCCTGGGCTGGCTTCCAGAGGAGGAGGGTCTGTGAGGGAAGTTTGCAAGAGTACTGGATGGGATGCCCAGATTTGGCTCCTGGTTAGTGCCCTCCATTAGACTGGTGCACATGCTGGGGTAACCCCAGGCTACCCCCAAGCCTGCTCCATGATCCTGCCTGTGACTGGAGCAGCGAGCCTGCCTGCCAGTGGGCTCCTTTGAGGGCTGTGGTGGGCTTGGGCTGAGAAGACACGTTGCCTAGAGACAGGCCATGTGCCTGGCGGTGATAGGTGCTCCCATGAGGGATATCAGCAGGTTTCCAGCACTCACCACCTCCCACCTCAACAGCCCCTGGATCAGAGTTTCCTCCACGTCTTCTGTCCCCCAGGCCAGCCTCTGCTGTCAGCTGCTCCCCTCTCTAGACAGGCAGGCCCACTGGTATGGACTGAACTTCTTCCCTACCAGCTCCAAATTGGTGACCCTTAGTGAGTGACAGCCTCCCTGAGCCTGACCTGCATGGGGCTTGCCACGCGGGAGACCTGGGATGAGTTTGCTCCCCACACTGCTTCCTCATGGAGACCTTTGAGACTTTGTGAGTGGCTCCTGTTTATGGAGCATGTGCTGTATGCCCCCATGCATTATCTCATTCAATCTGTACACAGCCCTGTGAGGTGGGGGCCGTTACTGTTCCCATTTACAGGGGAAACTGAGGCCCAGATTAATGGAGTTACTGACCCTGATCTCCCACCAGAAATGTGGCAGAGGAGGGAGTTGAACCAGCCAGTGCTCAGACTCATAGCCAGCCCCCAAGCAACTCAGGGTGTAAGGGAACTTTCAAGATCACCTAGAGTATCTGACAGTATCATCCCTGACACAGAAGCAGCCCGGGCCTGGGATCAGTGACAGTCTCACCCCACAGGGTCCTAAGAGGGGAAGGGAAAGGGACTCCCTAGAGGTGACCCACTGGGGCCCTGAGAGGACTGAGAGTCAGTATTAGTATTCTCACTGGCGTGGGGGAGATGCGTGGCCCCTCTTCTCGGAATCTAGCTGCAGGGCTTGGTTAGGGGAGCCTCGGAGGACCTGGTCTCTGCCTCAAGTCCCTGCAGGGTGCTTCATTTAAGGGAGGTGGGGGTGAGTCACAGGAAAGCCAAGCTGTTCAGAGATAGATGTGGTTGACCCTGGAGGCCTACAGGCAGAGTTACTCACTTGTTGGACTTAACCATATTAGGGCCTCAAGCATCCAGATGGGCAGAACTGAGGTCTCCCATCCTGCTCTGAGCATCCACAACTCCGGCTCTTGTAAGGGATGGTACAGTAAGCTGGCAACAAACACCCCCAAGCATCTGTCCCCTGGCCTACAGGACAACCAGGGGGCGTCAATGTGGTGACGGAAGAGAGAAATGTGGGAGCCCAGAGCAGGGAATGGGAGCTTTGTTGAGGGAGGGACCAGTCAAAGTTTCTGAGAGGACTCTCAAAGGACAAGTGGGGACTGACCAGCAGAGAAGGGGTGAGGGAAGTGGGAAGGACTTTCCCTGCTGAGAGAAATGAAGAGGTGTACTGAGCATGTGCAGGCAGGGAGGGTGGAGTGGGAGAGCTGAGGTTGGCAGGGCCTCTCATGCCAAGCTCCAAGTATGTATATGGGATCCTGGGGAACCTGCAAAGAGCGCCTTTGCCCCTGCTAACGGCCTCTCTTCTTCTGTCTCTGTAGGATCCCAAAGCTGGTTGACATCCCCTCTTATGAGGAGGCCGTGCACTGCCCATTAGTTGAGGGGCCCCTGGAACCACCTGCGTACCCTGTGGAGGAAGGCCTGACATGCAGTGCCTCCAGGGATGCCCTGCTTGGGACCCAGCCCGCCCTGCCTCCACCTAGCTACGAGAGCATCATCCTTGCTGTTGATGCCATCCCTGGAGAGATAACACCTGGCGCTGCCTGCTCCTGTCTGGCCATTTCAGACCATGGTGAGAGGAAGTTAAAGGCTCCTAGAGACAAATCATGAGCTTATTCTAGTGTCTAATACAGTACCTGGTACAAAGTAGGCACTCAACTAATGTTTGTTGCTGAATGCTGTTTTATTTATCTATTGCTGTGTAACAAATGGCTTAAAATAAATCCATTTTATTATCTCTCGTGATTCTATGGGTTGCCTGGGCCCAGCTGGGTGGTTCTTCTGCCCCACATGATGTTGGTGGGGCTGCAGTCATCAGGGGCCCAGCTGGGCCGAGATAATGCGCTCATATTATCGAGATAATGGCTGGCAGTTAGTGCTGGCTGTCAGCTGGGAGATTTTATTGTGCAGATGGGAAAATTGGGGCCCAGAGGCAGAGCCAGGACTGGCCAACATCACATACTGAGTTTATAATCAAAAGAACATGGACTCTCAATTCAGACTACCTGTGCCTGGGTTCCAGCTGAGTGATCTTGGACAAGTGACTTTACCTCTCTGTGCCGCAGTTTCCTCTTCTATAAAATGGGAATTGGGAATTACAGTGGTACCACCTCCTACCTCAGAGAGCTGAGCTATGAGGATTAAATGAGGTGATAGCAGCAGGCATTGTAAGCCTCACATTGACCATGCAGGCGCAGTGCTAATGCATCAAATAATAAATGCAGATTTCTCAGCCCAGTGGTGGAAATCTAGTTAGTATGCAGTGATTGTCAGATTTTGTTAATAGAGATAACCCCTCTCCACCAAGTGCAACTTTAGTCACTGCTTCCATATTTCCTGTGATAGGGAGCTCGCCACCTTTCCTTACTTTCCAGATATGGCAGAAATGTCCGCTTCCTGTCCAGCTGTATCCTGCATCCCTACATCACACTATCGCATTCACAGATGATAAAACCAGTTCAGAGAGATGAAGTAACCTTCCCAGAGTCACACAGCAGGCAGGGGTTCAAAGTTCTGGGGCTCAGTCATCTGGATAAGGGTGGCATTTCCCAAGGGCCCACTGTATGCTGGGTCAGGCCCTCTGCCATTGTTTCACATTCTCAAGGCTGCTGTGCTGCAGGTGGTGTCCCTATTTAGCAGGTGTAGAAACTGAGCCTCAGAAAGGTAAAATCACAGAGCATAAAGGCAGAGCAGGTGTTTTCATTCAGGCCTGGTTGGGCTCCCAGCTGGGATCCTCCCACTTAGGCCTGGATGGCCTCAGGTCTCCGTGTTTCTACCAGCATCCCCTGAAGTCTCCTCAGCTCAGAATGGCCTGATCATACCCAGGTGGATGGCGTCTCTCCTGGGTTCAGAACCCTTAGTGGTTCCCAGCTCACTTTGCATAATGAAAGCCTCACAGTAGTGTGGGTGGGGGCCGGGGTGCCTGGGCCTGACCTCCCCGCTTCCACTCGCTCCCTCTTGCTCTCAGCTGCAGGCAGTGTGCTGTGGGCCTTGGCACTTTCCCTCTCTCCACCCGGAAGCTCCTCCCCAGGGCTCACGCCTCACCTGCCTGCACCGTTGTTCGGTCCCTCCCTCCATGAGGCCATCCTTGACCACACTGTTTACAACTGAGTCCCTCCCAGCGCCTTGCACTTCCAGCCTTCTTCCTGCCCCATTTGTTTATAACCCCTGCCTGTCATTTAACGTTTTATCTTTTTAAATTTGTTTTTTGTTTGCTTAGTTGTTGTGTATTTCTCCTCACCACAAATATAAGCTCTCTGAGAATAGGAATTTTTTTTGTTTCTTTCCTTTTCATTTGTATCCCTAAAGCCTAGAAATGGTGCAGGGCATGAGGAAAATGCTCAGTAGATATTTGTTGACCGAACAAATGAATCAATGTCAGCTCTTACTATCATTATTGGGCCCTCTCAGTCGCCCAAGCCAGATCTTGTGGGTCCTGTAATCCTCCCCCTCCCTCATCACCAAATCCTGGATCTCCATCTGTACCTCCTTCCTTCCCTCTCTTCTCCTGTCTGTGCCTTGTGCTTCCCAGGTATGATGAAGATGTAGGTTTGAATTCTGCCTTGTTTCTGACCTTGCTGAGTGACCTTGAGCTGGACACACACACACACACACACACACACACACCAGTTTCCTGTATGTATCATGAGGATAGGGGTGGGGTTTTATCAGGCCCTCTGCAATTCCTAAAGGGTTAATGGGGTCCCAGGCTGGAAAGCAGAGCCCCGCTCTCCTCCTACCCCAAAGCCAGGAAATCTCCCACAGGCAGGTGAGTTAATGAGTTGCAGGTGTGACTTGGAGGCACCACCTTTGCCTGGCAGGAGCTGGAAGTTGGAGAGGGTGGGGAGGGCTGGAAGACAAAAAAAACCTTTTCTGCTTTCTCTCTATATCAACTCATCTGTGAAAGCCCCAAGGAGAGGCAGTGACTTTGTTCAAGGTCACCAGCGTCTTGGAAACTGAACCAGGGCCCTGGAGCCAGTCTCCAGTCGAGGCAAGCCACCTAACCCTTCTGAGCCGCAGTGGCATCACTGTGAACCGGAGACCCTTGTGCCCACTAGCAGGGCACAGGGTAGATGAGCCACATGAGGCCGGATCTGCCACTCCATAGCCCCCAGTAGGCAATGGTTTGCTTTCTGGTCTGTTTCCTCCTGGGCTCGGCTGTCCAGTTTCTTCACCCACCACTCAGAGCCCACATCTGGTATCTGCCACCAGGCCCGGGATATCAGGGACCCTCCGAGCTCATACCTCTCCCACATTTTCCCTGTGCCCTCCCAAACTTCTGTTACCCTCTGGGTTGCCTAGTGACCCAGCCCCCTGCCGCTCTCTACCTCAAATCAATCTGAAATTTCCCAACCGAAAATTCCCATGCCACCCTTCATCTCCACCCCAGCAAAGGGGTATGATTTTCCCCCTCCCTGCCTCTGAGGATCTTGCGAGGATCCTCAATTCCTTGAAGAAGAAAACAGTGGTTCGTACGCCCTCTGCTGGAGGATGACAGACCCCTCAACCACTCCTCCAACTCTCCCGCACTTTGCAGGGAAGGGAGGTGAAAGTCAGAGGCAGGTGGGAGGGGAGCGGGAACAACGGATAACCCAACACTTCCAAATACACCGTACACACCTATTCCTTTTCTGCTTCCTCTCACCGTGGCTCTGTGGAAGAGGTTAGGTTAGACCCATTTTACTGAGCACCTACTCAGAGCTTCTTACTCATCACTCACATTTTTAATTTTTTTTTAAGAGGACAAAAAAGGGAGAAAGGAGGCTGGGTCATTGAGAGGAAAGAAAAGGTGGGGAGAGGAGGAGAGTGCTTGGATGACCGGGAGGCCTCTCTGGAAGGGTTAAGTATCAGGTAGATCCATCTACACTGGGGCTGGGGCTGTGTAGGTCTGGGTCATCGCTCAGCCGCCGCCACAGTTTGGGGAAATCTTGGCCAGCCCCTTCCACTCCCCGGGCTGAGTTTCCTCGCGTGTGAAATGGGTATGATAACCCCTCCCCTATGCTCCTCTCGGAGCCGAAGGACAGGGGCATGACCGAAAGGGTGTAAAAGCACCTTTGCGAGCGCCTGCTACGACCGCCACAAGGGGGCGCGAGAGGCTCCTGCTAGACAGCGACCGCAGCCATCCATTCCCATCGCCAGGACCAGAGAGCGCAGGCTAAGGGCCCACTGGGCATCCGTTTCCTTTTCGGGGGGGTGGGGCACTCATTCGTTCCCTTCTCTGAGCCTCTATGAGATGATAATATTGGGTTGTCTGAAAAGTCATGACGCAGTTTTGCAACAAAAAACATAGAAAAAGACATCCGACAACCCAATAGTACTTCCCGGGTAGTGGGTCCTGCTCTATAGATAAGCACAGGTGACAAAATTCAAGCCCAGATCGGAGCCACCAGTCCAAGTTTACCTGGGGAATCAGACCTGGACATGAGCCAGTGACTCAGCCCTTCTCAGACGCCTCAGCAACCTCTCCCTGGGAGGCTCTCCTGAGCTCTGTGACAGGGGACCTCCTATGCAAACTGTAGCGTGTAGTCCAGCTGGATCTGAGGGTTGGTGAAGGAGAAACCACTGCTGGAAAAAGTGTGTGGGCAAGAACAGCAGGCAGAGGGTATGGTGTGAACGTAGGTGTGGTATTCCGGAAGCACAGCTCTTGTGGGAGAGGAGGGAGATGGTGATGACAACAAATAGGAAAATTCCGACCCAAATCAGGATGCCAAAAGGGAGCCATTATCCCACATCAGCAACCTAACTCTGTACAAATGACAAGTTAATGTTTTCTTTTAGACATTGATGGCTCTCATTTTCCTATAATCCTGTAAAAGAACGGACTTTTCCCGTCAGCCTATCCCCAGAACTGGAATTCTACCATTACAATGTCATTCTTAGGATTAAGGCATCTTCCTAGCTTAAGAGGCATAGAAATTGCTGTCAGTCATCCACACCCTACAGGGGCATTAAGACACTAGAGCTTTTCCCGGTGGCAAGTCACAGAATATGAGAAGGGGACAGAGGCGGTTAGGCCTGAAGAGAGCTCCCTCCTGGGAAGTGTTATTATTATGCCCATTTTACAGAGGGGGAAAACTGAGGCACAGGGAGGTAACTTGATCAAGGCCACAATGCCCATGGTAGATAGGAACCAAAACTCAAGCCCAGGAAGTCTGCCTTGGCCCTAGAGCCCACACTTTTAACCATCCTGTTATAGCTAGGGAGTATAACATAGTGGCTAGGGGCATGGCCCCTGGATTCAAATCCCAGCTGCTGTGCCATTTCTAGCTCTGTGACCTTGGGAAAACGACTTGTCTGTTCCTCCGTGTGCTCATTTGTAAAGTGGGATAGTAGTGCCTGTCTCACGGGGTACCCCTTAAATGAGTAATACCTGTAACGTCTTTAAAGCAGTGTCGTGCTTGCAGCCCCTGTCCAATAAATACGGGTTATTATTCCTGAACCCTGGATGGGCACATGACCTTGAAGAGAATAGAATGCTTCAGGATTCTAAAATGTCAGCCTGTGGGAACCTGGAATCTTCCAGTGGCATTCTGATGTGTTTTGGCTGTGGCACTGTACCTGGCTTCCCATGGCTGGATGGTGTGGGTCCGCCCGTCCACCTAGCTCAGCCCCACACAGGCAAATGAGGTGATGTCAAAGCCTTGGCTGGGGCCCAGCCCCTGTAACCTCCCCCTCTCCCTCCTCACTCGTCCCTCACTCAGAGTCACACACACACTCCGGCTGGGCCCAGAGGGAAGGTGAGAGGGAATGAAGGTAGGTGGTGGGGGCAGGGGCCATCCAAGCGTAGCTCCTGCAGCCTGCTGAACCTGTGCACCCTGCAACCGTGGAGCCTACCCTCCTTTAAACTTTAAGCCCCGATTGGCAGCGATTCCGGAGTGTCATCACTCCCAGTGTGAGGTGTGTGGGTGTCCACACTGGTTCACGGGGGCCCCTCCACGGTGGTGCACGGAACAGACGGCAGCCTGGCGGGGCAGCCATGACAGACGAGAAGACCTTCCGCATAGGCTTCATTGTGCTGGGGCTCTTCCTGCTGGCCCTCGGCACGTTCCTCATGAGCCACGACCGGCCCCAGGTCTATGGCACCTTCTATGCCATGGGCAGCGTCATGGTGATCGGGGGTGTCATCTGGAGCATGTGCCAGTGCTACCCTAAGGTAGGCGGTGGGATGTGGGGGGGCAGGTTGGCTGGGGGTCAGTGGCCAGGGGCCAGGAAGGCTGGGCTGTGCCTCTAGTCCAGGCATATACTGTGCCCCATCCTTCCATTGTATTTTCATCCTTCCCCCTTTCACCCCTCTTTTCTTCTCTACACTTTCCTGATCGTCCATCCATCCATCTAGCCATCCGCCCATCCATCCATCCCACCCTTACTCCCTCCCTTATCATGAGGACTGATCAGAAGCCCCCTGCATCCCTGAACTAGGCACCACAGGGGAGACACAGTAAAACCCAACACACATCATCCGTGTGCTTGAAACCAAAGTTAGTAAGTGCTTGCCCCTGTCAGGCATTCCTGCATTCATGGTGCAGCTCAGTCCTCATTTGGAGCTTTTGGTACCTCTGTAGTTCCATTTTATAGTGGAGAAGCCCAAGGCTCAGAAAGGCGAGATCGCATGGCTCCTAAGTGTCAGAGTTGGGCTTGGAGCTCAAATATGTGTGACTTAAGGCACAACCTTCCACCTCGGAGGGCTAACCCTGTGTCTCAGAGCTGCTGAGAGTTCTGAGTGGGTCAGGTGTGTAACCTTGATGGCATGGGTTGGTCAGCACTCTATCTTTTGGAGTTTCAGTGTACTCCTAGCCTTGTGAGTAACTTAGTGATGGGAAGAGCACTGGTTTGGGAGCCCTGAGTTCTAGTTGCAGCTCTGTCCAAACTCTCTGTGTGACGGTTATCTCTCTGAGCCTCAGTTTCTTACATCTGCAAAATGGGACCCCAATCCCCTGTTTCTCCCAGCTCACAGTTATTATGAACAGAGAAGAGGTGGGATGTAGGAATGTTTTATAAACTGTAGAGTATTCTATTTAGGTGAAATGCTGTCATCATTACTGTTATTGATCCTCCCAACAACCTGGTAGAATGGGCATGTCAGGAGTTGTAAGCCTTTAATGCCCAGAGAGGTTGTGTGTCTTTTCTAAGGTCACACAGCTGGTCAGACCCAGGGAAACAAAAACAGAAGCATGGATTCAAACTTGGGCTCTGCCTCTAACTGCTTGGGAGACTTTGGTCAAGGCCTTCTCTCTCTGAGCCTGTTTCCTCATTTGTGTGTGTGTCAGGAAAAGGGGGTGGGAAAAGGGGTGCATCTAAGGGCCCTGCTGGTCCTGACATCTAGGACTCTAGGCCTCAGGCAACCCCCATCACCTAGGTGGCTGTGGCGGGGGAGGGGCTTAGTGGAGTTGGGAGGAGGCTCCCAGGGACCTGGGCCTGCTCTCCCCAGCCCTGCCCCCTCCGTGGGTCAGCCTCAGGCTGTCAGAATATTTGGTGCTGGGGCGGTCCTGGCTGGTTTACAGTCATTTACCCAGCAGTTTACAGTCAACTTTCCTCTCTGTGAAATGCCCTGAGCAGAGGTCATGGGGAGAAGAGGTCCTTGGGGCCCAAGCTACCCACGTCACCACCTCCATCGTCATCCTCATCCCAGAGATGAGGCTGGATCCTGGGGGACAGCAATGGAACAGTGCTGGGCACAGAGTAGTGTCCTTCCTGCCTTGTCCCCCTTTACTAGAGGTGGCTCTGGGGTGGTGGGCAGAGTGACCGGGTGGCAGTGGGGGATGAGGCAGAGAGAGAGAGCGGGGAGAGGGAATATTGCTGCGTATTAATGAGTAACTGTTGATAGATTCACGTGTTCCTGTGTGTGGAGGCAGCATGGTGGGTAGAAATACATTTTGGTTTGCAGCAAGCCCAGATTCAAATCCCTCCTCCTTCCTGCCCCACTTCTGTGACCTTGGCAGAGGGAGTCCCCTGCCTCTCTAGCCAAGTGGGAGGAACCAGTGAGGGCTTGTCTGTGGGGGACCCAGCATCACGCCTGGCACAGAGCTGGTTTGAAGGCATTGTTCTCAAGATGGATGTTTGTGTCATTGGGTGGTCGCTGTGTGTATGTGCAGGTGTGAGTGCAGGTGTGGGTGTGTGTGGGTGTTAGAGCCAGCACACTACGGGAAGGGAGGGCAGTGTGCTGCTTAGGGGCAGGGCCTGTCTCCACATCGCTCCCTTGGTGCCATCAGCTGCCTGCAAGTGCTGGTGCCCATCTCCCTCCTCCGGACCCTGCCCTGACTCTCAGTGCCTGACAAATGGGAATTTCCTGGGTGGAAAGAAATATAAATATAAGGGACTGGAACCAACCAATTAAGATATGGGGGTAAAGGGTAGCCAACACCAACATGAATTAAACTGTCCCTGTCTTTGAGGGGCTGGGGGTCTTGCAGGGAAGACAATTTTCTGCCTGATGGGGAGGGAACAGGCTTCACAGAGAAGATGGGCTGCGCTTTGTGGGCCAATTACAAGTTCACGGGGGCAGAGAAGATGGGAAAGGCCTTCCAGGAACAGCGTGATCAGAGACACGAGGTGAAAGAGCAAGGCAGGTGGGGCAGCATGGCTGCTGCGGTGCTGGGAGAGGAAGGTACGATGGAGAGGGGGTGGGGCTCAACTCCTCGGGCCCGAGATGCCATGCTAAGGAATTTGGACCTTACCCTTTAGTTGATGGGACCAGATAGGGACCACGGTCAGCTTTGCAGTTCAAGAAAGTTATCAGGCTGACATCGGGACAAAGAAGGTTCAGGGGCAGCCAGCCCAGTGGGGGAGGCTCCTCCTTCTCTGGTCCAGGTGAGAGATGATGGCCTTCCAGACTAAGGCGGAGTTTGAACCCAAGACGGTCGGCACAGGGAAGACATTTCCAGCTCATCAAATATACAGTACCCGCTGTGGCTGGGCATGGCACTGGCACTTCCATTGAGCTTATCTCACTGAATTTCTGAAGTAGAGTCTGGTCAGATTTGGTGGTCAGCTGGGTCTTAGGCTTGAGAGAGGAGGAGGAGTTGCAGCAAGTCAATAGGAGGGGCAGTCAGGGGCACTGCCCCTTAGCTGAGGTGGGGCAGGGCAGCCGGGAGAAAGGGAAGGGTTGGCAGGGAAAGCAAGGTCTCTGCCTGTTCAGCTTCCACCTTTGGCCACAGGTCCCCCATTTCCCCTGCCTGCTCAGCTGGAGTCCAGGATCAGGCCCCTGACTGGTGGTGGATGGACCTGTCCTCTCAAGGGCCTTCCTCGTTCCCGCCCACCTCTGCGGGGATTTGTCTACACACAAATTGGCCTGTGTACCTTCCTGCTGAGAACTCCTCCAGGGCTCTCATTGTTTCCGGATAAAAGCTGAACTTAGTCTGATGTTCTGGGGTCTTCATGGTCTGATTGTCCCGTTCCAGCTTCAACTCTGCCTGTCCTCTTCTCTTAAAAGGACGTGTGTTCTGAGATACTTCTGCCTTTCCTTCTCCTCTAGGCTTTTCACAGTGGCAATGGTGACGATGATGATTAGTGATGATGATGATAGTGATGTATGATGATGAGGTTGATGGAGGTGATGATGATGGTGGTAATAGTGATGATGGTGATGAGGATGAGGATGAGGATGGCTACTTGTCCATGAGGTAATAAAGCACAGGAAGAAGGGGCAGATTCTAGCAAGTACAGAGCCAGCTGGGACGTGCAGGGCATCCTTAGTGGGTGTGGAAGATACCCAGGTCTCTGCATTATTTTCAGACATCCCAGACATTTGGGAAGCTTATCCCTCCCAGGAGTTCTAAGAATCCCTGTATTCACCATTCCCTTCTTCCCAGCAGGACGAAGCTTTTCCAGTGCAGACAAGTGTCTTTTACTCACTGCACTCTCTGGGAAGGGAAGAGGCGGCTGCTCTTTATGAACTTATGATGCAGGAGGGTCTCATCAAATATTTGTTGAACAAACTTTAGTTGAGGAGACCAAGACTCACAGAAGGTAGTCTCATCTTCAGTGGCATCAAACTTGATTTACTGAGCAGCTACTATGTGTCAGGACTGTGCTGGGGAATTCCTTATATATTATCTCATGGAATCCTCCCAGCAACCCCAGGAGTCAGGCATCACTAGTCTGATTTTTTTTTAACTTGTGGTAAAATACACATAACATAAAATTCACCATCTTAACCATTTTTTAAAAAAGATTTTATTGGGGAATTGGGGGAGGGGAACAGTGTTGGGGAATCAGGGAAGGGGAACAGACAAGTTGCTGTTCTTTTGTTCTTCAGTCTAATTGTGGAGGACATCACTTCACTGGTCCATGTTGGTATTATCATTGCGCTCTTCCCAGGTGAAGCAGTTGCTTGCCGGCCACCGGATGGCTGCTCACAGCGGCTCGGCAGCTCGGCCGCTCACGAAAGCTTACGCCAGCTGTTGGCCAGCCCCACTGCAGCCTATGCCATCACAGGTGACTCACGGCAGCCCAGCTCCAGGTCGAGCTGTTGTTCACCATCTTAGCTGTAGAGGGCGCAGCATCACTGGCCCTCATGTGGGATCCGAACCAGGGCCCTGCTGCTCAGAGCTGGCGTCCCAAGCCAACTCTTAACTAAGGTGCCACTGGGCCGGGACCTGTCTTAACCATTTTTTTTTAACCATTTTTAAGCGTACAGAGTTCAGTAGTGTTAATTACATTCACATTGTTGCGCAACAGATCTCCAGAACTCGTTTCATCTTGTAAAACCGAAACTCTGTGCCCATTAAACAATAAGTCCTCAATGCCCCTCCTTCCAGCCTGTGGCAGCCACCATTCTATTTCCTGTCTTGATGAATTTGACTATTCTAGATACTTCAGATAAGTGGAATCGTACAGAATTTGTCTTTTTGTGAGTGGCTTATTTCTTGAGGTTCTATCCATGTGTAGCATGTGTCAGAACTCCATTCCGTTTTAAGGCTGAATAACGTTCCATTGCGTGTATAAACCACATTTTGTTAATCCACACATCCGTGTGTGGACAGTTGGGTCGCCTCCACCGCTTGTCTACTGTGAAGAACGCTGCAAATATCTCTTCCAGGCTAACTCCATTGTACAGAGGACCACAGAGGGGCTCTGGGAGGGGAGATGACCACACCCCAAAGGCAGGGCTCCTTCTGCCTCATCCCACTGCCTCCTTATGACCCGCCTCCCCTCCGCCACCCCGTGCCCTCCCCATGGGGCTGTACTTGCAGAGACCTCTTGATCCCTGAAAGTTCAGGCGCAGGTCCTGGTGGGCGCAACCCCAGCCGTACTCTTCTCTATCCCCCACCACAGCCTCTGTGCCAAGAAACACATGACAATGACCTGCTTTCCACTCATTCACCAGATACGAATGGAGTGCCTTCCCTGTGCCAGGCACATTCTGGGCACTGGACGAGGACCCTAAGCAATGACGAGATGTAAGCTCCTCCAGGGCAGGGATGTCTGTCTCGCTGCCTGCTGCCTCCTAGGGCCTGTGTGCTTGGCACACAGCAGGTGCTCAATAAATGTTTGTTGGGTGAATAGAGAGCCAGGTGGGAGCAGGAGCCCAGGGACCCATCCACTCACGGGTGCTGGGCCCTGAGCAGGACCCTCTCCTGTCACAAGGCGAGGCCCCCCCCTAGCCAGGCCTCTCCCAGAGCATGTGGAGGGGTTAGGCCCGTGGTCTGAGGGGAGCAGCGGTCAAGGGCATGTGTGCGCAGCCACAGACCAGCCGGCTCCCCTTTGCCATGCAGATCGCCTTTGTACCCGCTGATTCTGACTTCCAAGGCATCCTGTCCTCGAAGCCTCTGGGCTTGCTGGAGAACGGGCTCACTGCTGAGATGAAGAGGTAGGTGCCGGGCCCTCTGGCACTGGGAGGCGGTAGAGGGGAGGGCACTGAGCTAGCCACCCCTTCCAGGGGTGGGAGGGGTGGACGGTGTCTCCTCCTTTTGCTCCAGGCTCTGGTTTGGCCGTTCCACTTACTGAGACTATACTATTCGAAATCATGGATTGTTTTGAACCCTCAATTCCATGAGGCAGGCGTTCTTATTCCCAGTTTACAGGTGAGGAAACTGAGGCTTGGGGACTAGTTCACTGTCTTGCTGTTCACCGTCTTACAGTGAACTAGTAGCAAACCAAAAATTAAAACCAGGCTTGACCCTAAATCCTAAAAAGCTGCTACTATAGCAAACAAGAGGCATAATGAAGGTTAAGGCCCCGTCCTCCTGGGCTCTGCCACTTACTGGCTGTGTGCCTTTGGGAAAACAACATGCCTCTCTTTGTCCCTTCTATAAAATGGGGATACTAATGGTACCTTCCTCCTGGGACTTCAGGGAGGGTTCAGTGAGCTAATATAAGTCAAGTGCTAAGACCAGAACCTGGCACACAGTAGGCCCTCTCTAAGTGTTTGTCATCATTAGTAAGAAGCGTTTCCTATGTAGCAGAGACCAAATCAGGCATTTTGTAGTCATGACCTCCTTCAGTCCTTACAGAAACCCTGCGAAGGGGTGTGTCCAAGCCTTTTTATAGATGTGGAAACTGAGGCTTAAAAAGTATAATCACAAGCCCCCAAAACTCACGGGGAGTCAGTGACAGAGCAGACCAGGCCTGCCTTCGTCCCTGGAGGTGCCACGCCATGGCTTGCAGGCCCTGGCGGAGAGCACTCCAGCACTCCCCCTCCCGCCCCTGGACGCTGTGACTTCATGCTCAGAAGGGCAGGCTGCAGGTCCCGGGTGTGTGGCTGGGGCCCTGGAACTCTTTCTGTGCTTGGAGGAGGTGGTGATGGTATTTTCTGTTCCTGACACAGAGAGTGATCAAACGTCTCAGAGGAATGAGACAATAGAACCTGGGTGGGCATGGGGGCCAGCCTCAGGATTGGTCACACAGGGAGAGCTGTTGTGACAGAGCTGAGGCTCAGGTAACCCTGAGTCTGGGCTCCTTCTGGTTAGTCCCCAGCCCTAAGCAAGGGAACTTCACTTTCAAGAGAGGGTCTGCAGACAGCAGTAGAAAACATGGTGCCTGGGGCCCCAGTCGCACCACTCAGTGTCTGAGTCACCTGGGTAGGTCAGCTAAAGTCTCTGTGCCTCAGTTTCCTCCAGTATGTCCCAGAGTTACGGTGAGGGTTAGGTGACAGAGCCTGGCAGGCAAGGAGCACGCAGTAGCTGTGCAATTACTGCTGAAGTTCTCATCTGAAAAGTGGGAACCATCATTCTGCTGTTGTTCAGAATAAATGGGATAAGAAGCATGAAGCCTTTAGCCCACCATCTGGAACCCAGCAAATTCTCAGTCAGTGCAACTGGTCTTCATTTTGCAGTTGCACTTTTGGGGTTAACTATGGGGACATGGAGTGACAGGAACACTGAGCTGAGAGTCTGAGCTCTGCCACCTACCTTACCTTGCTGGCGTCGGACTCCTCATCCATGAACTAGGTACAGTTTTGACCCCCAAAGGCTTCTTTGAGGTCAGAGGGGACCAGGTGGCCAGAGCAGATGGGCCAGGGGACGGCACTGATGTCTGTTGAATGAATCTTTGCTCACCTGCCTGCTCTCTGTCCCGCTGTCTGCCGTTCACCCACCTAGCCCCCAGCCTCCCTATGTCAGGCTGTGGGAGGAAGCCGCCTATGACCAGAGCCTGCCTGACTTCAGCCACATCCAGATGAAGGTCATGGGCTACAGTGAGGACCCCCGCCCCTTGCTGGCCCCTCAGCTGGGACAGCAGCGGCTGGAAGCCAGTGAAAAAGGAGAAGGTGGCCATCCTGATGCTCAGGCCTGGATGGAGGCTGCCGTGGTCGTCCACAGGGGCTCAGATGAGGACGAGGGAGAAAGAAACCCAACTCAGAGCAGGCTTGGGTGAGTTTGCAGAGCACAAGAGTGGGGATGCACCCACTTCCGGGATGAAGGAGGAGGGGTGTGGGCCACTGAGTGGTGGTTGGGTTCATTTGGAAGTAGAGAGGGGAGTGGGGGTGGGGACACCTTGAGAGGCAGCAGTTGTAGCCGGCTCATGAGTCTGGGCTTAGTCAGACAGGCCTCGGTTCAAATCCTAGCAGCTCTGCTGTATAACCTTGGCAAGTTTCTTATCCTCCTGAGCCTCAGTTTCCCCACATGGGAATAATCACTCCTACCTCAGAGGGTTGGGCTAGTGCATTTAAGTGTTGGGCACACCGTAGACCTCTGTGCTCTTTGAGTGCTTGTCATGGGTAGCAAGGGACAGTGAGCCAGGGGACCTGAGTTCAAATCCAGCCTGCTGCTGCTGTGCTCTGTGGTCTTGAGCAGGCCACTCCTCACCCCACTCCATCCTTGGCTGTTTATGAATTGGGTTCCTTATTCATCTATTGATTCACTCATCCTACCACCATTACTGGGCACCTACTCCCTGCCAGGCCTTGAGGACCCCACCCTGCAAGAGCTCCCAGTCCAATGGGGGAGGCAGACGAAAGGACAGACATTGGGACCTAGTATGGTGGGGCCTGAGGGCCCAGAGGAGATCCCTGAGTGATTGGAGAAGTGGAGGAGTGACCTGGTTTGGATAATAACATGATAATCGCCCATTTCTTCAGCACCTACTATGTGTCAGGTATTGCGCAAAGTGCTTTGCACACATGATCTGCTGTAAAGCTCAGAGACACCAGAGGAGTGAATACTGTTATTTCTCCCACCTCACAGGGGAGGAAACTGAGGCTCAGACAGGTGAGCTCCCCTCCCCAGGCCTTGCAGCTAGTTGCTGAAGTTTGGACCCAGGCCGTCTGACTCAGAGCTACCCTCGCCCTCTCTGGCTTTGCCCCTACAGCCCCCAAGCCTGTCCTCAGGGCCCTGCTGCACCTTTGGCTTCTTTCCAAGATGATCTGGACTTGGGTTCCAGCGAGAGTGGCAGCGCCAGCCCATCTCCACCTGAGGGGGAGGAGCCTGGAGCCCAGCCACAGGAGCCCTGGGCCTGCAGGTACAGGCTGGACCGCTTCCATGATTTTGCTCTGATCGACGCCCCCACATCAGAGGATGCTCCTCCAGAGGGGCAGTGGCCGGACACAGCCCCACCCGGCTACTGGCAGCGTTCCCCAAGGACAAAGGAGGAGGAGGCGGCTTCGGACACAGGCATGGAGGAGCCAGAGCAGGAGGAGGAAGACTTGTACTATGGGCTGCCGGACAGCCCCGGGGACCCCCTCCCAGACAAAGAACAGGGCTTTGAGCCCGATACCCAGGGCTGAGATGGAACTGCCCCTGGGTCTAGCTGGGCAGGGCTGTTAGCCCTGTGTCACCTCACAGGGCCTCAATTTCCCTATCTGCGAAATGGGGCTATACGGAGGTGCGAATGAGATGGTGGATTCTAGAGCACTTGGAGAACTGTCAAGAAACACATAGGGAGGAGGTGATTACTTTCAATGGACCATCACCCGTCCAGTTGTTATGTTTTGGGGGGTAAAGCTTTGAAGGTAAAATGTGATGTGTTGTGAAGATTTGCGACAGCTGGGGCCCTCAAGAGCCTTGTTTGCCTTCCCCCGAAGCTGGTCTCTGACCAGGAGCCTTCCTCAGTGCTGTGCCTGGGTCCCTGATGCTCTGTGAAGGCCTCTGTGTTCCTGTTCCTGTTGAGTCTTGTGATCCACCTGGTAGCTGGTGTGATCTGTCTTCATCCAGAACGAACCACATCACCCCTGCCCACATTGCTCCAGGATCTAAAACCTTCCATGACTGACCTCTGCTGACCTCCCAACTTCCACCCTGGTCAGCCCCACGCCACACCCTCTGCTTCTCAATTCCAAGGCCATGCCCTGCCCCACACGCACACCCTGCTGCCCCATGCCCTTCCCACACTATCTGCCCCTCTTCCAGGAAGCCCTTTGGCATAGCTGTCCCTTCTCTGAAAGCCTTTTCTGATGTCACCGCCTCCTAGAATAAGTTAGTCCTGGCTCCTTGGTGCCACCTTTGTGCCTTTTTACACTTATCACTGGAGTTTGACTGTCTGCTCAAGGCTAGCATCCTTGCTTTACTCCCCTTGGTATATCTCCTGTGCCCAGAGTCAGTGGTCATTGAGGGTATAAGGAACTGACCAGAACTCAGGAAACTTTTGCAAATAATGTCCTCCTTTCCTACTTCCCTAACACTTAGACTCCCAGCCCCTTCACTCTCAGGCATTCAAACCTCCAAATAGCCTACAGAGGCGTCACAAAGCCAGGCAAAGAGCCTTCAGAGTAACCTCCTTCCCTTCAGAATACATCTGCATTGGGCTAGGATTGTGGGTGAAATGAACCTTCCTGGCTTAACTCGATTTGACTGAGATGCCATTTACTGAGCATCTACTATGTGCCAGGCATTAAGCCAGGATCTTCAGGGGAAAGAGACATGAACTAACAGTTCTCGCCCTCAAAGGACCCACAGTCTAGTGGGCTTGGTTTCTTGTAAGTTAGGGACAGAGTGCAGATCAAGAGTGGAAGAGAAGTAAAAAAGTGGCCCACCAGAGGCAGCAGGGTGTCAACCCCACAGTCATCTGGGGTCAGCGAATGCAGGGCAAGCAGCTCAGCCTGCTACGGCAGCCCCTGAAGATACCACTGCATTGCAGCATCACAGAGTAATGCTGTTAGTATGCTGACCTCTGCCAAGCCCCTCCATGTCCCAGCCCAGGGACCATGGCAGCATCAGAGGAAGGGGCAGTGGCACTACCTCAGACCAGGTCCACACACTCAGAGGAGACCTTTACGTGGGCTGGGCCTCTGGATCAGGACTGAGGGACCCGGCAGTGGGGAAGGGATATCCTCCATGCTGGGTCAGAAGGGCACTCCTGGAACACACTTCCTTTTCTTTCTGGGTCATTCTGTCTCCCTCCAGTGTAAAGCCTTGGTAGTGGAAGGTGTCCCCAGGCTCATCTCCTGTGCGGTACTTAACATGTTCCCACTCATTAGACTGGGGCGAGGCGTGTCCCTGAGCTGTGTTTACAAAGGCAGGGGGAGAGGGGCACCTGCATCCGGAACAGCATTAGCACGAATGGCTAAAATAAAAAAGTTTTCAATGTTTAAAGGGGCCACCTTCATTCACCTGCAAATTTGTTTATGTAAAACCACCTGCCCACGCTCTGGACAGGGTAAATGAGGCATCGTGCCTGGCGGGCAGCGTGGGCACCCTCTGGAAAGTGAACACCAAACACAGCGGTGTGACCACGTGGAACAGCTGTGTGGTGCGGAATCCCAGAAGTGGCCCCAATGTCCCTGAATCACAACAGGTAGGCATTCCCCAGACCTTATTAGAGAACCAAGAACCTCTGGCTGCCAGGCCCACCTGCAGAGAGATGCCAACCCTGCCCCAGGAAGCTGCACCGAGGACTCGCTCGGGGCAGGGGAGAGCCATGGGACGACTCGGGCTTTGGCTGCAGTTCTAGCTCCCCCACCATCTCACCGCATGATGGGGAGACCACACACCTGGTTGGCTCAGGACAGCCCTAATTTATGCCCGCTGTCCTTGCTTAGTTATTAGTAGTGCTCCCTTTCTCTCTCAAAGGTATCTCATTGAAATGATAAATTATATATTCATCCTTCTCGGGTTCTGTGATCTGCCTCAAGAGCTTATTACATATGAAATCCCACCATTGTGCCTGTTCCCTTGGCCTTGCCACGTTCAGTGTCCTCTAAGAACACAGGCCTCGGGGGTGGCTAGTTGGCTGACTAACCGGGAGGGTGGGAGGCCCCCGGGCAGGCGGGGTGCTGAAGGGAGCAACAGCCCCGGCAAACCCTGGGATTCCAGCTTTCGGTCCCAGGCTCCAGGTTGGTGTGCCATGGCAGACATTCCTGCTCTTTTCACCCTCCTGTCAGGTCAGAGGGACTTTGGAAGTTTCCACTCTCTGGGAGGAAAAGGCCCTGGAGGGATGGAGGGATGGCCCCCGCCCTTAACTGGGAAAGAGAGTGAGTGGTCCTGGGGGCAGGGAGCTTTGGCTCTGCTGACTGCTTGCTGTGACCTTGGGCATGTCACAGCCCTCCTGGACTCTATCTCTGTTCTCTATACAGTTAGGTGGACAAGATTACACTTCTACTCCTAGTCCATAAGCACTGTGCCAGCCTCCCTCATGCTCAATGCCTCATCTGGTCCTTGCAACAGCCCTCGGGGCAGGTCTATCAACCCCATGTTGCAAATGTTTGCTGTGAATCCCAGACCCTGGGTTTGCAGTCAGCCTGTGCCAGTCCCTTTGCTGTGTGACCTTGGACAAGTCACTGCCCCTCTCTGAGTCTCCACATTCACAGTGATGCAGTGGGGAGGGTCATACCTAAATCTCAGGCTGCCATGATGGAGAACTAATGGGTATAATGCCTCTTGCACGTCATAGGTGCTCAAACAGCATCAGTCCCCTTCTTTCCCTCTTCAGGTCTCAGTTTCCTCATCCGCTCAGTGGGGATCAGCTGTGTCCTGCTTATGAATTAATAGTAAGTGAGTGGATTAACCAGGGAGAAGATGCATGTGAAAACTCTTTGTGAACGGTACAGAAAATCTACCTGTGCCAGGCGTCAAGGGGGCAGGTCAGCTGACAGCCAGTGGCAGCAAGCTAAGGCCCAAATAAAGTACCTCTTTCGGGACGAGGAGGAGGGAGCAGAGAGCTGAATGAGAGCAGCAGCGTCCCAGGAACAGGAGGGGGAGCAGGATCTCCTGTGCCTGGTCAGGCAGGCAGCAATCAAAGTTATCGGTCATCAGCTGGGTAGCGGGTGCTCCACGTGCATTAGCTTGCTGAATTTAATCCTCCCACCAGCCCTGAGAGGGCTGTTCCAGGGGCAGAGCTGGGATTCAGAAAGTAGGTCCTCTGTTCTTTCCACTCTGCCACCTGGTCCACACATGTAGCAAGACGCAGTGATGCACCAGCTACACTATGTTCACCTGATCTCATTTCATCCTCAAAACCTGCAAGGCTGGTGTATTGCCCCATTTTACAGATGAAAAAACTGAGGCTAGAGAGGTTGAATAATTTGCCCATCCTCCCAGAGAAGGGCTGAATGGAGGAGGAGAGGTATAGCTATTGGGCCTTCTATTCCTGCCTGGAACCATCCACTAGCCCCAGGTGATTCTGACCCTAGTGAGGATAGAAAGACACATACCAACAAATCAGGCAGCAAGGTTCCAATCGAGCACCAATCTGTGCCTGTTCCTGGGGCTCGTGCTGAGGGCAGACATGCCTCTGCTCCCACACCTTGCATGACTCCCTATTGCACACAGGATAAGGCTACATTCCTGAGCCTGGCATTGGAGGCCCTTCATGGTCTGTCCCCAACTGTCCTTTCCAGCCAATTTGTCCCCCACTTCCTCCCATGCAGCAGCCACTGGAAACCTGACCCTTCATGCTTGTTCCCTCTGCCCGATGCCCTTTATCCCCTTCTCATCATCCCTTGAGGCGCGGCTCAAATTCTACCTGTTCCCTGGAGCCTGAATTGGCCTTACTGTCCCCTCCCAGGGCAGGACCCATCTCCACTCACCCTCTCCCCCGTCCTTCCCAAATGGTGTGCATCACTCTGGCCCCAGAGCCTCCCATGTGACTTGCTAGGCATGTGCCGATCTCCTCCCCTGGATGGGGAGGTCCTTCAATGGCAAGGGCCTCTTTCTACGCCTACCCATATGTCTATGCCCAGGACTTAGCAGAAGCAAGTGGCAGTACTGCTGGTGGACAGGATGGAATTGACCCGAATGGAACTGAACCAGGTGCCCACTCGGAAGGCTCGCTGGCCCAGGCACACAGGCGACATAGCACGGGCGAGGAGCACTGGCTTTAGCACAATCAACCTGAGTTTGAGAACTTGGGGTTCCTTCACCCCCAAAATTCTGTGACTTTGGCCAAGAGACTTACCTTTCTGGTCCTCAATTTCCTTATCAATAAAATAATATCTACCTAACAGTGTGTTGTAAAGATTAGCTGAGATCATGCATAGCGAGTGCTCAGTGTGTGCTTGGTACCTAGGGAATCCTCAGTAAATGGTAGTTATCGTTTGCAGATATGAGGGGAATGTGTCCAGTGTGCAGACCTCAGGAGCCAGTGTAGACTTGGGGTTGGCATCCAGCGCTGTCATCAGCACTTCCCAAATGCAGGCCAATGGACCTGGCAGAGCTGATAGCCTCAGACTCCCCCGTGAAGCATTAAAAGTCCAGCATCTTAGAACCACCCTAGAGAGGTCTGGGGTGGTCAGACTTTTGAATAAGCAAGCTAGGAGATTCTAAAGCACACACAGGCTTAGTCTTTTGTTTTTAAATTGATTGCAAGGACAGGGATAGTCAGAAGGGCGTCCAGGGAAGGCGGGGTTTGCAAGCCAGGGTCTAAACAGGTAATGAAGGGACAAGTGTGTCTCAGGCAGTGGTTATGGTATGGGCAAAGCCCCATAGGAGAGGAAATGGCCCTGAGAACCTGGAGGAGGCTAGCTAGCCTGGCTGGAGTGATGGTGGACGAAGTCAGAGAGGGACGCTGGAGCTTGGTCATAGGGCTCCTGGAATTCCTGCTGTATAGCTCAGATTTGATCTGATGGACAA
Organism: Hipposideros armiger; assembly: GCF_001890085.2. Classification (NCBI taxonomy): domain Eukaryota; kingdom Metazoa; phylum Chordata; class Mammalia; order Chiroptera; family Hipposideridae; genus Hipposideros; species Hipposideros armiger. The sequence goes on from NW_017731997.1 coordinate 220,016, forward strand.
GTAGGATCCATTGATGGTTCTTGAGCAGAGGAGTGACATGAAGAAAGGAACCTTTAGGGCACATTCTGGTTAATAAGTGCAAACACGAATGGAAGAGAACACACTGGGGTAAGAAGGCTGGTTCATGGCCTGTGGCAGAAATTCAGTTCCCAACCTGTTTTTTCCACCTGTGAGGGTGGCACTGGATAGATGCCAGGGCAGGGCTGAAGCTTAGTGGAGCCAGTGTCCCAGAGTCTTCACTGCTAACCACGAACCCAATGGGTTCTGTCCAGAACACCAGAGTCATGGCTAGGGCAGTGCCTAGTTCAAAGATAGCCCAGGGGGAGGGCAAGTGAGGGCCTGAGTGGCTCAGGAAGTGCCCAGGTGAGATAATAGGCACCCCCAGGTGATTCTTCAGATGGTGAGAGTTCCCAAGCCACCTGCACATCCTCCATGTTGAACCCAGACAAGAACGGACCTAGGATGGTGGAAGGTGGGCAACAGCAAGCTTTGGATGCCTGATCAGCCAGCCTGGGGGTGGAGAGGGATAGATTTTCCTTCCTTCCTCCCTTCCTCCCTCCCTCCCTCCCTTCCTTCTTTCCTTTTGGCTACAAACTGTCTAAGCACCTGCTTGGTGCCCCTACCCTCATCCCATGCCATGCACTTGGGGCAGAGAAATATGTCTGATGCCTGCCAGTCTGGGGAGGGGGCACTCATGGGATAACTGCAAAGTGAACAGTGACAGGCCAGCGGTCAGTGCTGAGCAGAGGGCAGCACAGTGGGGGGCTGACCACACCTGGGGAGTCAGAAAGATCTCAGAGAGGTGAGTACACTGAGCTGCACTAGGGAAAAAAAGGGAGGGAGAACCACTTGGACAAAGGCTGGAAGCCCCGAGGCACCCAGCATGTCTGAGGGTTACAAGTGTGGAGGGTGGCTGGAGAGGATGTGGGGTGGGGAGTGGGGGCTGATTAGGATGGGCCGAGGCTGCTGCCCTGGAGCACGTGGGAAAGACTCAGGCAGTTGGATTGACAAGGACAAAGCTGTAGGAATCCATAAATGGAGGACTTTATAACACCCATATCTGTGACACACAAAACTATGGTCAACCTCAGGGATAATCCAAGGAAAGCCAATTGAAACAACAAGAAACCATGTTTCACCTCATAACATTGTCCGCACTTTGTAATGATAACAACAGGTGGTGTTGGCAGAATGTGGAGGAACAGGGTTCTAGTTTACGTTGCTGGTGGTAATAGAAATGATACAAGTTTTAGAGGGGGCAACAGGGCAGTGTGTGGTTAGTGCTTCAGCAGGTGGGCTCCCCCTGAAATCCACAATCCCACATGTAGGAACTTGTCCTAAGGAAATGAATCAGACAGGTGTGCCAAGCTACCTTTATAGAAGGGTGTTTATTGTGGTAGTGTTTACGATAGTTCAAATGTGGGAAGAATCTAAACATCCAGCCACAGGAGGTTGGCTGAATAATGTTGTAGCTGGCTATGCCAGGGAATGGTGTATGGCTATTAAAATGATGACCCTCCTGATGGAATGAAATCCCCTTTCACCTGCTCCCACAGCGCCATGCACCTCTCTCCTTGGTAGCACATATCTTGGTTGTAATTTCACATGGCTTGTGATTTTCTCTGATGGCTTTCTTCATGACTCTAAGCCCCAGGAAGGTAAGGACTCTCTGGCTATTATGTTTATTTTTGTGTCCCTGGTGCTTAGCAAAGATCCTGAAACACAATAGGCCCTCAATAAATAGTTGTTAAATAAATGACTGAGTCCATATTTATTTATTTTTTATAAATTGTTGTAAAACATACATAACATAAAACTTGCTACATTAACCATTTGTAAGTGCACACAGTTCAGGGATATTAAGTCCATTGGCATCGTTGTTCAACCATCACCACCATCCATCCCCATTTTCATCTTCCCAAATTGAAACTCTGTGTCCATTAAACACTCAGTGGCTGGAGCTGCTGCAGCTGTCTTGCAATCATGAGGGAAATGCCAAGAGAATCACAGAGATTTTGCACCTATGAAATAGTGAACCAAACCCAGCAACCACTGGTCTTGTAGCTACATGAGAAAATTTAGCTCCTATTTGATTAAGCTACTCTACTTGCAGCTGAACTCACGCCCAACAGACGTAGAATATGATCTCATATACGTGTATATCTATGCACGAATATAAACAGAAAAAAATTAAAGAGCTATCTCTGGGTGATAAGATTCTTCTTTAAGGCATTTTTATAATGGGCATGTAAATGATCAGGAAATAACGTTTTTGCATTCAGAAACAAACAATGATGCTAGTTCTATTTAAAAACAACAACAACAAAATATCGGGCCACCAGGAAGTAGCTCACTCCCATCTGATCAGGGAATCTGAGGAAAGCGCCTTACCTGCCTGTGGGCCTGCTGGAAGACAGATTCAAGTAGCGAGGTTGGACTTGACTTCAGGTTCCCCCTGAAACAATGTGTGATTTTAACCTTATGAAGGAGGCAGGGCAGACATCCAGGGAAATAAGAAAACCTGAGGCTCTGTGAGGAGAGGTGAACCCAGCAAGGTCCAGAGTGCAGCTGAGGGGCTGGGACTCACCCTCAGTGACCCTCCTGCCCTCCGACTCCCGCCCCCTCCTGCAGCCCTGAAGGCCCCACCACTCCCTCTGGGCTTTGAGGCCAGACCCCTTGTTCCTGGCCTAGGCACGTCCCTCAGCTGCCACAAAACACGCCAGCCCTCACCCTGAGATTAGGCCCCCGGGCCTTCTCCGGCTGGCTGCCCTGCCAAGCGGGTTCTCAACCAGCCCCAGGGCGAATGACTGGATGACCAGGAGGAAGAGCAGTGCTAGGATCTGGGCCTGAAGTTCCGAGAAGCCTGGGCAGCTGTGGGGTCTGCAGGTGGGGCTGATGGTTGGGCAGCACCTCTATTGGCTGAAAACAGGTTTACTACAAGCAATGGTTGTCATTTCTTCTCACAACAATCCTGGGGATTATCTCTGTGAAAGTGACTCTGGAGGAAAGTGGAGGAAAGAAGAAAAAAATGCCAGCAGAGAACGGAAGGGAAAATACGCTCAGGGAACGGTGTTGATTCTCTGTGTGGCAAACGTCCTGGGTGGCCACTGCACGGCATGGGGACAGGCTGTCCTAACAACAGCCAGCATTCTGCGGTGTGCCCAGCATGCTGTGCTTAGCCATGTACGTGTGTTAGCTAATTTGATCTTCACCGGGAGGTAATGCCATCAGAGATGAACCAGAGAAAAGTGCCTTGGATGAGCACCTGGGACAATGGTCACTTAATGGGTGGGGGAGACTGGGTCATCGGGATACCAGAGTTCACTCCTGTGAGGAATCTGGGTATTAGTGACATCACCCTCTTCCTGTTCCTTTAAAATGGGGTATCCCCAACCTGCTATCTCCAGTGACCCCAGTTTTCTTGTCTCTCTTTCTTTCCTCCCTCCTCCTCCCTTCTCTCTCCTGCTCTGAGTTAAGATGCTCAAGCCCTCTGCCTGAGCCTCGGTTTTCCCATCTAATTAACAGGGTGCCACCACTTCCCAGGGAGCACCTTTGATCGTCTCTGGCTGGGGTGGAGCGGGGGGTCCAGACACCACTTCTACTTCCCTGAGGGATGTCCCCGGCCTCAGTTTCCTCACACCTGTAATGGGATTGCAGCCCTGCCTGCCTGCCTGCCTCACAGGGCTGATGCGAGGCATGGGGGCGGGGTTAAGGTGCTTACGGCTATGTTGGGCTTCAGGGCTTCTGACCCTTTTTCCAGGCTCAGATGGCTGCTTTCTGTGCACCATTAATGCCCTGACCAGGAGGTGATAGAAATATTTTGGTGGGGGTGCATGAAGGCTCGGTGGCCCCAGAAGCTGCCAATGGCACATTCCTCCTGGTCCCCACCCCAACTTGCCCTGAGGCCCTGGGGCTGCTGTGGACTCTTTCCTTGTACCCTAGACCTCAGGGTACTTGACACAAATTGGGTGCGTGCCCTTGGGGTCTTTGGAATCAAATTTCCAGTGTGGTGATACAGCTGAGTGTTTGTGTGAAGTGGAGCTGCCATCTGACCCTTTACAGCCCTTGTCCTTCCTCTCCCTCCATGTGTGTCTAATGCGATGACCCTCCCTTTTGCTTGTGCTATGCGAACGTAATGCATTTTCAGAACTGTCATCTCATTTGGCCTCACATCTCCTTGCAAAGGTCAGAATTATTGTACTGCTTTACTGATGAGTAAACTGAGGCTTAGAGAGGGGCAGTGACTTGCCCAGGGTCACAACAGGAGTTTTGTGGCAGAGCTGCAATTAGAGCTGTGTTCTGGGTCCCATCCCTGGGTCCCGTCCCATCTGCTGCCCAGGCCTGTCTATTCTGGGAGTACTGCCTGGAGGAGGTGATTCTGAGGGGGGTCTTGAAGGATATGTAGGAGTTATCAGATGAAGAATGTTGGGAAGGACACTCACTCTAGAAGTGAATAGCATGTGAGGAGGCTTGGACCCATCTGATGAATGCAGAGTGTAGTTGGGCTATCTGGACCACTCCAAGCAGCGCTGCATTTTCAAGGAATAAATCTGTGGTTGCCACACTTTGGGCTGCCTCCTGGGGAGCTTATGAAATGCAGATCCCTGGATTCCTGGCCAGTCAGAGGCATCTGCACTTCTCATAGACTGGTTCCCCACCCCCGCCCTATAGCTCTGATGCTGGTGGTCCCTGGGCCTCTCTTGGAGAAACGTGGCAGGACTGAGGGGACTGAAGACAGAACCCTGTGCAGGAGGTGTGTGGAGGGGGAGGTGTGGAGTGAGCCAGAGCAGTAGCTGTAGGAGCTGGACCCTCCTAGACTACCTATTTAGAAGTGCAGTGTTCCCAACCACCTTCACTACTGATGCATTTCTCCCCTTCTGTTTTCAGTTTTCTCCATAGCTCTGGTCACCAGCTCACATACCGCACATCTGACTTGTGCATTACATTTTGCTCTGTTAGTGTGAGGGCTACAAGAGGGCAGAAGTTTGTCTATCTTGATGTAACCCACTGATGGAACCCAGTGTCTAGAAGAGTACCTGGCACGTGGAAGGTGATCATGGGGGCTTTTATTTTGTTCTGTTTATTTTTATTTCTATTTTCAGGTGGAAGACATCTGAGTGTCCTCAAAGGCTGGCAGGAAAAGGGGACAGCAAGTTTTCGTGTGTACAAGACCGAGACAGGACTTCAGAGAATGATTCCTGGAAACGCTGGGGGAAAGGCTGGGGCCGCTCAGCCTGCAGGGAGAGAGCCGGTGTGTGGTGCAGTGCCGGTGCGTGACGTGGGTGCCGTTGGACTCCATTATCTCCATGAAGTGGCAGGCAAGGGACCCCTTGGGAAGAGCAGGGAAGGGCGGAGGCTTGTGGAGTGTGGTGGGTCTGGTGTAGTTCTTGAGGGGGCCTTTTGGGAGCTGGTGAAAGCATTACTGAGGCTGGCACTCTGGTCATGACCTTCTTTTGTTCAGAGCCTTGCCTCCCCCCCCACCCCTGCCCCGGAAAGGAGCCTCAAGAGACATTAAAAACCAGCCTCCTGTCCGATTGTCCTAATATCCTAATACCCCCAGCTAGCCCATACACTGCTCCCTGGCTGTGTCTCCTCATTAGAGGGGGACCACAAATCCTAAATTGTCTCCTCTAGGAAGCCTGCCTGGATGCAGTGCCCATCAACTGGGCTCCGGTACCACCTAGCCCGTCCCTTCTTTGTGTGACTGTCTCCTCTGACTTCTCATCACAGAAGGCTGTGCTCTTACCTGCCTCCCTGTCTGCTCTGCAGGGGCTGGGCAGAGTCTGATTCATCCCAGGGGCTACAGCAGGGCATCAGGCTCTGCCTGCCTGGGTGGTTAGGCCCTGGGTCCTCACTCCGTGCATTGGGTGCCCTCTGCTGGCCCAGCTGGGCATGGCCACTGTTCCGCAGGGGCTGCAAACCTCTGGGAGAGGCCATGTTCCTTGGGCCCATCGCCTCCCTTCCCAGTTTCTTCCTTCCTCCCTTCCTGCAACCCTTCTCTGTGCCCTCAAAATCCTGGTCCATCACTAGCAACCCCCTTGTCCTCAAACACCTCTCAGAACATTCCTCCCCCTTCTTGCTCTGCCTAACGGGCCCCTGTCCCCAAAGCACACTGCTTCCTCCCCTTGTCTCCCACAGGCCTGTACCTGGGGCCTGAGGTGTGGTAGGGTCCGCCTTGCTCCTCACGCCTCTTCCAGATCATTGTCCTTCTGTCCTCCGTAAATGCTCAATGTTGAAGCTCCTGTCATCAGACTATACCCCTGGTGTACTGGAGACTTAGCTCAAGGCCACTTTCTCCTGCTGGCGAGTCCAACATGCTCTGGACTCTCAGTTCCTCCACCTCCAAAGACCTTGCCTCCACTTTTTCTCTCACCATTGTACTCTTGACCTTGTTGCCACCTGTAGTTCTATCTCCTCCAGACCCTCAGTTTCAAACACCCACTTTCTGATCACTGCTTTCCTGTTTTGCAGCCCACTCCCAACTCCCTCCTTCTTCATCTACACCTGCCACACCTGCTGTTCATCAATGCTGCTGACCGCACCTCTGGCTCATTCACCTCCTCACACACCTCACCTTTACTCAGCTGAGACTCCCTGTTCCAACTTATATCCACTCCTTGCTCACACGCTTGACTTCCTTTTTTTTATTATTCCACATGTAAGTGAGATCATATGGTATATTTGTCTTTCTCTGTCTGATTTATTTCATTTAGCATGATACCCTCTAGGTTCATCCATTTGTCACAAATGGTGGGATTTCTTCTTTTCTGTGGCTGAATAATATACAGAGGGTGCCAAAGAAATGTATACACACTTTAAGAAAGGAAAAAACTGTATTAAAATTGCAACACTCAACATATACCGATAACAAAAGGAATATGAGTCACGTTTGACTTCTGCAGTTACAAGAGGTGCTCAAAGTGGTTCCCATCAGCATAATTTTAATACAGTTTTTTCCTTTCTTAAAATGTGTATACATTTTCTTGGCACCCTCTGTATATATGTATATAATCTCACATCTTCTTTATCCATTCACCCATCAATGAACACTTAACTTGTTTCCATGTCTCTTGGCTATTGTAATATGGCTGCTGTGAACATGGGGGTGCAGCTATCTCTTTGACCTAGTGTTTTTCAATTTCCTTCACATAAATACTCAGAAGTGGAATTACTGGATCATATAATAGTCCTATTTTAAAGTTTTTGAAGGAGAACACTTTTAGAGCGGGGAAGACTTGAGAATGCTTATGGGGGGAAGGGAGAGAATAACCGGAGTTGAGGAATTTGGAGACTGAAAGGAGGGAGGTGTTGATGCAGGAGATCCCGGGGAGGCCAGGCTGGGACGGGGGAGGGTCTGCAGTGGACAGGAGGATGAGGCCCTCTGTCCTGAGAGAGGAGGAAGGATGGGTGTTGCCCCCAAAGCACTCCGGGTAGAGGGGGAGCCCCAGAGTGGACTTCTCTCTTACCCTGACCCCTGTACCTCTGCGGGGAGCAGGCCAACCAGCTGGCCAGGGTGAGGGAGACAGATCTGAGAAGAGGGAGGTGACACTGCTGCTTCTGGCAACTGGTGTGTTAGGGGGAGGGACTAATTAGCGAGGGAAGGAAGCACCGCCAAGTGGCAGTGGGCTCAGCTGGGGCTGGCTCCTCAGAGCGCAGGGGAGAAAGGGGGATAAGAAGTGACTGTCCCTCTGGTTCCATCTGGGCTTCTTTGCTCCCCTACCTCCATCCAAACTCACCCACTGCACACTGGACAACATCCTCCTTCTTTGGCTTGGGGACATCATGTCCCTCTGTGCACATGCTTGGTTATTCTTTGGGTACGCTTGAAGAACCCCTGCTAGGTGAGAAGCCCAGTGTTATAAAAAGGAGCATCAGGGAAAGCTTGCTACCACCTCCCAAGGGCTGTTCTTGCCACAGGAGGAGGCCTTGATGAAGAAGCTGCCGAAAGCATATTGCAAATACAGTTCCCTCTGCAGACATGGGAAGGAGAGCATCCACTGCCTAGAGAGAGCCCGAGCTACCTTTCAGCAGCCAAGTAACGAGCTCCTGCTTTGTGCCAGTGATGGATGGTGGCATATTGCATGGGAGAACGAAGGGACAAGGCCCTGACCTCTTGGAGGTCACTGTCACCCCATTGGTTGCACAGTCTTTGTTCAATTGTCTTTGTTCGATTGGCCGTCCAGAGGGAGGTGTTTACAGACAAGGTGGAAAGGGCTTTGGAGTCCAGAGACCCAGGTTCAGAGTAAGTCATTTCACTCAGAGCCGGCTGCTCATCTGCAAAGTGGGATCTAGAGGCCTCTTTCCTTTCCTCCCAGTGTGGTCCTTCTGGGAAGAGTGCCTGGAATTAGGCTGCCTACAAAACCTGAGGCCTGGGGCTGCTCCCCACATCCTCCTGCCTGGCACACAGCACGTTTAGGAGACGTCTGTCCAATTGCATTCTTGGACATGGTGTATAACAGGGATCTGCAAATTGGAACACGGAGCTGGTGCCTACAATGAGATTCTTGAATGTACATATATACCTTGGCAGAGTAAAAAACGGAATCTTTGTAGAATAAATCCCTTTAAATGCATGTAGGAGGTTAGTGCTGGCTGGAAATCAAAAGCAAGCAGTATCTTCAAGGAATGGCTGGTTGGTGAGGTGGTGTGCAGCGTGTATACAGGGCAGAGGCCGGAGAGGGGTAGGAACTGAATTTATAAGGATGTCGAGCCAAGGCCTGAGCAAAGAATGGTGTGCATGTGGTGAGGGCGGGGGGCGGGGGAGAAGTGAGGAGTTCATGGTTGCTGGTGGAAGTGTTGAGGACCAGGATGAGGTGGTTTAACATCATTTGGGGAGGAGTCGAGAGAGATGGCTGGCCAGCGACTAGGCAGACCCCAGGAGCACTCGCGAGCTGAGCTCATCAGGAACTCGGTGTCTCGCACCTCCCTCAGGGCTCAGGGTGAGGGACGGAGACAAGGTACCCCTGGCCAACATTTCACTATGTCCAAAATGCTCCTCCCACATTCTCACAGGGTTTCAGAGCAGCCCTGGGACAAAGGCAGGGCCTATCCTGCCCATTGGCCAGATGAGGACGTTGAGACCAGAAGAATGAGCCCGTCAGCTGCCAACACATCATTTCAAGTCCTTCCTCCTTCTCTAGAGATCTCCATCTGTTTGGTGATCTCCATGGGCCTCCCATTCCTGTCCTTAGGACTCACCTCCTGGAAGATAGTTTTTGTTGATAAAATCCCTAGCTCTCCTCCCCAACCCTTCAGCCAGCAGAAGCATGTGCGATGCAGCCAGAGGCTGGAGGCATGTCCCAGGTGATCAGAGGGCTGTGCCTGTTTCTCCCAGTGGCCTTGGCCCTGCTCTGGTCCAGGCTTTGATGTCCGCCCAGCATCGAGCTATAGGGAGACACCAGGCCAGGGCTGACTTTCAGTTTGCAGTAGGGCCACGTGGTCCATGCACCCTCTCACTCAGTCCTGTCGCCTACCGTGCACAGTACTTATTGTCATCTCCACTTCAGGGCGGCAGCAATTGGGAACCAGAGTGCCTGCCAAGCTCGCATGGCCAGGAAGTGAGGTGGTGCCAGGATGTAAACCCAGATTTGGTTCTAAAGCCCAGACTCCTTTTTCTGCACCAGGTCCGGTACTCCATCTTTATCAATAACACTGAGGCTGAGAAGGGGAACACAGACCTGAGGTTGCACTGTGATCAAGGACAGAGCACTGGGTGAATGGCCCTGGCCCCACTAACTGTGACCCTTGTGGAGGCCCTCTGAGGGTGGGGCAGGAGGGGTGGAGCAGCTCACCCTCCTTGAGCTCCCCCCAACCAAGCCCAAGCAAACAAGCAAGCATGCATTTATCTTTTTGGTCTGTATTTGTAAGCAGCTCTCTCTGTTGCCGTTTTTGTAACAAGAAGCATTTCTAGGCCTCTTTTGCTTTTGTAACTTAAAAGATATTTTTTCTGGGTTTTACATGTAGCATTTTTATTATATGGGGACTTTTAAAAATAACAACAACCTTGTCATGACACTTGCTGGAACTTGACTGTCTAGGATGATGCCTTGCAGATACTAGGCACTTGATACGTTTGTGGAATGGCTGAGTAAACCAAGTATTTGGTGAGTACTAGTATTTTCAGGACCAGTACTTGGTAAGTACAATGCCTATCCTAAGATAAAATCAAGTGTCTTCCTGTGGCTTCCCTGAGTCCCCCAAGTAGTCAGGGTTCCCTCTCCTTGGTAACATGTGCCCAACAGTGTTTTAGATGCTCTGTCGTCCGTGTCCGCCACCGAGCCCTGGGGTCCCTGTGTCCTTTTCATTCTCCTCTCCCCAGTACCTGGCATGGGGCGTGGCAGGTCCATTGTTCATGGAATAAGTTACTTGTGTGAGTGCCCAATGCTTCTGTAACAAGTTATACTACGTTCATGATCCCTTTTCATGATTTGAAATTAAGTAGTCTCAGGATTTCCAGTTTGCAAAGTATAATTGTCCCGTTCAATGTGGGACCTCCCAACCCCCGACTCTCAGGTTGGCGAGTGAAGCTGTCTTAAGCAAAGCCTCTCTCTCAACAGCCCTTATCATAATTAAGAGAATCTGCCTGCAAAGGCAAAAATCCTCCCAAACTCTTATTTTCTGACAATTTAGTGTCATGGCAAGCATTCAAGAGCTGCCAGGTGGAAATGGCCCGAATGCAAGAAAAGAGCTATGTACCTATGGAACTGGCACCTCTGCCTGCTGTGCCATGCGAGAACCCTCTCCACTCCCAAATAGCCCAGAATCAAGTGTCAGGTCGTTGGATAGCCACACCTGGCAGCTCTGACTTCAGAGAACGGCTTGGTTCTTGTAGATGTTGGCAGGTGGCCACTGGGCGTGGGGGAGGACGGGGCATGGAGCACTGGGAGGGCTGGAGCAGCACATATCTCAGGAAACGGGAACCATGTGTGCAAAAGCAGGACACGAGGAGTGAGACTGAGACCCGTGGGGTGTAGCAAGAAACCAGGCTTGACCAGGGACATGGTTTCTGCTCGGGACTCATTGGGAGACTTGAAAGCTATGAGGGAGAAGTCAGCCGGTCATCAGCCTGCGTTGGGTATCCTTAAACAAGCTTTGCAAATGAATGCCCCAAATGGTTAGGCTATCCAGGGGAAAGAACAGCAAAAGGCTTAGAAGACCAAGGCCCATCACCCCCTCATGACTAAAGAGTAGACCTCCTTCACACCCCAGTATACAGCGCAAAAGAAATCACAGCACCGTTTCACACCCTTGGCGCCCCCGCTCTTTTTCCTGATACATGCAGAAAAATGTTGGTGAGACTCAAACTCTCCATTTTTGAAAAATTTATTTTATACCCTTAGAAGCTAAGAATGCTGCCATTCATAAACCAAATTTAGAATTAAGATTCTTCCCCAGTCTATCTACTTCCCTTTGAGATTTTATAAACAAGATTTTGTACACAAGAGGTAGCAGAGGAAAATTCCAGCCTGCTTGTTCCAAGCTCAGAAGGTAACTGCACACACATCGATGTTAGCAGGGAGGGCGGGGCAAGACTGGGTAAGTCTGATGACGCGGTGCTCTAGGTCCTACGACTCGTCCTAGTTGTCAGTGACCGTGTGAGTGCTCCCGGAGAAGTCATGGGTGCGATGCTCGCTGGGAGGATCACTGCTTTCTTTCCCGGAATGCCTCTAATGTGCAGACTCGGCTGTCTACGGTGGGCCTCGTGAAGGGAGCTTCTTGAGAACACACAGTATTGAGTTAGTTGTGCAATTCCTACTCGATTTGTAGACCATTTTGAAGGATTTATAAAAACATCTTCATCCAAAAAATTGGCAGTAAAAATGACAAATCTTCCAAGGTAAGCCTGTCACAACTGTCACTTTGTTGTACTACGTTAAAAAAAAGTCATCAGCAGGTTCGTAGACTGCAGCCATTGGAAATCGAGTGGTTACTGGCAAAGTGAGAGGGATGTGCACTGCGGTAGCAACGGAAGCAAAACTAACACAAGAGTGACGGCAGTCCTGATGGAGCTTTCCAGTGAGGACAGCAGGTGCTGGGGTGTGGAAGGCGGTTTCCATAGGAAATAAGGGACTAGAAGTGGCAATTTCACTCCTGCATTTGGGCTCCTGAGTGCAGCTGCCAGCGATGATATCCCAACACATCTCATCACCGGCATTTCAATGTCGTGTCCCACACAATCGTTTGGTGAGGATGGTGATGGGGAGGAGGGTAAGGGCGGGGTAGAGGAAAACAGTAGGACATGGAGTATTTACATACTCAAAATCAATTTTAAAACATCACATTCAAAATTGCAAGAACATCAGAACCATAAAAAATTTGCCAACTGCCTCCAACCATTTCTCTGAGGGCACAGTTCTGCTCGTACCCCCTGGCCCCTCCATCTACTCAATGCCTTTGACAAAAGCCACCACTATCCTGCAGGAAGTCAACATGATTATATGCTGCAGATTGGCTGCACAGTAACTTCAACCTTCAGTAGTAAAATGACTGAGTTATTGACAGTGCACAACCAGGAAGACTTGACTGTCCTGTCACATGTCCATGTAATGCAGAAGCCACCAAAAAGGCACTTGGGGCTGGCCGCACCTCTTTGACTTGGCAAATCTGACAGTGGCAACCTGGCACTTCCTAAGGTTCCCCTAGTTCTGTGCGTGGTGAGTTGAAAACAAGGTAGAACTCAAAATGAAGGCAAAACAAGACTGAAAACGAATGCGGCAACTCAAAATACAAAGTCCATGAAACATGTTGGCGTATCTCCATCTCCACTTGAGCAAAGGGGAGCTGGTACCTAACCTGAATGAGTGAATGGTGTTATACTTGGGAATTACAACTAAATGGATGGTTGTTTAATTGCTTTCTAGTTATTTCTGGGAAAATAAATCCTGTCCCTATCTTTTCAGTGTTAATTACTCATGTTGAGTAGAAACAGTCTCAAATTCCTTGTCTGCATTAAAATGACTAGAAACTCACAAAGCAGTGTCTCCCAACTCAAATATTTAACTTCATGTACAACCAGTACCAAGGGTTTCAGCAATTATGTTTAAGCAAAAGCAAATGATTGCAGATCACATGATTTAAGACTACAGTTTATTCAATATGTCTCCAAGCATTAAAAAGATGATTTTATGAAGTCAAAATAAAATTATATCTTAAAGTGCTTTTTATTTTGCTGTTTTTAAAATTTGTTTTGGGAAAAACTTATAACTCCTTTAGTGACTGATGTTAAAGAATGCACCCTGTACTTCTGAGAACACAGCATTTTTATATTTTTTTATTGCTCTTTTCAATCTCAATTGTATCTGAAAAAAATACCTTAAAGAGCTTAGTAATTTCCCAATTTTTGATCCTGGTAACATTTCATCAAGATCCAAGTTTATGCCTAGGGCTTCTCATCCAGACCCATCTGAAATTCTGTACAAATAGGGAGACATATTAAATACAAAGGTCTGTGTAAACTGAATTCTTTACTATTTTACAACGAAAAGGAATTTTACCACATATCTTTACATCATTTTAAATTGGGTATCCCTAATCAATGTTACTGCAAGATTAAAAATTTGTCCCCACATATCTAAAGGCAGCTTGCTTTTTTTAAAATATAAAAACCAAAGGAATTTTTTTCTGTAGCATCATAGAGAAAGCAACAGCTTTACCCTCACTCACTCTTGTATGTTCATGTAACAAAAAAAGTCTGCCATTGGCTTTATTTCATGAAATCTCCACAGAAATGTTAATCCACATATGCATCGTGCCCCGGGACAGCTGATCCACAGGCTGGAGTTCTCCCACCGCCAAACAGCTCCCAAACCTTCTGGCCTAAGAGCGCTTTCTTCAGCAACACACGCCTCCAGAGCCACAGCCGGCTCTCCCAGTCCCATCTCCAGGCTCTTCTAAAGGGTTCAAGGACAAGATTCTGATTTCAAAAAGGTGCTGAGCATCCCATAACTGCGACTTGACTCCTCATTCTTTGCTGTGCACGTGCCTCTAGGGATCGACGTCATCAAGGTCACTTCTTAACTCGCCAATCATCATGGGTGATTCTGAACCCTTTGAGAAAAGAAAAGGAAGTTAAGTTCAAACATAGTCAAGTTAGAGAAAAAGCTTTTTCTATGCCAATTGACTTACTGGTGTTCTATAGTTTAAACATGTCCTCATTTAACAACTTCATGTTTACCAAAGGGTAGTAAAATGTAACACCCTGTATTTGGCAATTCCTGATTATACAAAACTTTCATTTCTCTGTTCTCATAAAGTCACAATGCCACCACGCAACAATGCAGGCAGCTCTCATTAGAGCTCTGGAGAGCAATGCAATAAAGCAGAGAGGCATTGGCCGTCCCCACATCTGCTTTGTGCCAGACACTGTGCCACACCGCCAGACAGCTCTGGGTCATTCCTGGGTCTGAGTTCTGCCTGTCACCAGCTGTGTGGCCTTTGCTTTATGCACTAACTGATCTAGCTGGGGATGGGGTGGGGAGGAGCAGAGAAAGTCTCTCTGCAAAGTGAGTGGGGCAGGGCCTGAGGTGGAAGGAAGGAAGTATATTTGATAAACTTAAAGAAGGCTGCAGTATCTAGAACTCAGAAAAGGAGACGGGAGAGGTATGCAGGGGCCAAATCAAGCAGGACTGCATTGAGAATTCTGGCCTTTATCCTAATAGCAATGAAATGCCATTGAAAGGTTTAAGCAAACTAGACATAAGCAAGAGTGGAGGCAGGCAGATTCTTACAGACATCCAGGAGATTAAGGTGCTTATGACGAGGGAACAGATGGATGGGAGATGTTTAAAAGATCAGTTCGCTGGGATCGGTGAAACTGACTGCAGCGTGTGAGGGAGCTGTCCAGGATGGCACCCTGAACACAAGGGTGCTCTCTGTGAGATGAGCAACGCTGAGGGAGGACCAGCCTTGGTGCAGGACGGGGCTGGCCATGCTGGGTGTGAGGTGTCTTTGAGACACATCAAGTGGAGACATGAAGAAGAGCTGGATGATCGTGTCCGGCACTCGGGCAGGGCTGTGTGAAAGCCGCAAGGGGACACAAGACAGAGACTGAGCACATCTACTGGTGGCCCAGCAGGGGCAGAATCGGGCAGGAGACTGAGAAAGGGCAGCCGGAGGGGTGGGAGAACTAGGAGGGCGAGGGTCATGGAAGCCCTGGGAGAGTGTGTTTCAGAAAGGAAGGAGTGGCCAGCAGTCAGATACTGCTGAATGGTCACTCAGATGAGGCCACCTGTCACCCAGATGCTGAGTTGGAGAGGAGGGAGTCAGCCTGGAAGAGGCGAAATGAAAGAGAAGAAAATGAAGATAGTTAAGTTCTGATAACTCTTTGGAGACATTAGGCTGTGACGAGGAAACGGGGCAGAAATAAGGGGGAGAGTTTTTTTAAAAGATAGAAGAGAACTGAGTGTGTCCCAACACTGCTGGGAGGGAGACGTACAAGATACCAGAGAGAGAGGGGGCGGGAAGAGAGACAGAGAGAGAGAGAAAGGGGGCGAGTGCGGTTTGTGACAGGATGGCGGTGATAGGGGGAGCCCTCCTGTAAGAGCAGCGATGAGGACGGGGGCTCGCAGGGGGCTGTACGTCTGGGAGTCAGCAGCTGTAGGAGCGCTTCTTCGATAGCTTTTATTTTCTCTGCAAATAAAGTAGGTGAGCCTCAGTTTCCCATCTGTAAAATCAGGGTAATAGTGATCTCACAAGGTTGTTATCATGATCTGAAATATTTTTAAAAAAAGGCACACACAGCATCAATAATATTCATTTAATGAGGCCCCTGGCAAGCACTGTGATGGCACTAGAGGAAACTGCCCTCACGAAGGTTACAGATGAGAGAAAAGACACATACACGTCATTACCTTTATACCTGCTTCATTTTTTTTTTTGGCATATAGTAGGTGTTCAATAAGTATTTCACTCCTTTTTTTTTTTTTTTTTTTTAATTGGGGAGTTGGGAGGATTGGAACAGTGCTGGGGAATTAGGGGAAGGGGAACAGACAAGTTGCTGTCGTTTTGTTCTTCAGTCTAGTTGTGGAGGACGTTGCTTCACTGGCTCAAGTTGGCACCATCATTGCGCTCTTCCCGGGTGAGGCAGATCAGTCGCCGGCTTCTGGACGGCCGCTCACTGCGGCTGCTGGCCGCTCACACTGGCTGCTGGCTACACACGGTAGCCCATGGCAACCCACTGCAGCAGGGGCTGCAGCCTAAGCCGTCGCAGGCGACTCACAGCAGCTCAGCTCCAGGTCGAGCTGTTGTTCAGCATCTTAGCTGTAGAGGGCAGTGTCACTGGCCCTAATATGTGGGATCCGAACCAGGGCTCTCTGGCGTCCCAAGCCAGCTCTTAACCATTGCGCCACTCGGCCGGCCCTTCACTCCTTTTTCTACTATGGTGGTTAGTATTGAAAATGTTTTTTTTTTTTAAAGTAAGCGTCAAATTATTCTTTGACTCCCCTGACAAGTAGGTACATTTCAATGGCACGAGGCCCTTCTTTCCAAGGGCATGTTTCCAGGAAGGCTGGTGAAAGCAAAAGCTGGAGGGGGTGGTTTCTCATAACACAGCAGAAGGAGGTGAACGAGCTGGAACGAACACAGCCGTGGCCTGGCTTTATCAGGACTATCTCCACGTTGATTAGAACAGCCAGCCACAGGCAGAGGTCAAAGCCTTGTATGAATTTTACGTGCAGCACTGTTCCACTTCGGAAGCAGAGATCACTGGAGGGCAGAGCTGGTGTCTCCTTTGTTCCTGATTATGAACATTCTTTCTAGAAAACTTCACAGTAGGCGCTGCCCTTTCGCACAGGGACATGCCTACAGTTTATACCTGTTGTAAATGCCTCTCTCCGTTCTCATTTGCGGGACTGCTCTCTGAGCCATTACTGCTTCCTGATTGCTCTTTTTCATTCAGCAAAGCTGTGGCATATGCTAATGTGTCCTGCGGGAGATTTAAACATAAGAAGAAAATGTTAGGGACTATGCAGTGGCAGCAGCACTGCCAAGGAAGACTACCTTTCTACTTGACCTTTGGAGGGTGGTGCCCTCATGGCAGCCCCCAGAGCACCCCTCAACCTATCTGGCATACAGGGGCCAGACTGACAAATGCACACCGCTTTTCTTCATGGCAAATAATTTGCAAACTGTACACCAACTTGGTATCCTGTCATAGAAATTCAATCATTTCTTCTGCCCTGTCTCATTTTCAACCTATAACTCTCTTCTCTGAGGCTGCAGTGTCTGAGAAACACTAAAAGTCCTACCTGAGGGATTTTAAACCACACAAAACCAAAAAAGATAAGCCTCACCTGAGCTGAAATCGTTCGCTGAAAGGTTTTTCCTGTTGATGTTTCATTAGAGACATTACTCTGCGGTGTCCAATAATGTTCTGACATCTGAGATGGAAGGTCAAAAATGCCATCACGGATGACAAATAAGCGCACAGGAGTCCACAATTTCTACTATTAAGTAGTAGAGTATAAAAGCACCTAACGCAGCAAATAAATCTACCCAGACCTTCTGTCACATCAGGAGGTTCTTTCCTGGAAGATTTCACTTCTACTCTCAAAAGCTCAGTAAAATGCTACTTCTTATATAATCATCCCTACTTTTTCTCCTATAAAGTTAAGACACATGTATTAAGGCACAAATTTAATGCATAAAAATAGGTATTAACTGTACTAAAAAAAGTCTGAAGTCTGAAAATACCTTGAGGCCAGTCTCAAATTAAGTTTAAGAGATCTTTCCTGATAAGACATCCAGCTATTGATTCCTGGTACAGCCAGAAAAGTCTCAAATGCAATTACCTTCTTCTGAAGCCACTGTACAGCCCAGCTCCAGTGGTGGGAATTTTCCTTGAAGTACTCTTTAGCAGCAGGACACCTGGCAACGGGAGGAGATTTTTATTAGCCAAATACTTTCTTGGCAAATATACTTGTTTAATTGATAGCACCTTTTTATTTTGAAACACAAATGCATCTTTCATTAAAGTTGAGTTATGTTTATATTAAATTTATTTTTGGCTTGGGAAAGTTCACATGTTTAAACTTCAAAAGGCAGTCAAAGGTAAATATGAAGTGAAAAGTTTCTTATATATCTCTAATTCATCTATTCAATTCTATTTAAAATTCAATGTTGAAAAATGAAGAAAACAACAATAAAACCCCCCACAAACAATTATACATTTAATAAATGATCTCTTGATAGAAACAAACTAGTCTTTCATTTCTGTGATCTGAATAAGAATGGTATTATTTTTAAACATGGTCTCAGGGCCCCTCTTTTTTGTTCCATTTTTATTTGCCCATCCAATAAGCTGTCCTTCATATGTAAAGACAGTACTGATGGTGATATTGCCACTAGTGTGTGTATAACATGTATATGTGAAGGATATGGAAACACATATAAAGACACTGATATCTGGGCTGTGTGTCTGCTGGCATCAGACATACTTTGTGGCCCCAACACTACCTGGAAATGCCACTCTTGGGCAAATACTTATGCTAATGTGCTGCCAATATCAAGCCTAATTAATGAACCCACAATTGTGGCAGGATGATCTCCATCTGTGTCCACAATGCTGATGCTGTATCATCTGGAAAATGCATGTTCATATGTTATTTCAGTAGGGCTCTCATTTATATCTTCTTAGGATCCTCAAATGCAGCAGATTAAGTTCAACAGATTTCTCATTCTTATTTTGGTACAAGTCCAAGGATGGTAATACCCATGCCTAAGATTCAGCAAATATCTGGAGCAAAATAAAGTAAGCTATAAAGAAGGCTCAGGGCAAGACTCAGAGGTGGCAGTGTAGTCTGCTCAATAACCCTGGGTTATCATGCAGTCGCGCTGATCTGATCTTTTGTTTGCCCATGTACCAAACAGGGGCACTAAAGCAGCAAACCACTAAGGCTCCTTCTAACATTGAGAACCTTTGCTTTCCATGTGTCTATCAACAGGTGAATGGATAAGCAAAATATGGTCTATCCATACAATGGAATATTATTCAGCCTTAAAAAAGGAAGGAAATTCTGACATGTGATACAACATGGATAAACCTTGAAGACATCAGGTTAAGTGAAATAAACCAGTCAGAAAAGGACAAATATTGTATGAGTCCACTCATATAAGTCCACTCATATAAGGTACCTAGTAGTCAAATTCATAGAGACAGGAAGTGGAATGATGGCTGCCAAGGGCTGGAGGGAGGGAGAATGGGGAGTTATTGTTTAATGAGTACGGAGTGTCAGGGAGGAAGACGAAAAAAGTTCTGGAGAAGAATGGTGGTGATGGCTGCATGTGAATGTCCTTAATGGCATAACCGTACACCTAAAAAAGGTTAAGATGGTAAATTTTATGTTATGTATATTTTACCACAATTAAATAGAAAAGAAAAAGTAACCTTTGTTTGCAGTCAATCAGCCTGTGCTCAAGTCCTAGCTCTGACTGTAGGCATGTCACTTAGACCACTTGTGATGTGGTCTAATCACAGTACCTAACCTCACAGCTGTTGCAAAAATTAAATGAGAATACAGGCAAAGCATTTAGCACAGTGCCTGGGTTCACAAATGTAAGCAGCTGTAACATGATTTTGTCTCTTGAGAGGCTATTTTGAAAGTGGGGACCTAGAACCTGAAAGAGTTGGTAGTTAATTTACACTAATGAAAGATATCGCGAGTGCAGGCACATGGACTCTTGCTGTTAAGGTCCCCAAGTCCGCTTTGATTCCTGCCCTTCCTGCACAAAGCGTGGTGGATTAGCCTTTTTTCTTGGATTCCATAAGATCTGTTACTCTTTTAACACCTCACCTTCACGTCTCTTTGAGATCATTTGAATAGGTTTCTATACCATCCAAGCAAGCAGGCCCTGAGTCAGACTCTCTAGGTACTAAAACAAGGCAGATTTTTTTCTCATCATATTTGACTTGTAGCTAAAAACACCATTTCCTCCCTGCATTTTGAATCAGTACTTACTTTTGAGCAAGAGTTACGAGAAATTTGACACACTGGTAGCAGCGACTGCTGTCCACGTGATTACTGTGGTGCATCAGAGCTACAGGGAGAGGAGAGGACATGTCAACATTCACGCAATGCACTCACAGCAGGTCCAAGTAATACCAGCTCTCTCGTTCTGAAAATGTACAACAAGCTACTCTGATAAGCAGATAAGGGACTTAATTAAAAGCATGGTGGCGCTGATCAATAGAATCCCCCAAATTCTAATGACTAGAAACACTAAGTGGTATTCAAGAAACATGTGATGGTGAAGTTTGACTTTTAGGAGAACTGAATAGAATTAAAATTTATACTGGCTGATTATTTACCTAGAGATCTCCAAACTTTTCCATCCACCACACTGACAGAAGGAAGAGTAGTTATAACACTTTTTAGTTTGATAAATGGAAATTCATGCTGTTAGTTCAGTCCAACAAATATTTCCTGTTCTGGGCTATGGGGATTTAAAGGTAAATAATACTTCGTCCCTGCTCTTGAGGTGTGTATGGTTTGTAAGTGCCAGAGAGCTCAGGGTTGCTCTGAGAAGAGCACACAGTTCTGGGGCGGGGGTGGCTAGAATGTTGTAGCTACAGAACTTTTTTTAGCTTGTTTCTTTTGTGCAATGAAAGGAGGTCCTAAATCTTCTCTTAACACATAGCAAAATCTAAAATGGCTCAGATAAAGTGGAAATACAAGTGGATGGTGGGAGTTGAATAAGGCTATTTTTAACCAAACTTTTTCTAAGAAATAGCTCACTAAAGCCACTTTAGTCTTCTGAAGAAGAAAACTCCCCAAAACCTTTTATAAGTAGACAAGAGAAATTTTGGTGCATTTATAGCACAGGTAAAAAACCAATCACCTCATGAACTTGACAATATCCCGAGTCTGAGGTTTTAGCTTTTTCCTCCCCAATGGCTACAGAATTAAACAAAAGATTTCCTGCATCAGAAAGTGGCTTTTTGGGGCCGGCTGAGTGGCTCAGTTGGTTGAAGTTGGCTTGGGAGCACGAGTTCTGAGCAGCAGGGCCACCGGTTTGGTTCTCACATGGGCCAGTGACGCTGTGCCCTCTACAGCTAAGATGGTGAACAACAGCTCGACCTGGAGCTGGGCTGCCG
This sequence comes from Hipposideros armiger, assembly GCF_001890085.2. Lineage (NCBI taxonomy): Eukaryota > Metazoa > Chordata > Mammalia > Chiroptera > Hipposideridae > Hipposideros > Hipposideros armiger. Next base: position 241,104 of record NW_017731997.1, read on the forward strand.
TGAGCTACCGTGAGTGGCTGGCAGCCGGCAAGAGCTGCCGTGAGCCGCCGTCCAATGGCCGGCGAGCAACTGCCTCAGCCAGGAAGAGCACAATGATAATACCAACATGGGCCAGTGAAGCAACGTCCTCCGCAACTAGACTGAAGAACAAAAGGACAGCAACTTGTCTGTTTCCCTTCCCCGATTCCCCAACGCTGTTCCCCTCCCCCAATTCTCCAATTTAAAAAAATAAATAAACAAAGTGGCCTTTGGCTTGTTGAAAAAAGTCACAGTGCCTCTAAATCTTATCTGACCCAGTAAAAGACCTCAAGCTGCACTTTACTGACTAAAAGTAGGCCTGTCCAGGGTGATGAGGTCCTCTGGTTTTAATCCTCACGACGCGATGAGGGAGCCCAATGGCTGGACCATGCGCTGATATGTGCCAGGGAGGGGGGCAGACCTGTCAGGGGGGAGGCCGGATGCGACAACAGGTATCTGTACATTTACTACCAAGGCCGCGCATACTTGCCTAGTAATCCATTTTCTGTCTCAAACACGAATTTGACTCTCTCTACTTGTATAGGATCTTCAATGACCTTTGAGAGGAAGGAAACAAGACTGGTCAATGAAAGAAGAAACTTGTGTTAGAGTCACTGGTACCTTTAAAAAATATATAATTCAAGAGATTAATTTTGTTTCTAATTGAACAAAACCTAATACAAACAAACATAATGCCACTGCCATATATCTCAACAATATCTTAAATTTTAAACTCAAGATGGGAAATATTAAGTAACGTTTGAGGATCCATTCATTTCCTAGTGATGTGTTCTTACCAACACCACCTACAGTTCTCTGGGTTATACGGACATATATTTCATGATCCCAAAGGTTAGAGGTCTCACTTATTTACCAAAAACCTGTCCAAGTTTTGCTACGATGCCGGCTCTATCAGCTGATGTGGAGGTTTATGCCCTGCCACACAGGGCTGGGTCTGTCTCGCTCTCACTGTATTTCTAGTGCCTGTCAGCCAGCTGTGCACCATGCAGGTAACTAAACGGGTTTGCTGTTGAGCAGAAGAACCATACACAGCCCTACTCCTGTGGAGCAACAACCTTCCAAAGTTTGTAAAAGCACTTGGACCAAAAGGAGGTAAAGGACCAGAAAGACAGGCTTTTTGTAAATGGTTTTCATGATGTATTTCCTTATTCAAAAGTATTAATTAAAAGTCTACCCTTTGCCAAAGCGTACATTAAAGCTGTAGGGATCTAATGGGAACCCAGTCCCTCCCCGCTCTCCCTAAGGTGCCCCTGGGCTAATCTCTCTCATCAGCTCACAAGCAGTCACCAAATTCTATTGATTCTCTTTCCCAAACACCTCTCGCTCTGTCCTTTGCCCCCTCCTACTCTGTCTCAGTACAGGCCTTGTTATAGCTCACACTCAGACCACTGCCACAGGCTTCTATATGGTCTTCCAAGTCCAACCTTGTTTCCCTCTTTAGTCCATCCTTCAAAATCACTGCCAGAGGAATTCTTCTAACACATAAATCAGGTCACATAACTCTCCTGCTTAAAACCCTTCCATGGCTCCCCAGCACTGACAGCAGAGGTTACAAAACCGTTTGGGCCAAATCAAACAGACATATAGACAGATTTTAGCTACCAGGCACCAGTGGCAACCTCTGGCCTGCAGTACAAAGTCCACGTGCACTGGTACCTGAAGCCTTTCCGGATCTGGTTTGGACTTCTTTTCCTCAAGCCCAACTCAGTTCCCACTCCTTGTCATACCACTTCCAGTTCACAAGCAAAGCAGGTGGAGAGCATGGGCTGGGGAGCTAGCTGCTTGGCTCAGATCCTGGTCTGTAACTTATTAAAGATGGCCGTGGGCAAATCACTCCACCTCTCTAAGTTCCAGTTTCCAATGTGATACTGCATTTCACTGATTATAGCTGAATTTTTTCCCCCTGCACTTTATATTTCCAAAATTGGGATGTATCCTACCATCAGTTACATTTTAGTTTCACGGCTCCTAAATAATGCTTTTAGCAGCACGATGACAATCAGCCAATCAACGGTGCCTTAATATTTCAATGATCTGTAGAGCCAGCAATTTACCTCTGATAGTTACTGTGAGTTTTCAACAAGATATTTGTGCTTAGTCGTTTCCTACCCATAGCAGGGCCATCCATTACTCCCTTGCTCTCTGCACTACAATTGCTTGTGGACTGTCTAGCTCCCTCACTAAACTGTGAGCCCCTATGAGGTGGAGTTTTATTATCGCTCACTTCTAAATCAGTCATGCACAAAAAAATGACTGCTATGAAGAGGACTCAGTAAGTGCAGACTAAATGAATGGAAAAACAGAAGGACACAAAGCTTTTTATTTGTAAATAATGCTGACTAATACACACCTAATAGAAATGAATCAGAACATTTATGACTTACCAATATCTCATGGAGTAGATGGAACGTATTCTTTAACTCATGGGGTGGAGCTGTTTCTAGTTGGTTCTGAAAAATTTTTTAAAAGCATAAAAATTCCAGTTAAGTCTTCAGTGGAAACCACACAGGAGTGTCAGTCAACAACACTGGATTCAAGCCCTAGTTCTACCACTATCTGGCTGACCTTGGGCAGGTCAGTTCCTCTCTTTGGGTCTCAGTTTCCCCAAATCTAAATCTAGGAACTGAAACCACCTTTGTGGTCCTCCCAGCTGCAACGCTCTGTGACACTTTACTAAGGAATTAGGAAGGGGAGAGGGGGAAGGGCAGAAGAAGAGAATTTTAAGTCACCAAACGGACCCAAATTTACATTTACATTTCATTTATACCTATCCTATTTTGTTTCCCAGAATATGCTGGTGTAGCTATGAGAATGCAAATGAGAATACTCTGCGATAAGTATGCTATGAGTGAAGTATGTAAGATAAAAGTCAGCTGATAAATAGCAAAATCTGCCAAGACACACTAAGTGAAGAAAGCAAGGTTCTGAAAACACATTGCTCTGTGCATTTTAATAACCTTATGCATCTATGGATACGAACTAAAAAGGGCACTGCATTACAGTACCACACTTCCCAGGTGTCAGGTCTGGTACTAGGCAAGCACTTCACATACCACGCACCTCACTGAATCCTCACAATCTGTGAAGTTAAGTCACACTTGCTCCCATTTGCAGAGGATGAGATTGCCCAAGGTCATATAATTAGTAAACAGGAAAGAGAGGAACTTAGCCACCTCTGATACAGGTCTGTACCGAAAAGGCTGAGGGCAAAACACAATCTAGTAAGGGCTGGAAGACAATCCATCTATTACCGCTGTTTGTTAACACTACGTGTATCATTATTGCAAATCCTGGTGCAGCTAAGAGGGTGCGGCAGAAATTCTGTGGGCAGAAACTACCTATGGTGCACACTTACATAAGGAAGCCTGGGATGTGACAGTATTGGTCTGTAGGGTAAGGTGGAGAGGGGACAAACACTGGCTGGTGTTGGTCAAAGTGGACTTTGGCCTTATTTGTATGTTTTAATTTTTCACAAAAAGAATGCAGTCATGGATTAGTCATATAATGAAAAATTAAAGATTAAAAACTAATAAAAATAGTATGTGTATAGGCTTAAAGGTTTTTCTAGTAATCCCTGGAAAGGCAGTAAACAATATGGTTAAGAGTGCAGCCCTGGAGCCAGACGGCCCACGTTCAAATCTCCACTTTGCTGCTTACTAGTTCTGTGACCCTGGGCAAGTTATTTAGTCCCTGCCTCAGTTTGTTCAGCTGTAAAATGGTGATAATAATAGTATCTACCTCATCAGACTCCTTGAGTTAAATATATAATATACTTTGTGTATATATCTACAACACACAAAGTGTGTGATATCGAGTGACTACAGCATAAGTAGTGGTAATTATTATATTGATCAGAGCTTCATAATGAACTATATCACTATTTCAGAAGGTGATAAAAACCTGCTTTTGATTTTTAAAATGCTGTGGGAGGGGATTAATCTGTGACTGGAAAACATTTTACACAATAATGGTGACTACAGCATTATGAACTATAAAGTATTCTTAATAGTAAAAAATTGAACCAAATGCAAATATGTATCATTAGGAAGGGAGCGGTTAGGTAAATCATGGTACATGAAAGGATGAAATATTATATTTGCAGATAATTTTTAATGATATGGGAAATACTTACAATGTCAAGTGAAAAAAGACCAAATCATAAAGACAATAAATTCCCAATTATGTTAAAATACATGCACAGAAAATAAAAGGGAAACGTAAGAGAATGTTCACGGTGATCATCAATGAATGATGGGATTCTGAGTTCTTTCTTTATTCTTCATTTTTTTTTTGAGAAGGCTATATTATTTTTATGATTAGGAAGAACAATTAAGATTATTAAAAGAAGCATACTAATTAGAAGCAAAGGACTGCTTCTAATAAGCAAAGTCTCAAGCGCTGGCTACCAGGCTATCACTAGGTTTAAGTGCGGTCTTACCTTAATGAAGTGTAGCATAGTGAAGGAAAAATGCTCATTACAGAAGCAGCAGTACACCACCATCTCAATGAGCGCCAAGAGTGAGCCTGTCAGCTCTCGTAAAGCAAACATTACCTAGTGGAAGGATATAAAAGAAATAAGCTTTTCTCCTGTCAGTTGTCGATAGGTTCTTTCTGGCTTTAACTGAAATTTAATCAGATTTACTGTCAGCAACACTGCCTGAAAATCGGGTTTCTTAACTATTAGAGGCCTATGGAGAGATTTCAGGGCATCTAGGTCTGTCTGAAATTTAACACAATTTTGTGCAAATATGCATTTTTCTTGGGAGTCATTTTCATCCGATTTTCAAAGGTAAATGTTCCCCCACTTAAAATAATTACTGATAGATCCAAAAAATACATCACGTTAAACATAAAAAAAGAAGATTCACAGCACAGTACCATTTATGTTGTTAAAAAACCAGTATGATATACTGTTCATACAGAAGGACTGCAAGATTAAATTCTCAAGAAAGGGCGGCTCTGGGTAGAAGGCGAAGTGATCTGGGCTGCAGACAGGCCACAGAGTGTGTGCACAGTGAGGGCTGTGAGTAGCCCACTCCCACACTCCCGAGGTTTAAAATCATGTGTGCTTCAGAGCTGTAGTATTCCAGGACCAGGGACACACAAGAGAAACTGGGAACAAAACCCTCTGATAATAATTGTGGCTGGTGAAATGCCATGTACCCCCTGGGACCTAGCGGGTGATGATCTGGGCTGGACGTGGAGGTCCAATTCTTGGGGGCAGAGAGGACTAATATTCTCAACTGATTTTTCTGATACATACATAAGAAGAAAAACTAATTTGAAAAACTCATTTCTTCTCTTCACAGTACTCTTCTTCATTAGAAAATATAACTAATAACAAAAGGTGTTTTTCCTCATGCGGGAGAAATAAAAAGAAAATGGTTTTAGAAGAACAAATACATACCTCTAACAGGTAAGGTTTCCCTTCAGACAAGAACAGCAAGGCTTCTACTTCCTCATGGAGGGGCAGCAGGGGGCTTGAGGGGGCAATGCTAACCGGAGGCCGTTGTTTAAATATGCCAGGAGCTATAGACCAAAGAAACAAAACCTGTCTCACTTGATTTTATTTCATGAAACAGCCATCTACAAGGTAAAGAGATTCTGTGAAGATTCACACACACAACTGCTGAGTATTACAGCCTGTTCCTTCACAGTCCAGCGGGGAAGCCAGACATGTAAAAAGGAGAAAATGTTTACCGATTTCTTACAATGCCTGCCTAAGCTGTATGTTTGACTAGTAAGACCTCTAGAGTCCTAGTAATTCCCACCCAAGACAATCCTTCAAAAAAGCAAAAATATAAATTATATATGAAGAAAAATGTCCAATATGACTCTGAAGAGACACTGGACATGAAACTTTTGTTCCTCAAACAACTGTCCTCAAATAATGGCCAACACCACCTTCGCTAAGCATAATCAACTGCATGAAAGGGGTCACCGCATTTGCTAGGAAAACAAGGACTCGTACTGTAATTTTCTTTTACAAACGTATCTGAAAAATGAAATACGTGGCCTTGTCTTTTGATGAATGAATCAGATTTAGGAAGCAAACTCTACCTCACAACTATCCAAGCGCTCCACCAATGTCACTTTAGAGTCATTAAGGGTTTCAAGATCAGTGATGTGCAGTGGTTTTTATCTGGTTTCCTGTGTGCAGATCTCACTGGTTGGAGGACAGTAAAACCCTACTACAGCCTCTGGGGTCAGAGGCTTGCATTCACATACTGGTTGCTATGCCACTTACTAGCTGTGAGACTTGTGGAAGCTATCAAACCTCTATCTTAGTTTCCTCATTTACAGAAGGGGATAATACGCCTCTCATCGGTTTTTTGAGGGGATTATAAACAATGAATAAACTTAAAGCACCACGGAAAGGCAGAGAACACAGAAAACACTGAATACTTTTTAGTTGCTTTGTTGTGTTATTATTGCAATTGTTGGTACGGTCATGACCAGGCCTAGCAACAGTATAAAAACATAACACACACACACATACACACACTCCCCAAAACATAGCACACACACAGGTTAGAACAGTGGATAATGATATAGGACAGTTTGTGCTTTTGCTCTATTAAATGAGGACTGAACTATTGGTTCTGGGTGACAAAGTAGGAAATGCTACCAACTACATCTTATATTCAAATACATTTCAAAGACTTAATTTACATCTGAAGTCCCTTTATTTTTACAAAGTACTTTAACCTTAATCTTCAGTATACCTGGGGGGTTATGTTTTTAATATTCCCGTTTTGTATTGAGGATCAGGTGGCTTGGTCAAGTTCACACAGCTAGAAGACTCCAACCCACACCTTGGGTATTTTACCACTGGATTAGTTGTGTCAATTATGGTAATGAATAAAGTCCAAATTAGCTTTTAATTCTAGAGGTTTTATGTTTTTTTTTTAACAGTTAATATCCCTCCCCTCAAGTAAATGACTGACTTTCTCTTGAGATAAACTAGGTAAAATAAGGTGAAATTTAACATGAATTAAAACAAAAAATTTTAAGTGCTCCTCAACTATCAAATAGCCAAAAGAGAAGTAAGTAATATCCTTTTAATTGCTAACGTTATTGCTCTTGTGCATTATTGATAAATTCGGCATCTCTTCATTTTTCTGTGTTAAAGGTATGCTGAAGCTTACCAACATTCCTTTGGGAAGAGACATCCGAATGCAAAACAAGCAAAGCCACTGTATTGTGAAGATTCCCAAATTCTCGTGCTTGTGCCGAGCTCCATCGACGTATCTGTTGTCAAAGAACATAAAGTGGATGTTGGTGTTTCAGTTAGAAATACCACGAAGACGAAGGGAAAGGATGTGCTGATTCATGATATTTTGGGCCACAATTACTTCTCAACGTTTGATAGTAAAAGAGGTCAAAGTATAAAAAGTCACAGGTTTTAAGCTACCTTAAGAGTGTTTTTCCCCTTAGATATATTAACTCAGATTCTAAAACAAATCCCTTCATGTATTCAGTTTAGGTACTGAGTGCTTCCATCTGCCAGGTCATCTTCCTGTACCTCAGTATAATGGGGAAAACCCATGAGGCTGGAGGTCCGAAGGCCTGGCCCTTCCCTGCCACTCACTGTGCTGTGTGGATGTGGGCAAGTTCTTCCCCGTAACACTGCCCAACCTCTTTGTGTAATGGCAGACACAACCTACCTGTGCTGCCCACTTTGAGGGTGTGAGGACCAAATGAAACCTTAAAAGTGAAAATGTTCGCAATGCTACATGCTCCATAAATGTAAAACAATACTGATTATATGTGAAGCTGAATTAGTGAATTTAAGTCAATCATCATTGTCAATGGAGTCCCTGAGGGAAAAGAGCTTGAAGTGAAAAATGGATATTGTAAATCTCCACATAATATCCCTACACAGAGCAGGCTATGGCGTCAGTCCTTGCTTTTCAACCCTGAAAAGTCCTCGCAGCATGGTGGTCGACAGGAAGCTGAGAGGAGGCCTAAGCAGCAAGTCTATTTCTCCTAACGAAGGGAAAAATTCTCCTATGTGGTGCATCACATCCAGGGGAAACCAGAGCTGGTTCTGAATCCTGGCTCCACAATGCTTCAGCTTTGTGACCTTGAAAAAGTCACTTAACTTCTCTGTGCTGTAACTCCTGCCTAAGAATGGGGATAAAACTGCCTGTTTTACTGAATTGTATCAGAGGTATGGCATATAAAGTGACCAGTTGTGTCTGGCACATAACAGGCATACCATAAATAGTATTTATCATTATTGCATGTTCACATTTTGTGTCTTTTTAATCTATCAAACAAAAGAAATGTACGTGTAATGGATGGGAGAAACACACCAACACAGAAACTTTAAACAGGAGAGTCATTTTCACATATCTAACCCTAATATTATTACAAAACAACTTCCTTTCATTTTCTGAATATAAGTAGTAGTGTATCTGCTGCAACATCTTTCAGTGTGTAACAGTAAATTTCACAGTTGAATCTGGCCTTGTTATCAGCACCCCAGAAGCAACCATCACCCAAACAGCTTTGTTCACAGTCCCAGAGAGCAAGTGGAAGACCCAATGCCACCATTCCTTGCAGGTTTTTGAATCTGCCCAGTCAGAACCCATGTTTCCTATGACACTTCACATTTTGACTGATACTCCAATTAGTCATTTCCATGGGTTATTACTAGGAAACGCTACAAAAAAGCTGTACAAATAATTGAACTATAAAGAATTTTAAAGTCTATATAGTACCAGTACCTGGACTACAATGAAATTAAAAATATGTCTCACCCACAGAGAAACCAAGTGGCTGTGACAACCATGGCCATCACTGGGCTGGAACAGTAGGTATTACCTGGTTGTTTTGTCGATTGGGCCCCAGCAGAAAGCTGATCATGTGTCGCAGAGCTGAATGCCTCAGGAGAAGGTCTCCAGCCCTAATACCTTGCTGTTATAAGATATTGAGAATGACAAATTATATTCCTATCCAGACAAAAATTAGTTTTAAAAACAGTTACATGAGAAGTTTTAAGGAGTCAGTAAGTTTTTAAATGTTATAATTTACATACAGAAAATGTCTATTAAAAATCAAATTAAAAAAACTCGAGTTCCAACAGTCTCACATTGCTTCATAATGGCTACAAAACATGTAATTAGACACTAGTTTTAATACAGACTTCTGTGGTCAATGAATAAGTACACCAAACTGTATCCGAATTCTTGTTAGTAATATGATCCATGAATTAAGGTTTTTAAGAATTAACAGTCATAAAACCATATCCTATAGATTCTATATTGACCAGTCTAAATTCTTTACACGTACAAAATTCCTTTACACTATCAATCTGCTGTATTAGGAAAAGATGTTAGAAGAAAATCATTTACCTTTTGTACAAAAGTGTTGAACAGGAAAAAGTACTGAGCACAGTTTTTACAATTTTCTGGGACATCTTTATCCAACAGAACAAGGAGTACCTCCAGTAACTGGTGAAGGCTTTTTAACTGGTTAGAGGAAAGATGAAAGTACATAAAGAAAAAATGTAAGACAGACATTTGTAACAGGGTTAATTGGAAGTCAGTCACCATAAGAACAAAAGGAAAGTCTGGTTCATACACAATCCAGTCTCAGATTCAGATGGATTTATGCTTTGGAGAGCAAAAACAGAATGATCAATTTTACCTTCCAGGGGAAGAATGGTACTGTAGAAATAATGAAAAGGAAAGCCTAGTTTTGTTTCCTAGATCTCAGAGTCAAGGGCATGATTCCACTGCCTAATGGGTACATTTTCTGCAGAGCCAATTTCTCTCGTCTCTCTTGAAAAAAGGAGGGGGTTAGAGGAAACGTATTTCTGGATCCCTCCCTCCACTCTGCTACTTCTTCACATAATCACAGATGCAAAGAATAAAAAACACAGACACAGGCATAGGGGCTAGAAATCAAGCCAATGGAGCAAATGGAGAGCAACAGCCTGACAGGATGACAACGGCAATATCAACTCAACTGTGAACTTACTTGAAAGCCCGCTGACGCCTCATGGAAAGCTTTGAAAAACATTTTATTTGTTTAGAAACCATTTTGGTTACATTGCTTCTTCTTTCCCTCCCGTCCCAAGTGTTTTTGGATAAGTCCCTAGAATTCACCTGTGATGATCTGAAAATTAAGAGCAAGCTTACTACTCTTGTTATTTTCTCCAGAGATGGCGTTTATAAGCTTTTAAAATACTCCCATTCATCCTGTCACACCCATTATAAATACAGTAAAGTCTGGCATTTATACAGCACTTCATTTTCAAAGTACTTTACAATACAAAGTGGGGGCAAGAGGCACCGTTTCCATCATGAGGGAAAAAGCGACAGCAAGTGGAACGGCGTCCACGCTTGCGTCCTCCACCATTTCCTTCCCTTTCTACCACCTGCAGTCCTGCCTTGAGAGTTCCGCCGGTCTCGCCTGGGCCCATCTGGAGGCAGACTGTGCTAATTCTGCCTTTATCTTTTGTCTGGGTTGGTACATGGGAGGAAGGTCCTTATGTTAAGTATCTTAGAAAACTTCCAAAGGGGTATTTCAGAGCAATGATATCCAAACTATCTTAAGCAGCTCCCAATGACCTATTTTATATCTTCTTCTGCATCCGGGTAAGATTTTGATTGGAAAATGGTTCTGCCGTTTAAGCTGATTGAAAACTACAGCCTTAAAGCAAACCTCAGCTTCCTGATGATTCCTGGAATTGGCAGTTTTCTTCTGGGTCCTTCCTACGGGTCCCAGTTTGCCTCCGGTTCATTCTGGACTGGCGGAACTCCTGAGGCTTTCTGGTCTAGTGGTGCACTTGGGGCAGGCAATGTTGAAGGAACAAAGTGCTTGGGTGCCAGGTGCTGTATCCGGATTAAACATTTCCTTTAAAGGGCTTACTCAAGGTTGTGTAGCAAAGTGAACAACTGAACTTGAAGCAGCAATTCCTAGAATTTGCATTTAGTTCATTGAGACACAATGCCTCCAGCCAATGTTTATAAGGAGCCAATTAGTTCTAAAAATAAATAACATTTTTCAAAGTTTTCCATGTAGTGTCAGCTGTTTAAAACAGCAAACTTGGGAAGTAACTGCTGTATTTTCTAGCACTTAATAACCGATTAAATAATCAGACTTACAATATATGTCATTAATTTCCCTAAGTCTTAAAATCTTTGGGGACTGAGGATGGTAATAAATACCATGATTTGTTTTGGCATATTTGACATTGTGAAACAGAAAATATGTTATAGAAAATAAGGTTAGGAGAAAAAAAAAATCAGAGCAGCAGGAACAGGTTAGGGAATAATGGAGACCAATGAAGGAACTATTCTGGCCAATGCCCCTGGATGAACAGCATTATTTGGCTTTGTTGACAATTGAAGGTTTAGGTCATAAAAATAGCTCATGAGGAAAGACACAAAGCCGGGGTGGCTCAAAATGTCTATGGGTCTAGATTAGAGTCTCTAGGCCCAGTTTAGTCTCAATTCAGAGAGATCAAATACAAATTCTTGAGAGAAGACTTTAAAAAAGGAAGGTTTCTAGAGAGAAAATCCTGAAGCAGACCGAAGCAGACCTCAATTCCTGGCCTACCTTGGTTTCCAGGATATGAGGAGGGAAAGTCAAAATGTCTTCTACCCTGGCATTTATCAGAAAGTTGGTTCACAGGAGGTGCATTTTATATGGCAAAATTACCAGATTCCAATCCTTGGCTTTCTTATTATGGGCAATTTAAAACGTTTAGTAAAAACAGAATGTATAAATAAAAATTTAAAAATGAGACTGACCTTATCCTGATAAAACAAGGCACTGTCTAGGGTTTTCTCCAGAATGGTGGCCACGGCAACTCGTACTTCCCTCACGTTGCACTCCAACAAGAATATCCTAAAATAGAAAAGTGTGGTGTGAAAAAGCAAGACAGATTTCTGTAAGCCAACCTTCCCAACACGGGTCCCATCTACTATCCAAGAAACAAGATTACTCCAGGTGTTTACTTTAAGTCACCTCACCGGCCACCATGAAAGAGGAAGGCCAAACAGGAAAACAAGACCCCTGAACACTGAAAAAATGGAGTTTTTTCCTCCTTTTTCCTCTAAAATGAGTATCTGTATATGGATAAATACAAATTTGGACTTAAAGAGACAGGAAAGGAAAGAACATAAAATTTTATAAATTCTGTTCACTCAGCAGTTGTTCTCCTTTGCACCTCTTCAATTTCTCAGGATAAGATGTTAGCTAAAGTTCTGAGTCAAGATAGCACCTCCAAACCCCTGTGCACCTATATTTCTATCCTTTCACTGTCCTTTCCTTAACCCTTACTTATTCCTTAGTCCTAGAAGCATTTGCGGCTGAAAAGGTCCTGCTCCCTTCCTTCCTTCTATGAATGAGGATGGTTACAGCAGTTAAGGTTTAACAGGCGCTTCCACTGTATCTGGCATTTCTAATGTTATAGTCAGATACTACACTACGTACTGCAAATGCATTAACCTCTGCTTTCTGGGGCTGGGAGGTGGTGGGAATCACCAGAGAGCACTAGGTAACCTCATGCTTCTCCATGATCAGCTTTTCTTTCTCTGCTTCATACACTCACTTTGACGTCATAACCCCTGTGAATCAGCCAGGTGAAAATCTACCATTTTTAGTACAGACAGTCCCCGACTAACGATGGTTCAACTTATGATTTTTTGACTTTATGACGGTGCAAAAATGATATGCATTCAGTAGAAACTGTACTTGGAATTTTGATCTTTCCTCAGGTGAGCAATATGTGGTACAATACTCCCCTGTGATCCTGGGCAGTGGCAGCAGCGCCCAGTCAGCCACACGATCACAAGGTAAACAACCAATACTCTACAGTGTACTTGCGGTGTTAGATATTAGGTAGGTTAGGTGTATTAAGGGCATTTTCGATTTGTGGTATTTTCAACTTAAGAAAGGTTTATCGTGACATAACCCCGAGGTAAGCCGAGGTGTCTGTATTTCTTTACAGAACATTCTCATTATTCCATGAGAAGGATATAAATACAACATAATTTTGAGGACCCAAGTCTTCCTTCAGGTGACAGCAGTGAGAGCCGCTCTGGTCTCTGAGCGCAGCGTTTGCGTTTCCTTCCTCTGCTCTTGAGAGTGTGCTTATAACTGCCTCCTTCCCCCAACAGAAAGAAGTGGAGCTTTCTGAGGTCGCGTCACTTCTGCTCATTCCATGTAGCTGTAAATGCTACGTATTAACTACCTAATCTGAACCAGACAGATAAGGCTCTGTTCAAAATCTACCAAGATTCCAAAAAAGGAGATGGTGGGGAAAAGGAACAATTATAGAATACTATATGTGGAGCTTGTTTGGATCCTGATATGTACCAACTCAATGGTAAAATAACATTTTTGAGGAAAATGAACATAAACTGGGTATAGGATGATATGAAGGAATTATTATTTTTGTTTAGTGTGATAACGGTGCTTATGTTATTTTTTTTTTTAAAACTTGACCTGTTGGATACATGTTGAAAATTTTGTAGTGAAATTATATGATGTACAAAATTTACTCTTTAAAATACTTCAGGGGAAAAAAAGCATGCATGTGAGTATGTGTGTGGGAGTTGGGACAGACGCTAGATTGGCCAAGTGTGGACAACCAGAGCTGGAGAATGGGTACAGGAGAGGGTTCATTATTCTGTCTACTTTTGGTGTGTGTTTAAAAATTTCCACAAAAAAGGATTTTTAAAAGTACCCTTTATGTTAGCAGTTTTAATTCCGTTAGATCAACTCTCAAGCAATATTTACTAATTTAATTTTTCACAATTATAATTACATTTAAAAATTGCCTAAAAAAAGGATGACACTGGGGGGCAGACCTGAGAAACAACACCCTCGTCACATTTACAGTTACTAAAATATTAGTACGGTATATATTTATTGTTTAGTTGTAACAATGATAACCTAAGTTATCTTAAAAGTTCTAAAGAAATAGTTAATAAGAAAGAATATTCATTCCTCAAAAATATGAAATCATAGCAATTGGTAATGATGAGTGATTGGGCTTTATAAAGAAAGACAAAAATGTAATAAACTCTACCAGGAAAAATTTGGATTAGGTGATTCACTAGGATTCCTTACATTCAGGAACTCTAAGACGACAAAACTTACTACCAGAGAAGTTACTGAGCTTCTCTGGAGATATTTAAAAGCAAGCCCGTTTGGATGTAAGGGAATGAACTAAATATTTATCATGTTCCTTCCAAATGGATGACGATTCTATGACATTCTACTGGCTAACACAATACTCAGGAGTCCTTCCAATGGGAAGATATTTTGGAATTCAGCTGGAAAAATGGGTAAAAGGTTATTTCTAATGCAAACTCTGAAGGGACAGGCATGTACCACTTCAAAGCAATATTTGTGTTCTCTCTTTGTGAACTATCTGCAAATAATAATATTATTTGCAGATAACAAATAACAAATAATAGAGTCTTACTTTTTGTCAGGATCTCCGTGTACAGTAGGGAACAAAACAGATATAGCTCCTGCCCTCAAGAAGCTGAAGTTTAGTGAGGGCGATGGGCAAAACAAGAGAGCAGGTGAACAGGGCAGACCCACTGTAGACTGGGAGATCAGGATGAACAGCCTCTCTGACAGCTGAAGGATGAGGAGGCACTTACTATGCAGAGTGGAAGGGAGAACGTTCCAGCCAGAGGGAACAGCAGCCTCAAGGGTTTTAAGGCAGGGAAAAAGCTTAGCGTGTTCAAGGAATCAACGAGCCAGTGAATGAAAAGCATGCACAAGTGAAACAAGGGAGCCTGGAAGGACAGACAAAGATCATAGTCAAGCAAGGCCTTGTGGGTTATGGTAAAGATTCTGGATTTTATGATGAATGTGAGGGGAATCCACTGAAGAATTTTTAAGCAGAGAAGTAACATGATCTCATTTGTTTTAAGAAGAACACTTTTGTTGCTGTATGAAGTAGAGGAAGGAGAGATAGAGATACCACACAGACAAATAAACA
Organism: Hipposideros armiger; assembly: GCF_001890085.2. Lineage (NCBI taxonomy): Eukaryota > Metazoa > Chordata > Mammalia > Chiroptera > Hipposideridae > Hipposideros > Hipposideros armiger. The sequence goes on from NW_017731997.1 coordinate 256,120, forward strand.
AATGTCTGAAGCTTGGACCTAGAGGTGAAGGGGAAGTGGGATCAAGAGTTTCAATCACATTTCTGAGTTGCCACAAGACTCTGATCTCCCTGCGGGAAGGAACATGCATTTCTGAATTTCCTAGTATTGTCTGTTTTAATGTGAGAGACACGAGAGCATATCTGTGTGCGCACAGAAGTGGCCCAGTAGAAAATTCTGGAAGGTGAAGGTGCAGGAATGAGAGCTGATAATTAAAGGGCCAACTTCCTTGAGAAGGTTTGCTCATGTAGAGAGATACCTTCTTGAGAGGAGAGAGGACACGTCCTCCTTGATAAAGAAGGGATGGAGAAGATGAAGCAAAGTCTGGCAGGTGTGCCATTTGTGATGGGGGGCGGGGACTGCTCCATCTGTTAACCCTACTTTCTCAGGGAAGTCTGAGCAAGGTCATTAGCTAGAAGTGGGGTGAGTGGGCCTGGCATGTCGGAGGAGTGAGGAGGTCCAGCTGGGGCAGAGAGGAGGAGAACCGCTGAGGATAACGGAGACTGGCCAGAGAGATCAAGGTGCTTGCTGCGTCCTCCATGTGAATGCTGAACTGTCCGAGGTTAGGAGAACGCTTGGGAGTAAGATGTAAACATTCACAGTGATTGGAGCATCTCAAATTTTTACCCCAAAAAGCAACATTTTAAAAAGTTAAAGGTATATAGGAAATATACTATTGTAGATATTATACTATCAGATTTTTGAAAATACTTGAGCCAGAATCCAAACACAGTTAAGACAATACTGTGGTATTACTGTGTAGTGAGCTAGGATTATTGATCTCTTTACCCTGCCACCAGGCTGTGAGGCCCTGAGAAAAGAGACTTCTATCTGGAACCCCGAGTCACAGCAGGGTTTCAGGACATGCTTGCCTGTGAGCACTTGGTTATCGGCGCACATGCTCTCCTTACACTCAGTGAACACCCTGAGTCTAGTCCAACAGACATGGTTTTGGCAATGATTTTGGTGTGACCTGAATAATTTCCTCACTGCTTCATCAGTGAAGACAGCTTAAATTTGATTCCAATCAGAAAAATAATTTCAAGTTGAAATAGAAAGAGCTACAAGAAACCTCAGTTCCAAATCACTAGAAGAGACACACATTTCTTTTAATCAGAAGATCTTGACACTTACTTGATCAATTCTCGTCCTTCAGAACTAATAAAATATTCAACAAGCCACTGACAAGCATCAAAACTTTTTGAAAGTAATGCTTCAATAGTGGCAATCCATTCTTCAGTGTCAACCCTTTAAAAACAGCAAAGAAAGTGATGTTAGGAGTAGGGCCCCAACAAATAACCCCATGGAGTGTTAATCCAGTTAAAAAATTTTCATTTGGGGGGGGGGGTGTGGGTGGAAGGTAAGTTCGATGCTCAATGCTGCTGACTAACATGGCTCCACGCACCCAGAAGCCAGCGCTCTGCATTCGCAGGTACTTGTGGTGTAACTCATCCTCCTGCGCCCGAGTGAACAAACGTCTTAGACTTTACCTTCTATCTTCTACAGCTTCTTCAAAAAACTTCAATTGCAAAAAATGTCTGAACATTTTGTTTTGCTTAATTTGTATTCACAAAATGCCTACTTTCAATACTTTCATACATTATTGTGACAATCATTAATATGTTGTTTTATGGAATAAAAATATTTGGACAGAAAAAAAGTTCAATGACTACACTATCCATGACTTTACACCACCCCACTCAGCCCCTCACGCCCCAAAATGGTAACTATAAACAAAACTGAAATAGTGTGCAACGTGTGGACAGCTTGAGCCAATTTCACAATTAAAAGTAACCAAATAAATTTCCTTAGTTAAATTCTATGCTCGACATTACAAAAAACACATTATTTCTTCTTTTTCAATCAATAGACTGATATCACTTAATGTATCTTTGAATATTGCACATAAAAATGAAATGTCACTCTGAACATACAGCCCCCCTGTTCAAAAGCCCTCCAAAATCTCCCACTGAACAAAGCCCAGACTCCCTTCTCTGACACTCAGGGCACTCAATGATCTCATCCAAACCCAACATTTGGCCACATCTCAAGGGAGTTCCTTAAACGTACAAGGAAAATACTAGTTGTTTACAGTTCCTTAAGCAAGCCTTGCCTGTTACTCAGGTTCTTCCCTTCCCGCAGAAAACCTGTTTCTCTACATTTGCCTTTCAAAGTCCTCTGAGAATACTGATGTCTTTAATGTCTACCCAGTCTCCATATCTGGATAGGATTTTGCCCAATTTCCAAAGATGTACAGTATTTATGCCTTGCATCCCACGGCTGCTTTGTTTAATCTATCTCTCCTACTGGATTAGAAATTCCTTAAAGATAGGCGCCATATCTTAATCATCTGAGAATATTAGGTAGCTGCCTTCAATTTCCTAAAACAATGTCTTGAAAAACTGAATTTATAAATCCAACTTTAATTGAATTAATCAGTGATTTTTGCCACAACAGTCAAAATATATCACTTCTTACCTGAGTTTTTTCTTTGTCCGTAGATAAGTTTGAAAAAGGAATTGAATGGCAAGTTGTAAGCTCACTTTTGCCATGCAAGGATAGTATGGATGCTTTAATTTAGTCTGAGAGAGGGGAAGGAAAAAGAGAGGATATTTCTTACAGAAGTTTTATCGATTATTACACATTGTTATGAACTAAATAATGATACATGATAAAATACTAATAAGAAAAATCCAGCCAGTTCATTATAGAAAATGTTCTAGTTAAACTTTAAAAAAGGCTAGGAAAGACATCTTCATTTCTTTTATGAAGTCCTCTCAAAGTTCAGTCTTTAGACCACAGGATGTTAAATAACCTATTAATAGATTAAGAAAGTTTTCCCCTGATCAGCAAATTATAATCATGGTATTCAAGAAAGAGAAATACTTGAAAGTTAATCTTGAGTCTGGTAACGTCTGATTACAAATTAGAAAAAATTAATCTCCACAAAGCCCAGTATCCACTGACATTACCTCATGGTTACTCTTCGATTTGTTATCAAATTTAAACAAGAGCACTTAAAAAAGCCAGTATATGGAAACCCACACCCATTCAATCTGCATCACACATTCTGAATACTGCCTGTATTTTAATATCAGCCAATAAGTGACATATTTGTGGAAATTTTCTTTTTGCATCTAATCTAAATGTTAACAACTGAGAGATGAGACACTTAATGTTTAGCTGAATGATATTTAACTACAATTCTTCCTTATTTCTTTAGTAACAATTCAGTTAGCACTTACAGCATTCAATGAAGCTAGAGACAAAACGAAACTGAAATAATCACTACTGTACACATCTCTATTCTTCATAAACTTGAGGTTTTCATCTCTCACCATCTGCAAAAGAAAATTAACAATTATTTTTTAAAAAAGGGGTAAAAACATTCAACACGTGTAAGACATGTGATACCTTACAAAAAAAGGGTTCATAAAAACCCTTCTCTCAGGCTTTGAAGTTGTAAAAAGGAAAGAAGAAAATCTTCCTTTCAAACATAAAAAGCTGTAAAAAGGTGAATTATTATTCATTAAAGCAAACCCTTTTGGGAAATTTAGGAAAACCACCATGTGAAGGACAGTTGAATTCTAACCTATTATTCTGGCTAGGCAGGGACAAACAGACCTTTCCCGAGTACAACTAACTCCATGCTTTCCTTGTACCGGGTGGCTTAATTTTCTTTCTCTGAATGAAAGGCTCCACATTTTTCTTAAATTCTCTGGTTCTGGTTACTTAGCTTTTGATTACTCAGTGCATAAAGTCTGGACTGGGTAGTCAGATAGTTTGAATTTAAATCCTGGCTCTGTGACACAGGCAGGTCATTTTTCCTTTACTGAGCTTCATTTTTTTCCCCATCTGAAAATGGAAATAAAACCTGCTACTTCACAAGAGTGTTTTAAGAATTAGGGATTTGTTTAAAGCATGTAGCACAGAGTAGGTATTCAATAATTAATGGTCATCATTGCCATATTAGCTTAACCCACAGGTTATAAACCTTAACTTATTTTTCTCTTCAGATACAGGAAGTTAATTTCAGCAGTGTGTTTTTTCCTTCCCACTCCCTTCCCTGTGTATCTGCAGCTCTCAGTCACCCAGCAGGTCAATGAAGGTGCTGCTGAGTCTACAGTCTGCAGCCGTATCTGTGACCTGGTACGTGAAAGATGCACGACACAAGGTGGGTAAGAAGATGTGGCACTAGAGGAATGACTGAGTCCACAAGAAGGCTGGCGGCAGTACTTCTGGATGTACGAGGTAGGTTCTGACACTTCTACGGATTTCTCCCTTAGAATTTTTCATACAGTTCTTACCTGGTATATTCGAACAGGCATTTTCTCCACAAACAGTCCTTTCTTCTCGCCTTTTTTAACCAGCTTGGTTAGAATAGATAGCCGGTCATTGTTAGGCCTATGGGGCCGAGGAGATGACTGAGGTGAAATTTCTGGTGAAGATGGTGCTGACCTAAGAGACAGAATCAGAAAACTGTCTAGTAAAAACTGGCTACTGTTTTCTTGTTGCTATAACCTGACATACCTACATAAACAGGGTACTAGACTTAAAAATAGATTGCATACTTTCCTGATTCAATATATTAAATGCAAATTCACAGAGAACAGGATTACAAAAAACCTTTCTGACAGTGCTGGCATAGTACTCAATATGCTTTGAACATAAGGTGTATTCAATAAATGCTCCGATTGGGCTGGCTGTGTGGCACATTGGTTAAGAGCTGGCTTGGGACCCCAGAGGGTCCTGGTTCGGATCCCACATATGAGGGCCAGTGACACTGCCCTCTACAGCTAAGATGCTGAACAACAGCTCAACCTGGATCTGGGCTGCCATGAGTCACTGGCGACAGCATAGGCGGCAGCCCCTGCTGCAGTGGGTTGCCATGGGCTACTGTGTGTAGCCAGCAGCCAGTGTGAGCGGCCAGCAGCCGCAGAGAGCGGCCGTCCAGAAGCCGGCGACTGATATGCCTCGCCCAGGAAGAGCGCAATGATTGTGCGAACTTGGGCCAGTGAAGCAACGCCCTCCACAACTAGACTGAAGAACAAAACGACAGCAACTTGTCTGTTCCCCTTCCCCCAATTCCCTAGCGCTGTTCCCATCTCCCAATTCTCCAATAAAAATTAAAAAAAAAAAAAAAGTAAATGCTCTGATTAAAAAAAACTCAGTTCTAGAATGAAATCATTTATATGCCTTTTTCTAAATACAAAATAACTTCTTGCCAAGGAAATAATGACCATTTAGCAATAAAAGGAAAGGAAAGAGATAGAATGATTTACTTTCTTTTTTGAGTTTCTCTCTAGCTTAGCCAATTACCTTTAAATCCCAAAGAGTATAAAGATAACAATATCACCGACTGAAATCACACAGCGAATTACACAGAAAAGAAACTCACAGAGAGAGGTCCTCAGCTTCCTGCCGAACAACACTGACTCGACTTTTCTTTGGTAACACTGGGGAGTTCTGATCAGATACTCTTTGGTAGAAGAGCATATAGGCGTTCCAGTATCTTCGGCGAACATCAGTATATGGGTTTGCTTTATAATAAGACATTAAGAAAGAAGTCTTTGTAAACAAAAAGTTTTCTTGTCTTGACAATCTAAAATAAAGGACCCATAAATCCAGCAAGCAACTACTTATTAAATTTGTTAAATGCAGAATATAAGTAAAATATGTGTCTTTTTAGAGTACTGCTTAGAATTACTCACAAGGTGATATAGACACGCAGGGAGTTACGGAGTTTGTAAGGTAACAGAATGAGTGAAATAAGGTAAATATTCCTAGGCAAGTCTAAATTTAATCAAAAGGCAGGTATCGTTTAAAAATAAACTCTGTGGCACAGGATGTGATTCTAATTGGCCTCATTTAATCATTTCTGGATATAACAGCCAAATCTAGGTCAATTTTGGCAATGATACTATATTCAACCATTAAAGGTTCCTACCATTAGCTGCATGACTACCATGATATGGTATCAAAATACAGTGAATCTAATGTAACCGGACATTTAAAAATGCCCCCAGAATATTTCAAAATCAGCTTTCAGAAATGCTAAGGTCTCTGTGAAATGTCTGTTCTTCAAAAGGCAAATTCTGGTTGAATTTTGTGATGTATTTTTTCTCATATTTTTTTCTCCTGGGCGTGGGGGTTGTGGAAAGATTCCTTTGCCTCCCTGAGTAATAAATATGGTTTTAAAAACACAGATGGTAGAAATGTCTTCTCTAATTAATCATACCTCTATATAAGTGAAAAGGAAATTTGAAAATTTTAGTAGCCAACTACCTCTTGCAAATTTTTTTTAAGGTTGAAATTCTGCTTTCATTAGTTTCTCTTTGATATTCATTTCTTCCACTAAACTTACCCCCAATCCCATTTCTCTACCCCAGGCTGTTGTAAGGAATTATTTAAAAAATTTTTTGTAAGCAGCTTGAACATTTTCACTCTGGCTATCAGAGTTCATGGGTCTATATACAGCTAGAGCAGCAGTATGTAAAAAGAATAAAATCCTATTTTTATGTAAAGAATACTGCTTCCAATTTAATAGAAAATTATAAATTAAAATAAAATGAAACTCATGGAAAACAGCCATTTGTAAATACTTACTTTGATCATAAACTTTTGGTCTATATTCTCCTCCAAAGCATTCATACTCCAGGGTCTCATCATTTAGGTCAAATTCTTCTATAACTGTGTCATTAAATTTATACCACTTTCCTTTTCCACATCCCCTAGAGCCCAGAGATAAAACAAAAATTATAAGGTTAAAAAACAAACAACCCATCCCCAGCATTTCTCTCTTTGTACTGTCTACAAATATAGCAGGTGATTACCATTTTAGAACACCTAGGAAAAATATAGTAACAGTTATAATATTATAATTTCTAAAGCAACTTTTCAAATCGAAGGGGTAAAAACAATTACAATAAGTTTAAAAAAATCCAACATGAAATAAGATCAGAGAGCAATGCAAAAGCTTCTTTGTACCGTAATAACTGTGGGTGATAAAACAGGGCAAGGAATGCAGAGGAGGGCAAGGGAGTGCAGGGGGAGCAGAGGAGAGACTGCTGGGTGGGCAGAGTGAGGGACGGCGGGAGAAGCCCTTACCGCCTATCCTTGATGAAGGAATAGTAGTGGCCCGCATGTGCCTGCCCACTGTGTACAATGACACCGACAAGTTCATAGTTTTCTGTGAGGGCAACTTTTTTTCGTGGGGATCCGCCACCTCCCTGATCCATACTTCGTCCGTTTTCACCAACTTCAGAAGATGAATCTTGGCGGGCCATTCCTGAAACTGTGTAAGGCTCCATGTTTAACATCCAGGGAAACTGTTTGAAAGCAAAAAGAACACATTAATGTGAATCAGTAACATATACTGCCATACCCAGTTAAGTCAGGCACAAATAAGAGGGATGCGTTTTCCTAACTTAAGCAGGGACTACCTCTCCAACTTAAGCACAAAATCTCAGAGTGGCTCACAAGTCTAGGAAAGTACAAGCAATCTCTTGTTTGAACGTTAAGGAAAGCATTTTATATCACAGCTAACACTAGGATGCCTTCTAGAAATGAGGGGTATTGTTTATTGGTAACACTATACAGCTCCACTAGTAACAGCTGCTTAAGACAAGGGGCTGCGTACTCCTCGGAATGCTGACACCACAGCCTTTCACAGTTTAAATGAAATTGGAAAATATTAAAAGGAAACAGTAAGGAGGGAGCGAGGTAGTAACAGTCATAGCACTTTTAGGAAAAAAAAATTACCCTTATCTGTTCATCATACTTAATGGAGCGTCCACTCTCCCAGTCAAATCCAAATCTCATTAGGTGAATGACCAAGACACTAGGCAAAGACTTAATACATGTCCTTTTCACTGTGATTCTCTAAAGAAAAGCAAAACCAAATTATCTCCTTGGAAAAAAAAAAAGCAGTCATGTAATTAATACAAAGGTCATACATTTCTAGAGGCCTTTCCCATCCGTGAAAATATAAGTAATGACACAGTCTAATAGAAGTAACAACAGGAGCTTAATATTGATCTTACATTAAACCTAAAGACAAAGTACATGGATAACGAATTGATTTTGTTTTTAAAAAGGGCAAATGTGATACCTTTTCTTTGCACTTTTCACAGTAATATGCATTACTTCCTTCTAGAACTTCTCCTCTAACAAACTGGTCCAAAGAAATTTCCAAACTCTGACAAGAAGTAACTCCTAGATTGAGAGCCATGAAAGCTTCCTCTCGTTCATATCTGATTAGGAAACAACAAAAAAACGATGATCAACAATGGAATTTAAAAACTTTGAAATTATCACAATATTAAAAAGGAACAACATTCATAATCAGTGAAATTAACAATATCTTTCCTCATCTTTTAAAAAGTACACAACCAAATAAAAATATCAACTTCTGACAATTCAGTTGCTTAAAATGATGAATTTCAATAAATTTTAGAAACTGAAAGCAAAGAAATGTAATTCAATAAACATTTATAGATCCACTGATATATCTGCAAGTCTCTCAACAAATT
>NW_017731997.1:266863-268113 GCF_001890085.2 Hipposideros armiger
AAGAGAGACTGCACCTGATAGAACACACTGTCATCTGGATTGTCCATGTCATCATCCACTGAGAGTAAGGCCTAAAAAGTAACAAAGAGTATTAACTTAGAAACGTTTACCTGCTTTACAGCAAACTTTGACTGATGTACATGCACTGAGTACACCTACTGCTATTTTAGAATGCTATGTATGTTTAAATGTGATTGTAGCTCTGCATCTGTTTAGCTGCGATATTTTCTAGCTGGTGTAATCATGAGCAAATCATCTTTGAGCCTCTGCTGGATTATGAAAAACTGGAACTAGTAATACTAGGATCTCTATAAGAGGTAAGTGTGACATAACAACACACAGAATCCTCTCAAAACTATTTACTGCTCTATCACAAGCTACTACTATATTATTTATAAAGTGCTGATGATACAGCCTAAAAATTTCTCATATACTAAAAATGTTAGTAGTTTTATGTAATTGAATTTGAGAATAACTTAGGAGTTCAAAAATCACATTAGGTCAAATCCATTTGTCAAACAGGCAGCCTATTACCTCAGTCGATTTATAAAAAATGTGTGTGACTATAAACAAATGTTGTCTATACATATTTCAGAAGCCACTAAAGGATCCCTAAGTACGTCTGGTTGTACTAAACCCCCAAATGCGCTGGATGAATGTGGGGCAATTTTCAGGCAATGTACACAATATTTATCACACCAAATGGGAAAGAGGAAGGAAATCACCTCAGGGAGGCCAGGCTGCATATACAGCTGCTGGAAGACTGCGTTCATGTAGCACGTGGCACCACCATTCCTCAGCCCCACAAACCCTGCACTGGACCTGCTATCCACTGGGGGAAGGTACTAGGAAGGAAAGGAGGAGAAACAGGAGAGAATCAGTATCTCTGCCACCAGCATACCTCCTCACAGCTATATGAGATGTCTGAGCCGGAAAGGAGGTATACGCACAGATTTATCCATCTAGTGTTCTCCGTGTCATGGTAACAAAACCTATGTTCATGAAGTACCTCTGCAGATGCTAACGCAATTATAAATGACTATTATCTCAATGCTTCTTTTTAGTTCATAAAGTACTCAGCATATAGTATGTATTTGTTTATCCATTATGTAGTCATGCATTCACGTGATTATTATTCAACAAGTATTTATCAAGAGCCTACTATGTGCCAAACACTGTACCAGAGATACACGAGAGGGCAGAAATGTACTTGGTCCCTGATCGCAAGGAGCTTACAATCTGGTAGGCCA
>NW_017731997.1:269695-296006 GCF_001890085.2 Hipposideros armiger
AAAAAAAAAAAAAAAAAAAAAAAAAAAAAGGTTGAAGTGCTACTTTTCATTGAGAGTAATTACCAACCAACTTGAAAATGTCTCCCCTTTAATTAAAAGGGTACTATTTTGTAAGATAGTATTAGTATAACACACTGTAGGTTATAGTTAATTTATGTCAACACAATAAGCAAAAGAGTAATATTGAATTTTTCTGTGATTAGGATAATGCAAACATAATTTTAAAACTGTATGTTTAAGATCATTCTGAAAAAATTACGTACAGTAGGGTCTAGAAACTTACGTCAAACTCCTTGGTAAGAGCAGGGTCAGGTTGATGATGCATAGAAAGTAGTTCTTTTGTAATAATTTGAAGATTTGAAGGTGAGCTATCAGCCAACATTACGAGGACTTCATAGGCTGCCAATCGGCTATTCACTGTACTACACCTAAAAACAAAAGCCATAAGTCAATTCAACAGTGAAAAATCTACTTAAATTGGTTATTAATCTAAATCAATTTGAAATGAAAGTATCAGAGCTGCAATTCCTCAAACAAGGTTAAGTCAGGTCTGAAGGCAGAGCGCTAGTAAATCTAGTGGGCAGTGCTTACTTAACAAAAGAAAAGGCCATGAATACTAGAGAGATGAACATGGTTTAGAGCTAAGTATCTTCTTGGCCTGATGGTAAAGTAGCAAAATATTTCACATATGATTCTGGAGTTTTCTTATCTAAGGGATGGATCAGCAAGAATAGAGGATAAAGAGTCTGAAATTTTTACCAAAACCACAACATGGGAATAACTATCTTTTCAATTAAAGTAGGTAGCAAGAATGGGTTTTGTAGATATCACCCTGAAATTCAAATATCTAAATGGCAGAAAAAGAAAGCTATACAAATCAGAATAGATGCCTGTAAACATTTTATACGTGCCTGCAGATAAAAAAATTCTTCAAGGACTAATTAACTTTCCATTTTGTTGATAAAATAGAGACAAATACATAGTTTGCCCAATTTGCTTAAAATGACAACAAAAAATAACTAGCAAGCATTCTGCAGGAAACTAAAGGCTTCTTATACTGCTCATCTTTAACAGAAATCATTCTGGGGATAAACAGTAATTTCTCACTGTCACCTATGCCAACCTTGCAATACCGTGATCACAGGTTAGGGAGGATACACAGAAAAGAGGACATCCAACCTCTGAGAGAAACACTTATGGAGCATTGGAGCTGTGTTCAAGAGGGGGCTGTGGGGCTCCTAAACCAGCACTGTGTCAGGCAGAGGACAATGGCCATCGAGTGAGCACTGTCCTTTGCTTCTATCTGGACTTCAGGGTTGGAAAGGACAGGTAAAGAACGGGAGGTACCATAGACACAGGCTAAACATTAACAAGTTCTTTTGTTGTTAGTGTCATATAAGAATACATTTCTTGTGCAAAGAGCTTCTGTGTATTTTAAATCTCTTTCTGGCTTTAGGGTTTAGGTGGAAAAAAGCTGGGAGTCACTGAGCTAAATGGACACCATTCAGTATACTGGGGACAGATGCAACAAAATGTTTCTCCTTTTCCATCCAAGGCATTGTACATGATTAAAAAACAACTTTTTGTGGATGGAGGTATTACTTTTAATTAATATAAAGGAAGGATTCATGAATAAAAATTTCAATAGAATTGAAGATTTATTTTCTGTTCACTGAAAATTGAAATACTCATGTATTTCTACTGCTTTAACCCTCTGTTGGGCGCAACTAATCTCACAGATTGTTTTGAAATTCTGTTGCTTTTTATACTGAATTTATGTAACAAACATATTGTTTTTACTTTGTGGCAAATTAAAATTTCATTCTGAATAAATAGTAAGCATGCTTGCACATTATTTTCATTCATTTTCAATTTAAACAAATAAATGTGATGCACGCATCTAGTATATGCATTGTGCCTGAACTCATAACTTTTGCACTGCGCTCGATGGAGGGTTAATAAAAGACTCCCATGGAGCTAGCACCAAAGCTTCCAGAACAAGACTGGGGTAGGGGTGAGGACAGAAGCCTGAGGGACACCCTAGGAGTGCTAATGAAGGTTTATTACCTAAAACAGATTTTGCTAATAAGGATTCTAAACAGAGATATATTCATACATAGTAAGACACCTCTTAAGATTTCATAAAATATTGCTTATTATATTGCATTAACCACTGAAAGTATGTGGGAATTTTTTTTCACTGGTTAAATAGCAAATCCTCAGCTTCTTTTGGATTACTCAATTAACTTCAGTTTTCATGAGAAAAGAACAAAGTAAATTAGATTCACAGCAAATAAGATGGCAGCTGGTAGCTGCTTCCTCCTAACTCCAAAAGTATAAACATCACCCAAGTATGGTCAGCATTATAAAAGCATCTTCCAAATTTCCACCCACAGAAGATGATACAAAATTTGATTCTAAAATTACCACTGTAATCAATCACTAGCAGTTTTAATTATTAGGACACAGTCAATACTCAGCAAATCACAAGGTGCATGCACTATAGCACGTACACTTTTCTCCTAGAAGGAACCCTCAAGTCTCAAAGCCTATTTACTTTCACTTTGGACATAATTTTTACAACCTCAGTTTCTTTTGGAATTTGTTACTGACCAAGTCAACCGTGTTATTACTTACTCTACCAGTCTGATGATAAGAATGGTACCAGCATACTTGCTCAGCACTTACTATGTGCCAGGAAGGCTTTATCCTAAGCCTCTTTACATGCATTTCTTTATATAGTGGATAATATCTTATAAGCTATGCACACTCACAAGATGGAAGACAAACTCCAAGTTACGAAAATCTTTTGGGACTAAAGTTTCGAATTAGAATTTTTACCAAAACTGAACACAACGTGCATTTTCCATACTTTGGATGAAAGTCCTGTTGACTGATGGCGGCACTGCCAGCTGGAGAATGACTATTTAAAATAATTCTAGAAGCTCGGAAAAGGAAGTCATCTAACAATGGTTTAATGAGTGATGAACCTGGAATAGAGCATAATATTCATGTTGAGGATGAACACATATTTTAATTCAAAGACCCTGTCTTGCACTTTCATATCAGAGCAGCACAGGCACCCAAGGCCACCCAATGGCAGGGCATTCAATTTAATTTGATGCTAAATTTTTGAGCAGTATAATACAGGGTAAAGCTCTTGGGGCAGAGGTGTGGGGATGGGTGGTGGTAGAGGCAGGGGATAGGATACAAAGATTGACAAGTGAGGGTACCATCCTGTATGAGTTTACAATGCAGTGAAAGGAGTCAAACTTTCACTTTAGAAACACAAACACCAAGAATACCATGAGGCAGAATGGTTTGGGTGAATAATTAATTTCTTAATTTGGGCATGGGGGAGTCCACATAAGGGTTTTTGTAATTTTTAAAATCTTGACTTTTTTAGGTAAAAATGATTTGTCCTTCTCACCCTGGTTTAGAATCCCTCTTTTCTATGTATCTCCAGTAGCCAAGAAATTTTTATAGAGCTTAGTTTGTGTGAGAAAAGTGATAGTTAATGTTTTGATTTGTTTTCTGACTATCCTTATAATACTGAATGTGCTTTTACAAATCGCATGTGTACCCCAGGAGACTCATATGTACCACATCATCCAGGGGTGGTGATTGGGGGCTGCGTCTCCAGATAAAAGTTACCCTTGAAAGAAGATATACAGCAGATTGTATTTTATAAAGTACATAATGGCAGAAAGAGAAAAACCTCCTTTGAATTATTTTTAGTTGGTATTAAGAAATTATGTGAGTCAACTGTTTTGAACACTATGAAACTCTCTGTACAGTTTAATGACACAGGTAAAATACACCTTAAATTTGTTAGCCACTAAAATTCCAGACAACCTTCTATTGCCTGAAGGGTCAATTTTCTATGGAACACTAAGCACCTATCTTATTTTCCCAATTACACACAATACTATGGCAATAACTGAGAATGAGGTATTCTGTCTCATGGTAAGATGAAGCAATAATTACCAAGCATTTCCTTTTCTGCTCCACAGAGTGAAAGAAGAGTCTTAATGAGCCGTAAGTGTCCTGCCAATAAGATGTTGTCTGCTTCACTGGTCTCACATTCAGCTGTGCGATTAGGTTCAAAGTTCTCCAGCCAAGTAATCTCATCTTCGAGCATGGTAGCTGGGCTGATTCTTAATTGCTCCATTTCTGAAGCTAAGAAGGAAAAAAAATCCATTTCTAAGAAAGAAGGATTTCCTTTCATAGAGTCAAAATCTTGAATTAAAGTAAGCAGTCAGGTCCCAATCTTTCACTTCCTAGATCTCAAAACAACCCTGTCATTAATAAACAGCAGGCTATAGCTGCTGCCCACAGGACTATGAAGCTCATGCATATTCATTCCTTCCCTCTCTCACTCTCTGTCAGAAACCAAACATGCTGAGTGCCTCCTCTGTGCAGGTCACTGTGCGATGTGCTGGAGATATAAGGTAAAGGAGACATTCCTTTTCCAACAGAAGCTCCTGGTTTGGTGGGTGTTAGCAGATGTCCCAGGAAAAAAACCCTTCGGGGGAAGAAAGGAAGGGGGGGCTATGAGGAGAGCCCATGCTCCTGCAGTGTTATCCAGGCCAAGAGAGGCGGGGTTCTGCAAAGGAGAGAGGTCAAGTGCATGGCAGCAGGTTCCCAAACGATGAGGTAAACCCTGGGGAGTTACTCTGCTGTTTTGTATGAAGTATTTCACTTCCCTCCAAACAAGGATTAAAACAAGACGACATATTGGAAATTGGAACTGGGGAGGACAAGAGGAGTGACTGTGCTCTACTTCTGCTGCACTACAGCCACGAGTAAGCAGGGTCCCGGGCGGTCAGGTGAAAAAGGGTAGATACTTCAGGGTCAGCCAGAGCTGGACTGGCACTGGATGTGAATCCTGTCTGTCACTCACTGTGTGTCCTTGTCTCCTTATTTATAAACGAGGCTAACATCTGCAGGTTGTTATGTGTAAAGTGCTTAGTACAGGCACTGGCATATCAAAAATACTCCAAAATGGCAAATACTGCTTGTTTCAAGACATACTGCCACCCTGTCCTCAACATCCCAATACGGGATCCTGGATCCCTCATTTGATACTCAGTGACACAGGGAAGCCCTACATTAGTAACTTGTTCACGCATTCGGAAGTTGTATGTGTATACCAACTCGAGTCTAGTCCTTAAGAAGCAAAGCAGGGGCCGGCCGAGTGGCGCGATGGTTAAGAACTCGCTTGGGATGCCAGAGGGCCCCGGTTCGGATCCCACATAGGAGGGCCAGTGACACTGNAAGAATCATTTAAAAATAATGATAATCATTTGTTTATGCCACTGGTATCTTCACTAACCTGTGAGGACAGTCTTTACAGATCTTCTGATCAGAATAGATGCCCTGAAAAGTATTCTTAAAAATTTGATCTCTCCCCATTTTCTGTTGAAATAAAATGTTTAAATTTTAGTTGATATTCTAGTTTATAGTTGTTTAATATAGAATTTTATTTAGAGCCACGCTAAAGCACAGATGTCAATTTCACCATCAAAATAAAATGAGTCACTTTGGTAGTTTAATCTAATAATTAATGGAAGGGTTATAACCCCTTCGACTCACTGTCAGAGTAATGCAAATAATCAGTAAAGGAAGAGGAGAAAGTGTCAGTCAAGGCTGATCACAAGGACAGCCTTCTCTGTGATAATTCTGAATCCCTCTCCTCATGCTACAATTACCAAGTTAGTAGTGACTCTCCACAATCGCTTCTTTTTTTCTTATGGAAATAATATTATAAATTCATAAGTTTTTTTAAAAAAGAAGTGGATACATTGTGCCAACTGATGAGAGGAGAGGCACGCTGTCAGTGATGGGGAGCTGTCTGTAATTTAGAAAGCAATACCATTTAGGAAGTTTGTCACATGTTTTACTGTGTAGAGGTTGAAAGCTCTGGATTTAAACATCACAACTTTTTAATCTGATCCTTTTGTCCTCTTTGACAAAGCAAGACTGCTCTGCATGGGGCCACCAGTTCACCAGTGATTACAGGCCTTATCTGAGGCCAGGTTACTTCAGTGCATGTAAGTAAGAGTATGTAGATACAAATGGTTATTATTATGGAGTACGGATTAATAATTACATACTTTATCAAGTGTTAGATGAATTAAGAAGAAATCTTTAATTTTAGAGATCTGTGTATATTTTGATGTTCAAACCCAGAAGAAATGATATATAGCTATGGTATTGAAGATGATCAATTTTTTTNAGTTATCATTTAAAAAAAAAAAAAAAAGAAGCAAAGCAGAATACCCTCTCCAAGTCCAAGGCAGACAGCAAAACCTTGCTGACTGCTGCCCAATGTTCACTGGAAGCCTGGTTGGAAGATGCGTTATTAGGTTAGACTGTTACACAGACATGTAGTCCATCCACTTCTCTAGGCACAACAGGTCTTATCCTTGTCTCAGCACATACACTCAGACTGTTATCTTAGGCTCCATCAAAGCCAAGGTCACTGCGCTGCTCAGAGCACTGTGTCCTCAGCCTTCAGGAAACACTTAGGAAACTGATGCTGGCATTTGCTTTGGAGATGCAGCTGAGGCTTATTTGTCACTATGTCTTTATGTGTCCACTACATCTGGACCTTTGGATGAAGTTTCTTTTAGGTTTAAATGCTGGGAAAAAGATTGCTTCTTTTGAGAAACCATTCTGTTTCTTCTAGGGTACAGAGAACAACAAACTGTACACTGTTTCCTTTATACGTTTGTCCTCCAAAAACCTCACACCCAAATTCTGACTGTGTGGGGCTTTATAGACTGCATACATATATATATATATATATATATATATATATATATATATATATATATATATATATATATGGCATTTTTTTTCCTCCTGGCCTTCACATTCTTTTCCAATTAATATTTTGTTGATTGATCCTGATTTTTATTTTATTGATTTCCTCGTAAGTGAAAGCAAATCTTTTAGGTAAAGGGTGGGGAATAAACTAACAAACTCTTAAACAACTAAAATTTACACAGAACATTACAACACACATTTGCATAATATAAGAGAAAGTACAGATGATTAAATCTAAACACTCTAACAACAGAATTTCTAATGATATTTCAATCACTTAACACTAAATAACTGGTTTCTATCACTCACTTATATTACTATCAAAATACCTCAATAGAGATTCTCTCTTTCCTTTAATGATCAACCTTTAAAATTGTCAGAATTGACTATACTAGAAAGGAAGACTTTTCCTGATAGTTCTGTATCAGTATAATTAAAATATGAACCTTTGACAATTTCTAAATCAATAAATCTCAACACATTAATAATTAGGTATATAATAATAGGAGAAGAGAGAACTGGCACATGGGGTTTACATGCTATTTTCAGGGAAATAAAATTCAACTTCAAATAATAATTATAATCTCATTTATAGCTGAGATACATTAAGTCAGATTTAGAAATGTCCATTTGGCTTTCGTTTCTCCTCCTTCCCACCCCATCCCCCTACACAAATCAAAGTTAGACATTTACTTACTTGTCAAATCATCTAGTAATTGGCACCTCAGATCAAAATACTCCATACACTGAGATAATAGTCTAAAAAAGAATAGATTTCAATTATTAAAAAAGAGGGTGATCTGAAAATAAAAAGCATTTTCCTTATAATAAGGAGTTCATAAAATAAATGAATTAGAGAATTTTCGTAAGCATAAAATAACTACTTTTATATTAATTCAAGTTCAATATTTTAGCAAGAGGCATGCTAATGATTTTACTAATACAGATAAAGTATAGGAATAATAGTGTAATAGAGGAAACTTATTAAATCAATTACATTTTGTAATGATGTACATACTGATTGCATACATAATGCACCAATTACATTCATTCATTCATTCATTAAAAAATCAACCAATACTTACTGAGCACTATGCCTGTAACTGATTTAGAGGAACAGTGAACAAAGGAGACAGACAACAAATAAAAAAATACATACATATGTCAACTGGTGATAAGCGCTAAGAAGAAAAATAAAGCAGACTAAGAAACAGAAAAAAGTAAATTCTTTTATTTAGGATGATCAATTAAGTTTTTTCTGTAATTAAAGTAGTGAAGAGCACAGGTTATAAAGTCAGGTGGACCGTGGTTTTAATCCTAGCTCTACCATTTATTGCTGGGTGTCCAGGGACAATCTATTTCAGTTCCTTAGGTTTTCTAATTTCTAAAATGCTTATTAGAGTATTAGAAATAAAAATGCACATATATACAGAGAAATACATAAAAAGGCTCAAGAATGCACTGATGATGAGAATAGGTACTGAATCAAGATTTATGATTATTAAAAAAGTAGGGATAATAAAACTGCCAAACACATTTGGCCATTGTTGAGGCTTAAATGGTAAATCTATGCAAAGAATTTAACAAGCTGTAAGACACACAGTCAGTTCATGGTAACTGCTATTATCATCATTACTATTACTATTAGGGAAAATATGTACCAAACTTGGGCATTAAAAAAAGTTGTGAAACACAATTTTCAAAATTATAAAAACATACAAAGTTTAAGCACAGTAGCTTATGTCTTAAAAAAATGGCTTATACATTCCAAGTAGAGAATCATTGATTTTACAAGATAATAAAAGGATCATCTGATTTTAGGACAATTTTAACTAGGACAAGTTGGAATTCTAAAGTAAAAATATACAAGGGCAAAAAAGTGTATATACCTTTTAATCCAAATGTTATCAGGAAAAAAATCATTCTCTGAAATTTGGTTTTACACCATTAAAATATTACTTTTCATTACCAGAAATACACAGTGAACATCTAATTCAGGTTAAATCTTGATGGTCAACTGTAACATAATTGTAAGTTTTGGCTAAAAAAAATTTTTTTTTTTTTTTTTAGCTGAGCCATCCTGCCACCTGTTGGCAGCTCAGTGGCAGCTCAGCTCGGGCCAGGAATCGAACCGCTATTGCTCAGAGTTCAAACTCTTGAGCGAGCTCTTAACCAACTGAGCCACTCGTCTGGCCTTGGCTAAATTTTTAACTTTTAAAAGTCACAATGATCTTATCTCAGAAACCAAAATCCTGACTTCTCCCTTATTTATAAATTTAGATTGTTAAAATAGAAGGTTAACGCTTCAAAATAATATTTAAGTTGAGACTTTGATATGTGGGCCAGGAATCTCCATAAGTGAGAGTGCATGATTACATAACAAAGGCTGATACACACACTTAACCCTATCATGAAGACTTGCAAACCTATAAAAATATAACTCAGTTCAAGAAAATTCTGATGATTATATATCTTATAACTAGAAAATATAGGTATTAAAAAAAGTCAAGGATGGATGTAAGAAGAAATCACAAGGGAAATTAGAAAATATCTTGTGACAAATGAAAACAAAAACACAACATACTAAAAGTTATGGAATACAGCTTTCAAAAACAGCCTTAAGAGGAAAATTTAGACCTGTAAATGCTTACAGTAAAAAGAAGAACAATCTCAAATCAACAACCTAACTCTGCACCTTAAAGAACTAGAAAAAGAACAAACTAAATCCAAAGCTAGTGAAAGTAAAGAAATAATAAAGATTAGATAAAGAGATAATAGAAAAACAGTCATAAAATCAACAAAACCAAAAGTTGAGTCTTTGAAATTAACAATTAAATGACTAAGAAAAAAAAAAGAGAGAATGCTCAAATTATTAAAATTAGAAAATGAGGACATTACTACCAATTTTACAGAAAGGATTATAAAGACAGTACTATGAGCAACTGTACACCAATAAATTGGATAACCTAGATGCAATGGAAAAAGTCCTAGAAACGTACATTTACCAAACTGAATCAGAAAAAAATAGAAAATCTGAATAAATCTATCACTAGTAAGGAAATTAAATCAGTAATCAAAAACCTCCCAACAAAGAAAAGCTCTGGACCAGATGGCCTCATTTGTGAAATGTACCAAACATTTAAATCAATACCGATCCTTCTCAAACTCTTGCTAAAAAATTCATGAGGTTAACACTCATTCTATGTGACAAGCATGAACTGATATCAAAGCCCAACAAAGAACTACAAGAAAACTACAGACCAATATCTGTCATAAATAATGATGTAAAAATCCTCAACAAAGTACTAGCAAACATAATTTAGCAGTATATTTAAAGAATTGTACATCATGAATGAATGGGATTGATACCTGGAATTCAAGGATGGTTCAAAATATGAAAATTAATCCATATGATATACTACATTAACCAAATAGAAAAAACCCACACGATCACCTCATTGATACAGAAAAAAAAAGAAACCTGACAAAATTCAATGCCCTTTCATGAAAAACACACTCAACAAACTAGGAACATAAGAAAACTATCTCAACGTAATAAAGGCCATCTATGAGAAACCCACAGCTAACATCAAGCTCAATGGTGAAAGGCTGAAAACTTTCCCCCTAAGATGAGGAACAAGGATGCACTGCTTTCACTACTTGTATTTTACATAGTATTGGAAGTTCTAGCCAGGGCAATTAGTCAAGAAAGACATCCAAATTGGAAAGGATGGAGTAAAACTATCTCTGCTGGCAGATGACATGATCTTATATGTGGAAAATCCTGAAGAGCGCGCGCGCATGCGCACACACACACACACACACACACACACACACCCACCCCTCCCTGTTAGAACTAGTACGTAAATTCAGCAAGGTTGCAGGATACAAAATCAATACACAAAAAAGTTTCGTTTCTATACACTAACAATGAAGAGTATAAAAAAGTAAGAAAACAATTCCATTTACAATAGCATCAAAAATAATTAAAATAGGAACTTAGGAACTAACTTAACCAAGGAAGCAAAAGCCTTATCTAATGATAACTATCAACATTGCTGAAAGAAATTTATAAAGACTAAATATATGGTAAGATATCTCATGTTCGTGGACTGGAAGACTAAATCTTGTTAAGACATTAATAATACCCAAGTGATCTACAGGTTCAATGTAATCTCCCTTAAAATCCCAGTTTTTTTGCAGAAATAGAACAACCCATCCTGAAATTCATATGAAAACTCAGGGGGATCCCCAAGCAGCCTAAACAATCTTGAGAAAGAACAAAGTTGGAGGACTCATACTTCCTAATTTCAAACTTACTACAATGCTACAGTAATCAAAACAGTGTGGTAGTGGGATAAAGACAGAAATACAAGTCAATGGAACAGAAACAAAGAGCAAATAAATAAATATATAAATGCTTAAAAAATTATTTTGACATGGGTGTCAAAGCCATTCAACGGGGGAAGAACAGTCTTTAAAAAAAATGGTACTGGGACAACTGGATATTCACACAAAAAAGAATGAAGTTAAACCCTTACTTTACATCATATACAAAACTTAACTCAAAATGGATCAAAGACCTAAATTTAAGAGCTAAAATGTAAAACCCTTAGAAGAAAACACAGGGGAAAAATTTCATGACATTGGATTTGGGACAGATTTCTTGGCTATAACACCAAAAACACAGGCAACAAAAGAAAAAAAAACAGATAAACTGGACTTCATTAAAATTAAAATTTTTTGTGTATCACAGGACACTATCAAGAGAGTGAAAGGAACTCCACAGAATGGGAGAAAATATTTGCAAATCATGTATCTAATAAAGGATTAATATTCAGACTACATAAAGAACTCCTATAATCCAACAACAACAAAAAAATCCAGACAACTTAATTTAAAAATGGGAAAAGAACTTGAATAGACATTTCTCCAAAGAAGACACACCAATGGCCAATAAGCACATAATGAGATACTCAACATCATTAATCATTAGGGGAATGCAAATAAAACCACAATGCGATGCCACTTCACACCCATTAGGATAGTTACTATGAAAAACATACAAATAAAAAAAACAAACAGAAACCAACAAAAGTTAGCAAGGATGTGGAGAACATGAAACCCTTATGCATTGCTGGTGGGGATGTAAAATGATACAGCAACTGTGGAAAACAAGTATGGTTTCAAGAAATCAAACAGAATTAGCACATGATCCAGTGATTTCACTTCTGAGCATATACCCCAAAGAACTGAAAGCAGGAACTAAAACTGATATTTGTATACCCATGTTCACAGCAGTATTACTTATAGTAGCCAAAAGGTGGAAACAAGCCAAGTGTCCATCTACAGATGAATGGATAAACAAAATATGATATATACAAGAAAATATTATTCAGTCTCCAACAGAAATGAAACCCTGAAACATTACAACATAAATGAATCTTGAAAACATATGCTAAGTGAAATAAGCTAGACACAAAAGGACAAATACTGCATGACTCCACATATATGAAGTACCTAGAAGAGTCAAATTCATAGAGAGAAAGTAGAATGATGGTTGCCAGGGGTTGAGAGGAGGGGAGGATGGGGTGTTATTGTTTAGTGGGTACAGAGTTTCAGTTTGGGATGATGAAAAAGTTCTGAAAATGGATAGTGGTGATGGTGGTACAATAATATGGATGTACTTAATGTCAATGAATTGCATACCTAAAATGGTTAAAATGGTAAATTTTATGTTATGTACATTTTGCCACAGTAAAAAAAAAAAAAAAAAAATTCTAACAAATAAAAAAATTGTATAATGATTTACAAGTTTTATATGTATATATATTATCAAAATTTGCTTGCTGTCACATGTTACAAATCTATTTAGCCAGTGTGTTAACGGACTTTATAGTATTTTTTTCCGCATAGAAAATTTTAATTTTTATGGGGTCAAATTTTATCAGTCTTCTATTTAATGACTTCTTAATGGGTAGAGAGTTTCAGTTTAAGACGATGAAAAAATTCTAAAGATGGATGGTGGAGATGGTTGCACAACAATGTGAATATGCTTATTACTACTGACTGTACACTTAAAAATGGTTAAAATGTTAAATTATGTTATGTATATATTACCACATTAAAAAATACCCCAAAACCAAATTTGGATGATTATACATTAGGGGTTTGGACTAGTTCTAACACTTCTTGCCTTCCAGGGTTCTAATTTATAAAGCAAATAAATAAGCAAAGTGGATATACATTTCACAAATTTCTGTGGTACCTTATAAGCCCTACAGCAGGGCCTCTTTGGGAGCAGAAAGTTGGAGAAAGCGGCTTAAACTTGACGTCAGTGTGCGCTCTCCCATCCTTAGTCTGGACTGGGGCATCCATGCGTGCAGGCGGGCTAGTATACAAAGATGAGATGGTGTAGGCAGAATGGATTTACCTAAGTCATTCTATGAGCCTGGATCACAAGCCTTCTTACATGTCCAGGCATGTATAAAACCAAGAAAAATAGAATGATAGCACGGCTACATCCAGATATGGAGTTATGAAGTATGCTGAGCTGAGAAAGTGACATACAAGAGGACATGAGCAGTGTGACCTCTGCACAGTGATCTGGAATAATGTCAGGCTCTCACCAACCAGGTGAGCTCCTCTCTCTCTCTTTCAGGTAGGTAGACCAGGTGGGGTGGTGGTGGGAGTTGGGGGTGACTGAAGGGAAGAAAGCCTGGCATTGTTCTAACTCTCCTGTCCTAAAGGAGAAACACTGAAATGACATCTTTCAGGACACAAATGTTGGGAGAGGAAAGGTGAAATTCTTCAGTCAACTCAATAATGCACAGTGGACTTTAGGGGAGCAGTACACAGATCATTATTCTCTTTCTGTACCATGTGAGCTTTTTCATCTTTATTACATACCTCTGATTGACTCCTCTCATAATACTAGTTGGGGACCAGAGAGGCAGCTGAGCTGTGAGAATCACACCCAGGAGAAATTGATTTGGCTTCTGTACATCTGGATAAGCTGAAGTGTCTGTCTGACTAAGAGTATACAGTTGATCACAGGCAACACGGCGAATCTGAAATTACATTATTAGTGGCAAAAGATGAACATTGACCAACACTTAAGAGATTTCTTAAAAACTGATTTTTCTTCAAGTTTATACTTGGAAGGATATTATAAGGGTATGAGTGTTTCAATCACTAATGGTGAAAGTTATACTGAATAAACTAGGGCTAATTAAAAACAAGTGTGGTCTGTAGATTTCCTAAATCTAATCCAATCGTTTCATAATTTAATATAAATGAAAATAAGAAAAATCTTTGAGTGTTTCAAAGTTATTTTCAAGTTCATGTAAGAAAGTCAGAGTGATAAAATCTAATGAAGGTTCATTTCTTGAAGTTGGTCTTTCATGATTTTCACCAACATGTTGATGCTAATGCCAGCTGCCTTTGCAAGCTATGGATGTTGAACACTGGCTCTACCATTTTGTTGGTTATAAACATAAATTAATTGTAGTGCTAGTCTCTAAACTTTTGGTGGAATAGAGTCCAAATGATCACTTTGTTTCAGTGGTCTGTGGACCCTCTGTATGACTCCCTGAGAGGGCTAAATGTCATTCCTTCTGTGTTCCCCACAATGTGACAGGTATCCAGAGAGCCCACGAAAGAATAGGATGAAAGGGTTTTTTTTTAATAAAGGAATGTAAACAATCCTTACCTCAGAACTTGGTGATCCAAGCAGAATATCAATGATAAAATCAGCAACACAGGGCAAGTTATAGAAAGATGCTAACGATAAAAATAAAGAGAAGTGCAGGTGTGGGGGGGAAATTAAGTTAGAAATGCATTTTTTAAATTTCAAAAATTTTCAATAATTTCTTAAGATTAACTACAGCAGGAATTCACCTCTTCTTTTACATGGACTTGAATTCAGGACCTTTGACAACTGCCTCCACATCTGTGAGTTTTTAAGATGCTAAAGAGGGGGACCATGTCCTGGTCATCTCTGTACCTCCACATTTTAGCACAATGCCTCACACATACCAGTTACAGAATAAATATGTCCTGCCTTGATAAACTATCAATACTTGTGAACTATAAAATATACCCTACCACAAACTTTCAAATGATAAAAAAGCTTGAAATGGGGAGTTATAATTTTTTTCATCTTTATTTGAAAATATCTCTAAAATTAAACAATTATAGGAAAATTGAACTAAGAGTATGGCTTATGTCCAAAAGCATTTCATGACTTAAACTTCTCACATACAAGCTTTCAAAGGCATTCTTGCTCAAAGTAAATAATTTTGGATACTATTCTAATGTGCCATAAATGTCTAACTTTTTCTATGTTTACCTTGATTATCTTATGTAATGAGTTTGGAAGTTACACTAAACACATAATGATCACTGATTCTACGTAACAGGCAGCCTGAATGGGTAATAACAATGAAGACTAGAGCTCCTATGTATTGGTACAATTTTTGAAAGTGAAGCTGTTAAGGCTTCATTCTCGAATAAAAATTTACTGAGGACCTACTATGCATTGGGCAGTGTTTGGGTGCTGGAGATTCAGTAGGGAACAGAATGGACAAAAGTATCTGTCCTATGGAGCTTACAGTCTAGTTGCAGAGGGGATGATGACTGACAGTAAATAAATTATATTGTATGCTATTAAGTGATAACTGATACAGCAAAAAATAAGGTGAGAGGTTTAGGTAGTGCTGGGGTGAGCGGAGTGTTGTTTTCTTTAAAAAGGTGGTCAGAGAATGTCTCACTAAGAAGGTGACATTAAGCAAAGACTTGCAGGAAATGAAAAGAGAGCCATGTAGTCAGATGGGAGAAGGACATACTAGGAAGAGAGGCAGCCAGTGCAAGGCCCTGAGGCAGGAATGTGCCTGGAGTACTGGGGAACAGCAAGGGGACCGGGGTGGTGGAGGCACACTGAGTGAGGGGGAGAGGAAGAGAAGGGGGAGGCACAGGGGTACTCGTATCGAGGGGGTAGATTGTGTCGGGCCTGAAAGGCCTCAGGAAAGATTTGACTTTTACTCAGCGTGAACTGAGAAGCCACTGCAAGGTTTTCAACAGAGGAGTGATATGACCTGAATTACATTTAAGAAGGTGCACTCTGGTTACTGTATGGAGAGTAAACTACAAGGGTAGAAACAGGGAGATCGGTTAGGGCACTATTGCTATAATTCAAGTAAGAGATGATGGCAGATCGGAGGGTAAGAACAGTGAAGGGGAAGAATCTAGATATAGTTTGAAGGAGGGTGTGCTGACAGATTAAAAGTGGGGTGTAAAAAAAAAAAAAGGAATCGAGGATGACTCCAAGGTTTTCGGCCAGAACAAAACTTCTAATAATTAAGTTGGGAAAAATCTTGGGTGACATGGGCCAGATAGGTAGTTCAGCTTTTGGCACATTAAGTTGGAGAAGTCTATTGGACTGACATCCAAGTGGAGAGGTCAGGGGAGTGGTCCAGGCTGTAGATCCAAATTTAGGTGTTATCAGCATACAGAGGGAATTGAAGGCTGCAAGAGTGGATGAGATCACTGAGAGAATGAGTGTAGACAGAGATAAGACAGTGATGAGGGACCGAGTCCTGGGGTGTTCTAACATTAAAAGTATGAATAATAGCCCCAGTTTGCTAAAGCCAACAACAATAAAGATAAAATGGGAAATCTTTAGTTTCATAATTTTTAACAGTGGAGTCATTATCAGTTTAGCAATTGATATGTAATTCTAATTCTATATTTTATAAATTTGGGTTATTTTAATTCCTCAACTAGACAGTAAACTCCTGGAGGGCAGACATACTGCCTTTATAATACCTACTGCGAATCCTTGTGTACAGAAGGTGCTCAATATATATTTATTCAGAATTTAACTCTCTGGCACTGTTCTTACCTCCTCCACATGCCAACTTTCCCCTTTTTTTCATTTCTATTAATATGCCCTTACTGATGAAGGAATATAAATATTTCCCAACAGAAACCTGGCCTTTCCTTAAAAGAGGTGGATCGCAAGTGAGACTCCTGCATACCCAGTTGCTGGCTCCGGAGCTGCAGGCAGGTAACGAGAAGAGACAAAGCCTCCCCAGCAATCAGTGAGTCTTTGGTGGACACAGACTGCTGTCGCACACAGATGCCGGCATGCAGGGCCACTGGGTCTCCTTCGCTTCCAGAGCTGCAATTGCTTCCTGGAAACAGGCAAACAGAAGGTTACTACAGGTCCCACAAGACCAGCAGGATATTCTCATACCCTTGTAATGTGTTCCGGAGTTAAGTGAAATTAAATAGTTCAAGACGACACTTTGAAAAGAAACAACGGACAATCACTTTATTTGACCCCAACTGCTTTGTGCTTAAAATATACTTGGAGGCACTCACAATGTGTTTATGAGGCAAAACCAATTTCAGGTGACTGAAGTAGATCAATGAAATTTTGGAGGCATGTGAGAGTCTTCCTGGGATATTAGAAATGCTCCGTATCTTGATCTAGATGTGGTTACACGTATGTAACAATCCTGTACATTTAACATTTCTGCGCTTTATGTATGTCACACATTTAGAAAACTTTTCTACTACTGAGGTATATACACACACATAGACTGGGCAGGGAAAGCTAATGAAGCTGAAAAGTAAAGCTACCGAAAGGCCTAATAGAAAATAAATGGCCAAGCCAAAAAATGACTTTTCCGAGTAGGAATTCTAGATCAATTTTAACTACAGCCAGTTATTGGTCTCATGACATTTTACACTCAGCAAGCTAAACATTCTGATTTGGTTTCCTCACTTACTCTGTGTTTATAAAGGCTTTTTTCCCTGAAGTATGACTACATACAGTAATGTGCACAGATCTTAACTGTGCAGCTTGATGAATTTTTACTCATGCTCACAAGTAAGAGAAAAGGCTTTTTCCTTTTTTGTGACTGCGAACAATGGATACATAGATGATTCTTATAGCGATTTCTTGGCCAGTGCTCTATAATTACTTTATTCTTTTTAATCAGTACCTGAACTGCTGAGTCTGTTTCGAATCCCAGCAGGAAAGAGAGAATTACTTTCTTTAATTGGTTGGCTACTCCCCACAAGGTCGAGTCGTCCCGCAGCTGCAGCCCAGGACAGCCTCATGAAACAGGCCACAGTAGACGTGAAATCAGTTACTTCCATGGTCTGCAGAAGCATGGAAAGAGTGTTATGAGAAAAGGTAGTACTGGAACACATTCCATCGACTTCTGTAACTTTCTCACTGGTCTCAGTTTTGTGAGACTCTTCTCTCCAAGGTGACCTAGAAGGATGGCCTTTTATATGCTTCCGTACTGTTCCAAGACTTTCAATAGCTCTCTGCTACCTGTAAAACAGGCTCTGATCTCCATGCTTCAGCTTTAAGTTACCTGCCACCAATTTGGTTTTTACTGTTTCCCTTCTTCCCCGTACTGCATTTTGGCCTGCATGAACTACCGTGTGACCTCCCATAAAGCTTTGGTTTTCTCTAACTGCTCACGCCCTCCATTTTTCTTGAACAACTCTCCATCCTTATCTCTGTATATCTAATCCCTATCTGTCCTTCAAGGCTGACCTCGAATGCCACCGCCTACATGAAACCATCCATGATAGCCAGGAGTGAAGGTAATTATTCCACTTCCTCTGAATGCCAGCAGAATGTTTTGGTTTTGTAGTTCTCTTATAACACTTGATCTTTTCCACCTTGAATTACAGTTTTTTTTTTCTGTACTAGTGGTCTCTTTCTTACCCACCTAAGCTCCTTGAGGGCAATATTCATGTGAATCATTTTTACATCCTCACAGCCCCTTCCTGCAACCTGTGCCTTCCAAATGGGAGGTACTTAGTAATTCTGGAATACACAAATCGCTTACTTGTATTGCAACTCGTGCAGCAGGGATGATTTCCTCAACCCTAATAGAAGACCTATCAGATACTGACAGCTGTCGGTAGGATGACTTTTCCGGGGTACCACATAAGGACATCTGCCTGCTGGTCTGCCGGCTGACGTTTCGGAATGGGCGAGAAGAAAGTGCTTCTATGCCATCTTTGGTGAGGTCTTCATCTAGTAACGTGGGCATTGTTTGTCCGACAAGTAAAAATCTTAAAAGGAAATATAAAGGTAGGCTTATTCAAGCTCATTTGATACTATTTAAAAAGATGAAATTTATAAGAAAAGTAAAGTCAAATATTGCCCCGTGAGACTAATGTAATACATTAACAAACCTTGCGAGTTGTAGACAGATGGAATAAACTCCCTGCCTTGTTTCATAGTCGACTTCTGATGGGATGGAGTCCCTCTGCATGACATTCACAACCAAACTTCAAAAAAAAAGAACAGAAAAAAGGCAGGCTATTAAAGACTTTTGTATCTTTCATAGGAAATTTCCTTCGAGTAATTTAATTGCTAATACATGTTATCAATAACTTAACATTTCTGTACGATTCCTACATATTTATAACTGGACCATACGTATCTTTTATCACCATGATTTCCTATGATACCTACAACCCTCCTGGTCCACTCAGAATTAAACTCCTTGCTTAGCCAAAATAAGAAACCCCATCCAGTGATCAATTCAAAACACATCCAGAGCTGGTGCAGTCAACAAAGCTTGTTTTTCACAGCCACCACCACCTGTATTACTGCAAAAGCTTCC
Source organism: Hipposideros armiger (assembly GCF_001890085.2). NCBI lineage: Eukaryota > Metazoa > Chordata > Mammalia > Chiroptera > Hipposideridae > Hipposideros > Hipposideros armiger. The sequence goes on from NW_017731997.1 coordinate 289,186, forward strand.
CAACTGTTCTTCCTGCTTCCACTCTTGATGCTCCACCTCCAAAATCTAGTCTCCAGAGACCACTGGCGTGATCCTTTAAAAATGTAAGTCAGATCATGGCACTCCATCCCTGCACAACATCCTCTAATGGCTTCCTACTTCCTACGGAGAAGAAAGGCAGTCTTTACAGTAGCCTGTAAGACCCTGCAGGCCCCGAACTCTGGTATGTGTGTAGCCTCAGGCTCCCCTCCCCTGCCTTCCTCACTGCCCCAACTCCACTGGCCTCCTGTGGACAGCTTTCCCCAGGTATCTCACGGTCTTACTCCCACACCTTCGGGTCTCTATAAATGTCACCCCATCGGTGAAGCTTTCCCTGACCACTCTCCTTAAAACTGCAACCCTTTCCATCCCCTCCTCCTTGTCTTATCTTTCTCTGCAGCTCTTATCAACCACCTGATATACACTCTTACCTTTACTGCTTCCTTTATTATTTGTCTCCCCCACAGGACTGTAAGCTTCACAAGGATACAGGTTTTTGTCTAATCTAGTCACTATGTTCCCAGTGCTTAAAATAATGCCTGGCATGTAAATTAACTGACATACAAAAGGAAGCCAGAAGTAAAATGCCTTTATTACCACAGCTCTGTAATCGCCTGAGTAAATTGAAGCACGCTGTTACAAAGGATAGCCCTACAAGGTTGAACAAAGAATGAAACTATATGTGCACTAGGCCTTCTTTCCACACAGTTGGAGTTCCTTTAGCTCCATTTCTCTATTTCTCATCCTCTTTATCTCTTCATGGTCCCACTTAACTTCTCTTCCTCTCAAGGCCTCCAAACAGGAATTCCTTCAACTAGCCTCTGCCCAAACTTCAAGCTGGTTTTCACTCCTAGAGGAAATGGCACGCCTGCTTCTTCCCGGAGTAAATCTCCTTTCAGCTGAGGTAGAACTCAGCCCCATCGACTGATCATCCCTCTTTCCTTCATCTTTATTCTTTTCTTCTTCATCGGCCCTTTAGTCAGCGTAGAGAATCAAGCCTCTACAAGTTAAGCTCAAACAGAAAAGCAAACTTCTCCCTCAGTTAGTCTTCGTGTCAAGTACTGCCACCCCCCTTTTTCCACTCGTTGTAAAGCAGACTTCTACTTACTGATTTGACTTCCCATTCTTATACTTGCCGCTCACTTCTGCCGGCTGCTTATTATATCCTAATGGCTGTACTTATACCTGATGCCTCCCCAAATCCCTAATGCCATTCTCCACTCTCTCGAGAGCATCATTTCCAAACCATCCTCTTCACATGATTCACAGGGACTTCTTAAACAATCAAATTCACTTCTCTTGACTTCCTCTGTGTCCTCCATCTTCCTCCATGTTTTTTCCCCATAAGGACTAAGATTCATCATTTATCTACTCTCCCAAGGTAGAAATCATAGGGCCATTTTATGAACGTTCCTACCCCTTATCTAGTTATAAAGTCTTGCCTATTTTACCTCATAAATATCATTCTACCACTGCCCTAAATTTAGAGCCTGTCATCTCTTCTCTGGACCACTGTCAGCTCTTACTAGTTCTCCCTGCCTCCAGTCTCTCCCACTTCAGTTCTTCTCCAAAGCAGCCAGAGTTAATTGTTCTAGGTAATTCCTGGCTTAGAAACCTCCTGTTTTTCCATGATCTACAAGATAATGTTGAAACTCCTCAATGTGACCCTTCTTTACATATTTCTCCCCTTTATCCTTTACTAGGCAACTGTAGTTCCCAAGAGAGGCCATGCACCTTCATGCATTTCTCATCCCCACCCCTACCTCTGGCTTAGAGAGCCCTTTCCCTCCTTATTTACCTAGGGAATGACTACTCATTTCTCAATTCCCAGCTCACACGTCACTTTCTGTGAAGCATTTCCTAATCTTATGACCCCAACCCAATTTAACTATTGTATATAATTTAACCACTTTCTTCCTTAACCTCCATTGTCCCAAAGCACTTTTTATAAGCCTCTGTTTTGATACTTATAGTAACAGTGTGTTATTCTTTGTTAAACCATGAGCCTCTCAAGGGCAAGGATAATGCTCAGCATATCTTTGCATCCTCAGAACTAATCCCTTGCACAACATGGACTGCTGGGAGTCAAATTCACCTTATCACAAACTGACATAGGACTCAGCAGAAACAGATAACAGCCTCCTCTCCTCTCCTCTTCCTGAGAACTTTCCCCACTGCTAGAGGGGAAACAGACATGCTTCTCGAGGTTTTCCAAATAATGAAAAGTCATAAAATGAATGAAAATATTCCAAAGACTGAAACATCATTCCTTCTCATTACAACTCTCATAATAATACCTTGTAGAAATAAGCAAGGCTTGGCAAGGGAAGTTAATTAAAATATATTCATTTCTGCAATTCATGTAACATTATAGTGAAACTCTAACCTCAAACCTCCTGCTTTGAGGAAGTTCTCACAGAAGGATTTTGCACAGTTTCTTGCCATGTCATCATCAGCAGTTGGCATGAGTTTGGAGCTTAGAACCTTGGAAACAGATAAGCACAATTAATCATCCCAATATTTCCAGCAACAATTACTCCTTTACTAAGTAAAACAATCAGACAACTCGAGTCAGAATCTCTCATGCTGCATCAAATGCTGCATGTTGTTTTCCCCCCTAAAGTATATGGAGGCTGATGTTTCACAATTAAAATAATCACATTTTCCAAGTTCTAGTTACTTAGCAAGAAAAATCTTTGTTTTGAAGAAAACTAATGTGTTCTTTTCATGAAACCAGCAAACATGAATGTCAAAGGCTCTCAGGCTTAGAAAAAAAGCAGATACTCTACATGATATGCTATGTTCTTGAAAAAGTATACACACTAAGTTTTATAAAACAGCCCATTTATTAAAAATGCTAGATGAGCTCCCTAGTAATGATTCTAACTTCTGTTCATTGAGCATGTAATGATGTACTAGGCATAAGATGAGGTGCTTAACATACACTATCTCTTCATCTCACTATGCATGGCATCTTATTGTACTTTATAGGTAAAGACTGTGACCCCAGAAGTTTAGTAACCTCCTATCCAAGGTCACATGGTTAGAAATTCAAATCCAGGTGTGTCTCATTCTAATATTCCTGCCCCTTTTATAACACTGCAATATCTACCTAAGGAAAGCTTAACTGAATATTTTGGTATGACAGAGAATTATTTCACATAAATAATTAAACTATATAGTTATAAGGCTACTAAAGTCTAGTCACGTTCTGGTTTTTTACCTTCTACGAGCTGACAGATCTCAGGCATGTAGGTTTCCCTTTTGCCTCAGTTTTCTCATCAGCTAGATGAGGATAATAGTTATCTTTACCAGAAGATTGTTTGGATTAAATGAGCTAACACAGAGGTTAAGGTGCTCAGTATGAGCACGGGCATAAAATAAGTACTGAGTAAACAACTGCTTATTTAGTTGTTATGATTTTAAAAGATCTGCTGCTATGAACCTATGGAGGTTTTTTATGAACTTATTTTAGAATTTTAATGTGGATTTTTTTTTTTTTTAAAGATGCTTTTTTCCTAAATTGCTTTCTGGGAAACAGGTGTGTCGGCCCCAGTCTGTGAGCATTACACGGGAGAATGGGGACACTGTGTAATTCTAATCCTTCTTGAACATCGATAGCCACATGCACACACTCCCCATGCTTAATGGACAACAATTTAGTGAAGATGGAATGTTTCTTCAAAGGATGGGTATTTGGAATATCCACTTTGAAGTTTCCTAGTAGGCAAACATAAGTCAAAGATCAAAATATAAGGAATTTAACCTTTCAGGCAACAGTAAAATCAAGTGCTTTTGGGAGTGTTAGGGTTTCCAAATGTTTGTGTTGTCTAAAGCAAAAGACAACCTACCAGAGGAATTCCCAGGGAGCAGACGTCCTAAAGCTAGAGCCATTGTTGGATCACTCTGTTTTTCTAGGTGCTCTCAAATGTGGGTGTTAAGATTTATACCTTAACTTTTTTTGAGACAATCGTTCAAAAGCAATGACAAGTCTGGCAGCAATGGAAGGTTCAAAATTTATAAGCTTAAACTGGTGAAAAATTTCTAGGCAAGTTTCTGTTTTGGGATATTGTATGTATTTTAAATGTGTACATTAAATAAGGACACACTTTACTTTAAAAATATTTACTAAATATTTTCTGCTTTTGAATCCCACATATCTTTTGACAAGAATAGTTATTTTAAGGCAAATATGAAATGTTATCACAGCTGGAACACAGAAGCAACAAATAGAGCATAAAAATGGATGAATACAATTACATACTCCAAATTAGATTGTCAGATGAAATAAAATTTAGAAAAAAAGGCCCAAGCAAGTACCCTTTAGCAATTATGATCTTAATTATGACTCAAAGTCTAGTCAAGATAAATGATAATTTGGTAATTAAGGCTGCTTAGGCATTGATCTTGATTCTTTAATAAATGACTTCCTGGATATAACTTCCTAGGTCAAAGCAAAATCATCCAGGGCTTTCTTTTCTCCAGACCTTATGTGGCACAAGAGTCTGACCACTGACCCTCCAAGAGCAGGACTGTTTCCACCTGGTCACTCTCCCATATTGTGTTGTTAATGCTTTGTTTTCAAGACTCAGTATATCCAGCCTCTCCTATGTCTTACTCATAAGATCTTGGCGCAAAGATCTTGTCTTTTCATCTTTGATTCTTTAACAATGACTTATAGTTGCTAAACAATTAGTAAGTGCTTACTGAACCAAATCTACTAGTTTGAAGCTACTATGGGGGAGGAGGGTAACAAAAATATTCTTTTGCTCAAATTCTTCCAATGTTTTTTTTAAACCTTGAAATGTTAACATGTCTCCTGACAAATTCCTCATAAAGCTTCATTAATGTCAACAAGTTACAATAGCTTTTAAAAAATTAAGATGCCTTTAATAACAAGGCAGCTCAGGATTAATAATCGATACACATACTTGCAAAACTTCTAGAGGAAAGTAATAACACATTTTAATAGATAAGGCTTCCTAATTATTTATTTAGATGCTATTTTGCGGGGCTGGCTGAGTGGCTCAGTTGGTTAAGAGCTCACTCAAGAGTTTGAGCTCTGAGCAACAGCGGTTTGATTCCTGGCCCCAGCTGAGCTGCCGCTGAGCTGCCAACAGGTAGCAGGATGGCTCAGCTAAAACAACAAACAAACAAACAAACAAAAAAACTAGATGCTATTTTGCAAGTATAACAATGTTCATAGGTATAAATTTTAAAAAACTGAGCATTCACAAAGGCAAAAAACAAAATGTTTCAGTTTATATTTTAGTTTTTACTTGTTTAAAAAACTAATTTTTAACAGATCAAACCTATTTATTTCTGTCCTCTGAAAGCAAGCTTCTGCAAACCAACACAAAAAGAAATTAGGTTTCTTACTTCTAAGTTGTAGAGCACTCTGAAGGTAGACATTCCTGGAGCAAAAGATCGAAATAGACTTTCTAAAATTGAACTAGCGCTTGGCTGATGCTGTTGCTTTGAAGACAGGGATGGAGATTTTGAAGACTGAGAACTTGTTTCAGACAGCAATGTTTTCTAAGTTTTAAAAAAATGAAAAAAATGACATTACTCTAATTATTAACAAGACATCAAACTCCATCACACAAACTTTAAGTGCTCAACAGTATTACGATCCCACACGAATGCCACTGAGAATGTGTTCTAAGCAACACTAGCATGGTCATCTTAATTTGTTTCTGTATTTTCAAAATCTATACTTCTAAATACTGATAATGAAATTATAAAATTGTGGAAGTGGTAGTTTTGAGAATTTTTTGAAGTAATGCTAGTGGTATATTTTATAATTACATTAGTTCTCTTCTCTCTCAAATTAATATATAAGCCATATATGACAAGACTGAGCTGATCTATACTTCAATCACTGAAATATAAAATTCACTAACTTAATTCTAACAACTTTTTTCTAAATTAATTTATTCTGAGAACACAGACATCATAGATCACTATTTTAATATATACAGAAAGGAACAATATCCTAAAAATTAAATAAAATGAACTTGATGTATTAACAGTGAAAAAAAAAATCAAAAGATAACTCATTTATGCAAGCAACTCAAACATCTGTAACAATCACAATGAGAGAGGCACCATAACAGAAGTATCAGAACTACAGTCTGATCCTGGTCAAGGCAAAGACACTTTATCTCTCTGAGTTTTGGTTTCCTAATACTATATAACATGAAGGAAGCAGAAGTAGATGATATTAAAGGCTCTTCTAGTTTTAAAATTTGACATCATTTTTTACTCTATCTAGATACTTTAAAAGCCAACATGAAGTTCTGATTTCCATGTACGGAGAAGGCACTTTTCAAAAGAAGAAAAATCATGGGAAAGATGGTATCAAATGACATTAATGTGATTTTGTGTTGTATTTTCACTGAATGCTGATATAAAATTCCACGTCGGTTAAATAACTATGCAAGATGTGCATACCTTTCTTCCTAAAGAATCAAGTTGATCAAGGGCTTCCTGAATGGCTGGATCAGTGGGTATCAAGAGCAGAAGCTTTCGGACTCGTAGAGTTATCCTGAAAGTTTTCAAATTAAAATTTTTTTTCACATAAGCCAGTTTCAGTAGCCATCATTTAGTGTGAAATGTAAAGTAAAATACATTTCAAGTGAGAAGTTACTTGGTTCCCCAACCTTAGTAACTTCCTCTTCCAAGCTTTGTAAATATTTATATTTACCTTGGCTCCTCTAGATTGGCAAGCTGGTACAGCATGTCAAATACATTACATACAAGTGCCATCACGACACCAGGAAGGGATTTCTCCTGAGGGAAAA
>NW_017731997.1:301356-305552 GCF_001890085.2 Hipposideros armiger
GTTTGTCAGACAAACGAATCATTAAGGACCTAGGTTATAGAGATGGGCTACATCTTATAAACATGTAATCAGGAATTCTTAATACAGATTCTTAATGAAAATCTAGTTGAGATACACTTCTGAGAATGTGGAAATGTAAAAGTCATGTTAGTGTTCCTGAACCATTAGTTCAATCTATAATCACTTTCTTTTATTTTAAAAAGAGGTTCTAGAGGGTTGAGTTTTATTGCCTTCTTTCATGTTAATAAAGTATCACTACACAGTATCAAACTCATTTTAAAAAAATATAAAAAAAGAGAATGTGAGCAAGGATATTGCCTTGATTCATTTTCTAAAGGGAGGCTTTAAAAAGAAAAGGAATATCTCCAACTGTAAGTAAAAATACACACACACACGTACATAGTCATTCCAGTTGAAAAAGACTATATGAGTGCCATCACTAGAGGGCAGCAGAGGGACGTGCAGAGGGAGAGCCCTTCTCTTGAGTGAATACCTGTCAAGGTTTCCTCGGCATCGCTGATTTGGGGCTGCTTACCAGTAATGAAAGGCTCATAAAACCTCACAAAAGTGTTTTAGTTATTTCAATATGAAGTTACTCACTAATGATCTATTCTCTTTACTATATCAAAGAACTATAGCAAGTATTGAACTCAGATTTCGCTGATAACATTCAAAAACACTGAACACAGCAATGTTAATTAAGAGATAATATCAGTTCAATGTTTTATCACAAATACTGGGAATAAAGTTCTCATTAAAAATTATTTTGAAAAATAATTTTAAATGAATAATATTTTAACTACTATATTACAATTTACAATTTTAATTACTCATCATCTTCCACTTTGTTTTGCTTATGCTGTTAATGCCCTGGATTTNAAAAACCCACAACGCTAATACTAACCCTGAAGAGTTCTTTGACATCTATAGCAAGGTTATTCTAAATTAAAAAAACACAGTCACACAAAGATCTGAAAGCCAACTGAAGAAAGTATTTCAAGGGGAAGGGATCACATGTATCAACTCTGCTGAAATGTCAAGAACATGAGGACTAAGAGGTGGAAGTGACAGATAACCCTGAAACAAGCCTGAAAGGATGACTGCAAAAGAGTTTTGATAACTCTTTCAAGGAGTTTTGCTGATCTGGGATGGAGAGGAGGGGATGAGAACTGAAGGTGGAAATGGGGTGAAGAGAAGCTTTTCTAAAGGTGGTAGAAATAACACAGCCTGAGTGAATGCTAATGGGAATGACGCACTAAAGGGAAACTCGATGAATCAATGAAGAGAGATGTACAAGAGAAACAGCAAGCAGCGGCCAGGCAGAATGATTCAGGGACTCAAGATTCTGTGGGTCAGAAGATGGATAAATTCTGTATCTTTTCCCCAGCAGAAGCCCAGCATTTCTCGGTGATACAGTTCTGAAGGATTTGTCTGAGAGAAAAGGACAAAATCATCCAAATCTCTATGGGCTGAAGGCAAAAAGATACTCAAATCTTGTTTTAAAATGGAAATTTAGCACGCAGTACCTGCTCCATGGCATATGATGAACTGAAAACCCCACTGCTGCTGCTGCTGGAGCTGGTGGAGGAATCTGCTGAGCTCCCAGAGGGGGTCCCACTGCCAGAAGTCTTCACTGTAAGGACTTGTTCATCAGAAAAGCCCAGTTGGTGCAGTAGCTTTTGATCTTTATTCACTGTCAGCTGCAAAAAGTGGTTTCTTAATTACTGAGAGGGACAGGAGGAGGAAAGTATTCCTATCAGGCTCACGTGCCACAAGCTTTTTATTTAAACCCACCAGACTATCATTTGTAAATATCTGTATATTATCCACAGGACAGCACAACTGCTTGGCTATCTTCCACCGGACACTCCCTATGGTTTCATTGCTGTGAGCCTGTAACATAAAATTAGACATTGTTGTGAGTAATTCGTTTACACATTCACTTCAACAACTTTTAGTGAGCATGTACTGTGTATCGGGCACTATTCTAGAAGCTGAGCACACAGCAAAACACCAAAGACAAGAATCCCTGTCCTTGCGAGGCTTCCCATCTGCTGTAAGTAAACATTCTAGTTCCTATTCCAATTCCCTCTCCTCATGCATGGAATAAAATCTCAAGACCTTCTCCCACTGCAGGTCTTCCATTCTTTGCCTTTCTTACTGTCACACCAGCCACCCTGCTGGTCATGAGCAAGCCAAGCCAACTCCTACCTCAGGGCCTTTGTACCTGCTGCTCTCTTTGCTTGGAATGTCCTTGTCCAGAAATGGCTTACTTTGCCACTTCATTCAAGTCTTTGTTCAAACATCACTACCTCAGAGAGCCCATCCCTGTCTATCTTTATCTAAAATGGTACTTCATGTATACCCATTGCTCTCTCAACTTACCCTGCTTTATTTTTATTTATTCTTTAGAACACTCATCACCACCTGATATTATGTCACATATTTACATATGTGTCTGCTTTATACTCCATCAGTTTCCTTTCATTTCAGGTCTTTATTCTATATTTGTTTACCAAACAGCTTTAGGAATAGTCACTCATACAGATATCTTAATCAACATGTTCTTATAAAAATAACAAGACAAAATGACAATGGCTGCAGAGCGTAAGGTAAACCTACCTCTACAGTAAAGGTATCTTTGGTAGACTCATAAGTAACATTAAGAGTTAAAAGATGTCCATGAAATGAGGCACCATGAGGTAGAATAGTTCGTGGAACAGAATAAAAATCCTTGAAAAAGATATAAAGTCAAACAAGTCAGATACGGGCTCCACTGTTAAACATCTCAAAAATACACACTGAACCCAGAGTCGAGTAACATGACGATTCAGTTGCTTTAAAAAGAAGAGAGGCTTACCTCTATAGTGATCACATAGCGTTCTGCCAGGAGTAGCAATCTCTCAATTATTACAAGTTTAGTGGATCTATGGGTTAAAAAAAATTTTTTAAATGTATTTGAAATGAATGCTGACTTGAGCTCAATTGGAGTCTGGTTCACCAAACCACAATCACAGTTAGCACTCACTGGTCAACGGCAAAGACTGAGCTTCCCTTTCACCCAAGGGGGAGGTAATTCAACCAGCTCACAGCCATAGCGCGTAGACAGACTAGCGAAAAGAAGCCTGCCCCTCCCCACATTGCCCCTCCTGTTCTTTTTCCCTCTTTTTGTTTTTTAAACACTTGTTCCATAAATAGAGGACCAGGGTCTCCCAGTCTATTTGTCCATCAATCCATTAAGAATGAAAATTCAGTGAGTTTGACTTTCATAATCTTACAACTAAAATATGCCACGTAATTCTGTAAACACATGGGCTCTGACAAAGTTCTAAATTGCCCGAAAATTAGAAGACCAATGCAAACCAGGAAGTATTCCACAAGAAAGAGTTGCTATTTATTTTCATTTTTAGGTTAAGAATGAAGAGGAAGGGAAGGACAAACAACTGTTCATCTGGTTTAAGTGAATATTCTGTATAGCTAAACTTACAATATAAGAATTTGTTACCCTAAGGGTTTTCCAAGTACCTAAAAAATCCACACACATTAGGAGACACAACCGTCTCTGGAACAGGAAACACAAAGCAAGCGGGTGTGGAGCTTTAACACTATAAAAATGAGACCTGAGATCTCTTTTGGTTAGTCTCATAAAATCTTACTTATCATCTGAAATACAGTCAGCCCTTTACATCTGTGGGTTTCACATACACAAATTCAACCAACTGTGAATAAAAAATACTTGGGGGAAAAAAAATGGGGGGTGGGGGGTGGCGGCAGCCGGATGGCTCAGTTGGTTAGAGTGTGTGCTCTTAACAACAAGGTTCCCGTTTCAACTCCCGCATGGGATGGTGGGCTATGCCCCCGCAACTAGATTGAAAACAGCGACTGGACTTGGAGCTGAGCTGCGCCTTCCACAACTAGGATTGAAAGACAACAACTTGACTTGTAGCTGATGGGTCCTGGAAAAAACACATTGTTCCCCAGTTTAAACAAAAAAAACCCCCAGGAAGTTCCAAAACACAAAATTCAAACTTGCCATGCTCCAAGTACTACACTGAATCCACACGAATGCAGTGATGTGTAGGCATACCATGCTATAGCCTATATGCAAATACGATGCCATTTTATATAAGGGACTTAAGCATCCCTGGATTTTGGTATCCACCGCGGGGTAGAGTGTGATGGAGAGAGAGAGAGAG
>NW_017731997.1:307384-337570 GCF_001890085.2 Hipposideros armiger
TAAAATGAATAAAAACAACAACAAAACTTATCTATTAGATAGAGGGGTCAGAGCAGAGCAATACTTGGGTGGTTATGAAGAGGACCGACAAATCTTTAAGAGATACATATTTAGGGATGTATAATAGGCAACATATAGTTTCTCAGGATATGACTGTTTGCAAAAGTTATGAAATAAAATGAGGAAATAAACAATTGAGAGATCTCTACAGGTAGAATGATGCCAATTATTTTTTTAAACTGATATATATTTATGCATTGTGTATTTGCTGTAACTTCTGCAATCACTTACCTATATGGAGACTGAACTGATGTTGCTACAGTTGGCATGGCAGTTGCTGTAAGCATTTTTGTTGCTCTGGTCACAGCATGTGTTAGAGTGGGGCCACCAAGTGCTGAACTGGCTGCCTATAAAATAAGAAATGATCATTCTACATCAGGGTTTCTTAACCTCAGCTCTATTGACATTTGGGGCTGGAAACTTTTTTGTCATGGAGGACTGTTCTAGGCATTGTAGGATGTTTAACAGCATCCCTGACCTCTACTCACAGTAGGACCCCTCTAACTGTGACAACCTAAGAGGTCTCCAGACACTGCCAAATTATCTGTGGGAGGAAAAATAAGTTCCAGTTGAGAACTACTGTTCTACGTATGTTCACACTTAGATGGTACTTCATTTAGGGGTACTTAAATACTTTAAATGTTTTTTATGATGACTGATTTGGATGGAAGTCATGACAGGAAATCCTATACAGATTCCAGCACATATTCATCACCAAAATGTCTAAGTTACTGACATTTGGAGGCAGTAGCATTTTATGTTTTTGGAATACTTTTTGTTATATGTAAAACAAATAAGCACAAATTAAGAAAGAAAATGAATGTTTAATGCTTTAACCATCATGCTGGAAACAAGGCCCTGGAAATATATGTGAGATGTATTACACAGCAGTCTTCTAATGGACAAAGAAAACCAAATGCCTACTACTGAGTGCCCTGTGGTGGCCTTTAATATCATTTATAATAGACACTATATGGAAGCGTGAGGGAGGATGGGAAAAGCAGCAAGTGCTTGTATAAAATTCCTGGACCAAAAAATAAAAAGGAGAAAAAGGATCTACTGGAAATGCAGAGTAGACCTGTTTTCTGAAGACAGTCCCTATATGCCCGCAAGGGAGGATGGGTAAAGCAGGGAAGAGCGGTGGTGGAGGAGAAGGAACAATTTCCTATAAAGTATACTTCTCTATTGGGGGAATTGAGGCAAATGACTGTTCACAAATTGGTACAATATGATATGCTTCAAAATTCTTCACTAGGATCCAGCTAAAAATATCAACATTAACATGACCTCAAAATATAAAATTTCCTTTTATAATAAAGGAAAAATCCAAAGCATTTATTTCAAAAACAGGTTAAATAAAATCTGCTACTCACTTCTAATCTTGTGTAGCAATCAGCAATGAATTTCTTATGTAATGATACAGAATCCTAAAAGTAAGAGGTATATGGAAATTAAAATTAGTCTGGCATTTGGCTGTAATCATTAAGGACAAAATGTCAAAATAAAGAAGCCAATCTTCAGGCATGCCAACTTATAAATAACAAATATATAATTTTCTGCCATTTTGTGCATGAGTAACTTTTTCCCTTGGATACCTACCTTTTTTAACCTAGGATTTAGATTAATGTAACTATAGTTTATGATTAACTGAATAGCTTCATTTGCAATTTCTTCATCAGGTGATTCCATGGCTATTTTCCAAATGAAATCCATTCCTATCAATTCCAGCTTTTCTACATACTGTTCAAAAGAAAAAAAAATGATATAGCACACCAAGGTCATAAAACTGCAATTACTTTCTGTTACATTGTTAAGTCTATACCTCTTCAGTTCAATATGAATTAAGGCTGCAAAAACCAAGCTATATGAGAATACTATTGTACCAATATGGAATTTTAAAACAAAAAACAACCAACCACATTACAACATTGCCACAGGGATATGAAAGACAGTTTGGGAAATATAATCAATAATGCTGTAAATGTTTTGTAGGGTGTCAGGTAGACATATGTCTTATTAGGGAGACCACTTCATGCATGGTGTAGAGGCCTGACCACTGCAGTGTACACCTGAAGCTGAATAATAATGAACATTAACTATAATTTAATATATATATATATAGTCATGGGATATGGAGTATAGTGTGGGGAGTGAAGTCAATGGAATTTAATACATATGTATGATGTTGGGGGGGGCAGAGGGTTGTCACTTTGTGAGGGATGAAATGTATAACTATTACATTGTTTTGCACACCTGAAACTAATAAAACAAACAAAAAAAAACCAAACCAAAAACAACAAACAAACAAACAAACAAAACCCACAACCAACCACAGAAACACTGAGCAACATCCAACGAAACCCGGATAGATAAGGAGCTTTTTCTCCAGATACCCTTATACCTAAACTAGCTGTCTACCCAGACGAGCTATTAATGCAGAAATAGCACAGGAGTGAGATGGGTACCATCTTCAGGAGCTTTCTTCAAAAGGAAATGGAGACAAGCTAGAAGTAGTTACTAATCCTTGGGGCTCAATTCAGTCTTCCCAAGGGCTTAAAAGATCTTGTAAAAACTTTTACCACCCAGGAAGCCATGTCATAAATGAAACAGTCTCGGAAAAAAGAGTTAAGTTTTGCCTTTCTTTTTTAAGGTATACATACATACATACATGTAAATATAAAAATTATCTGTATACCTTCTATAGATCCTCATTTTCCTGCTTCTTCATTTCCTGTTCCTAAATTTTTCTCCCTAAATCCCTGCCACTAAAACCCCAGAACTAAAGATTTTGTTACTGTTTTTAGGAACGTGTGGATTGATGGATCTGAGGAGCTGGTAGCTTAGATGGAATTATCTTACTCCACATTCACTTAGGCACAAGAGGCCACTGGCTGCCCCAGATCAGCAAGAAGCAAAGAGGGACCTGAGGAGCCAGCTGTGCTGAAAAGGGGGCCTCTAGTACACTCTACAAGAAGCTGTTATCAATGCAGAAAACAGCAGACAAGGGGATATACATTCTTAAAAAAAATAAAAATAAAAATCCTGTTTTATCTCAATTATAACATGTTTTTTGCTGTATATCGTTTTACTAGATTATCCAAATTATCTAGATTTGAGAATAATGTACTTACCAACTGAGCTCCTTGTCTTTTCAATCGATGATCACAGAGATTCACATTTTCAAAAAAAGTCTTAAATAAGTTAAAACCTGAAATTATAGAATGTCAGATAAATTCATAGACTCTAAGTAACACAGATAATCAGTGAAAAAACTCAAAGCATATGAAGAGCTAAAACTAAAATGCTTAGTGCAAAACATGGGTGCAAATCTTTGAGAACTTGGATTGGGGATGGTTTCTTAGGTATGGTGCCAAAAGCACAAGCAGCAAAAGAAAAAATAAGTAAATTGGACTTCATCAAAATTAAAAATTTTGTGCTTCAAAGGACTATCAAGAAAGTGAAAAGACAACCCATAGAATTAGCCAAAATATACACAAATCATGTATGTGTCTGATAAGGAGCTAGTATGCAGAATATACAAAAACCTCTTAAAACTCAACAATAAAAAGACATATAACCTAGTTAAAAATGGGCAAAAGATTTGAACTGGTATTTCTCTAAAGAAGATATACAAATGGTCAATAAGCACATGAACAGATACTCAATATCATTAGTCTTCAGGGAAATGCAAATCAATACCACATGATACTACTTCACACCTACTAGGATGGCTAAAATAAAAAAGACAGACAATAACAAGTACTAGTGAGGATGTGGAGAAACTGAAACCCTCATACTTTGCTGGTGGGATTATAAAATAGTGCAGCTATGCTATCTGGCAGTTTCTCAAATGTTAATTATATGATACAGCAATTCTACTCCTAGGTATACCCTATTTCTCTGAAAATAAGACCCAGATGGAAAATAAGCCCTCGTATGATTTTAGGTGCCAAAATACGGCACGTTGGCATACTGAATATTTTAAACTGAAGGAGTTTGTGGAAAAGGCACCCTTCTCCCTGAAACAGGTCATAAAACCCTCATGTGAGGGGTGTGTGCCCTCCATATCCTGGAGGAATCATGCTAGGGCTTCTTCTCCGGCTAGCTCTTATTTTTTGGGAAACACAGTATGTCCAAGAGAAATGAAAACCTATGTCCACACAAAAACTCGTACAAGAATGTTTATAGCAGCATGGTTAATAATGGCCAAAAAGTGGTAACAACCCAAGTGTCCACCAACTGATGAACAGGTAAACAAAAGGTGGTATATCCTTGCAATAGAATATTATTCGGCCTAAATAAAATGAAGTACTGATACATACTACAACCTGAGTGAACCCTGAAAACAGCATGCTATAACATAATGAAAAAAGCCAGATACAAAAGGCAACATATTGTATAATTTCATTTGTATGAAATGCCTGGATTAGGGTAATCCATAAAGACAAAAAATAGATTAGAGACAAAGGGTAGGGGAGAATTGGGAGTGGCTGCTAATAAGTACAGGATTTCTTTTTGGGATGATGAAATGTTCTGGGTGAAAGTTGCACAACTTTGTGAATATCCTAAATTATACATTTAAAAAGTTAATTTTATGGTTTGTGAATTATACCTCAAGAAAAAAAATATTTCAATTAAAAGAAACACCTAAAAGGAAGATTTCTATACTTTGATACATTTTTATCTTAAATGAATCCTTTTTTTAGTATGCAACTTCATGAAAAGACAGTTTGGCAACTTGAGTTATCAGGCATAAGTTAATTATAAGATACCATTTAGATAGAAAGAAATTTATCCCTATATATAAACATCTTTATATACATAAGGAAAAGACCAGAAAGATATTCCCAACTGTTTGGTTGCTTCTGAGAAGTTGGTTTAGAAAAAAAGGAAGGAACAAAATTTTTCAAAGACTGAAAAAATGATTTTACGTTGTTTTCCTACCATTCATAGTGATTTCGTATGACTCCAATTTCAGAATTTTCTCCTTGAAGAGCTGCTGCTGAACGTCACTCTCGAGATCATGCTGCCCTTTCGTAAACCATTCAAAACACATCTGTGGATCAAGACCAATATTAATTCTATAACTAAAATCCATTACATATATACATGAATAAATATATATATTTATATATTCTGAATTGGGACAATAAAGATAAGTTACTTTTAATTCTCCAAAAATTTATATTGCCAAAATACCACTCAAAAATGAAATTGTCAGAAGTCGGAACTAAATAAAGCAGTAAGTTACTAGCAATCTTTCCCACTGATAATGAAAATATATACTCATACTTTGCTTTGAATTTTATACTTGGGATTTTCCATAAATGTTTATTAATAAGCCTTACTATGTGCCAGACACTGTTACATATTTAGTTCTTTCAACAATCCTATAAAGTAGTTAATATTATTCTGTAAAATGAGAGGAGGAAACTGCGATTTACTGTTAGAAAAGATCAAAACAGGTGTGCTACTGGTTTAATCTATTTTCAGCTGTTTAATTATAGCTCTAAAAATCTGGTTAGGCATTCATTCTTCTCTGGTGTTTCTGCGGTACAACATCATTGCAGGAAACTCAGTTTTCTCTTGGTAACTTAAAATTAGTTTCATGTGATGGAAAAAAAACCCTAAAAGATACACTGAGAATTTCTTTGCTGTACTTACATGGTTTAATTTGGTTTTATCTACAATGGCATCAAAATTACCAAAGTACTCAAACATTTATTTATATCACATTATATAAAATATTTTCCACCACTTACAGTTCCTGGCCTACTCATATAAATGTATGCTGAGTAAATTAAAAAGTGCTTAGAGCTAAAGATGTGAGACACACACAAAAAATGAAATATTAAGTCCCGCTTCTGCCTTACTTTACCCGCTATACCATCTTCTTACCTCTCTATCTAATTCACACACATCCTGGCCCGTCACAAGACACTCCCAGATTTCCTTGGCACGATTCCAACCCAGATAAAGAGTAGCTTCTTGCAAGAAAAATGCCAGAAATTTTAGATGGGCCTCTAAATACTGCAAAAAGAAATGATAATCATTTAACTCCGCACATTCCTACCTAAAAGCAAAATTAAAAAAACAAAAAAACTTTAAAATAAAAATATATAGTTTTACCTAATACTTTTGCACAGAATTCACGGTAAAGTAACTGTGAAAAATCTGTTTATAAGGTGACAGAGCAATGTGGTGGAAGTTACTTCACGTCTATTACAAATTCAGTTGACTTTAGATGCCAATAAAATATAATTTCAGCAATCTCAAAGTAAAACACCACAAACTCACAACTAGTGAGTTCAGGGTTTTTTCCTACTTTTTAAAAATAATACTACTGATCAATTGAAAAACAAAAGCAACTATCCACAGAATTGACAATTAGTATTTCATATCAAAGATAAAGATGTTTATTTTTATTACTTCATTATATGCAGTTCTTAGGTGGTTTACTGATTTACCCACAAATATCAATTTTCTAAACTTTTGAAATAATTATAGTCAAGACATAAAACTGTTCCATCTCTACAAAGATAACTCATGCTACTGCTTTAAAGTTATATCCAACAAATATTATTTTTATAGCTCAAGTGCAAAACGTCCAAATGAATGTTGTAAATCATGAAACAAAAGCATGGTGCCCATACCTCCCGGTAAGTGTATCGACCATCCACTAGTGTTGACCCAGTTAAGCCTCCAGGTCCAGCCACACCTGCTGCAAGTCGATGACAAGCTATCAAACTTCCCGTTACCAATTTCACTATTTCAAAATTTTTCTTCAAGTCTTGAATAATGCTCTTGGCAAAAAAAACAAAAAACCAAAAAAAAAACAGTATGAGAATTTACAGTTATTTTGTCAGTTTAATACTTCTATGTTAGCATGTAGTCCTAGGTGAGTGACAGCAAACATGGTTTCTTGACTCACATTTTCTACATAGAAGTAAATAAAACCAATCTGGTTATGTACTTTTACTAGGGAATTAACTTCTCTGCTAAATTTTGCTTCTCAGAGACTTTTTAAAGAGAGCACTCTTTCGAATCTTTTCAAACAAATTTCTAAAACACCATTCTAACTTTTAAAATTGGTTTAATTATTTCAATAAATTACGGAAATAAAAAAGAAATGTTAGGTATATATCAAAAGAAAAGCTCCATAGAAATGAAAGCAAAAGGATTTTTAAACTCAAGATTATTATATAACACAAATGAATTGCATTAATAACTATAAAAATGTAACATAATGACAAGACACAGCAATTTTATTCATGTTTTATTATAAAAGGTTTTATAAGTGATTGTAGAATAATCAAATATAGCTATATTCTTACCTTGTCTTGCTTTTGATAGGTTTGTTTTATGAATGAACGGGTGATTTCATGGAGCTGACGCAAAGCTGGTACCACCCATACAAATTGGGGATTATTAAGCTGAGATGACTAGAGTTAAAAAGAAGTTACATTAATTAAATTTAGAAATAAATGGCAGACAAAATTATTAGCTATAAAAAATTTCCAAGTCAATTAGGCTTCATTATTACACATTCTATTCTTTTTCTCCTCACACTGCTCATTTAGAGTTCATCTCCATGCATTTATAATTTAGTCTTCAACTTCTTATTCTGCATGCAATTATTCCTAAGGTCACGAACTGCAAACAGGAGTGGATGTGAAGTGACAGCAAATGTACAGGGGTACATCAGCAAAAAACAGACAACAAGGAATTAGCAACTTCAGAGGATAGATTAAGTAGCACAGGCTGCTAGGCATGTTGACATAATAAAATAAACTGATGGCAAAAGTTGAACTTGGATAAGACTGAACTGGCTGAGCAGTAAAATGGAATAAAAATGTGGTTGTCTATAATTATATGATTAAGATACCAATGATATGATCAAGCTACTGAGAATGGTCTAAATATTAAAGAAAATGTTCATGATCTGCTTGTATTTCCTAGTTAAAACAATTGTAAGATAATTCTATTTTTATTAATTATTACAGCCACTTTACACTTACACTTTATGTTTTTCAAAACACTTTCAAATGTATTATTTCTGAAACTGGTACAGGACAACCCAGATTTTCATAGTACCTATGTGAAAAGTCTGATGTTCATCTTTAAAAGGAAAACTGCTTTTTAACAAATAGCATGTTCGAACTACGAGATTTCATAAAATTTTTAGGAATATCAGGTTAAACACAACATTTATTTTAAAGGCTACATTTTGTGTTTTTTTTTAAGCCTTCTAGCTTCTTCAAATCTTTCTGTAAAATGAAGAACCCTATGGGGCGGAAAAACACTTTTTATGTCTTTTGTAGAAAAACACCACCAACTACTTGAATATGTAAATATGAGAGCTATTCCTAAAACCATACTGGATTTCCTAGAGATTAGCCAATCAGCAAATACCATTATTTCCTGGATTCTAAGATACAGGTTTTTTAAATTTCTACATTTTTGAAACTGACACTTCTTACAATTATGTCAAAAGAAACTTACTAGCCACTAGGCATAGGAGTAAGTTTTGATACAGCTGTCCTTACCTGAGTATGTACAAGCTTAGCTGTATACAAAGGGTACTTGTTCATCTGCCTGCCATTTTATTTTTTACTTGGTATAGGTAACACCAAACAAGGAAGGCTTTTCAACTTAAATTGAGATCACTGATCTGTTACAAAAAGATTATGCTATTGTCATGTCCGCCAATTCAATTAAAAGAAAAGAAAACTGCTGGTGGTCACAAACCATAGCATTTTTCAGCCAGGGGGATTTGGTGTGACAGACTCAGACCCTGTGAAGGGCTATATCACTCAGCACTGAATGTCTCTGTCCAAAGTTCCACCTAATTCCAGAGAAGCCGTTTAACTTGTAGTATACACAATTTTATGAAGGGAAAAAGCAGATTGAGTTTTACGAGAAAGGACAAGGACACAAACCTCCATATTCTTCAATATGCCTCAAAATTAGATAGTCAATCTTAAAAGATTTCAAAGAGGTCAAAAACATTACTTGACTGATAATGAAAAGCTGTGTTCCACAGTGAAGCTGTACATACTGGTCAAAAGGAAACTGAGACTGAAACTCTTAAATGTGAATCTAATCACATGAATGGTAAAAGTAAAATGTAGTTTCTTTTTCCCTTCTTTATAAACTTATTAGGTTTGCGATGCAGGTTACAGTCACTAGCATCTTAGAATCAGAGAAATAAGGTATGTGTTAAAGGCCAACTATCTGCAAGAACAGCTAGAATATTTCTGCTAAAATATAAAAGTTACATAATGACAGGGATTAAAACGCAAAGGCTTAAGTCTAAACTGATACCTTCCAAAAGGATTACAAACATTAGGATATAAATATAAACCTTTTAGCAAATAATCAGGTATATTAAAAAATACCATTACGACCAATTACGTCAATTATAGTTAGAATATTTTTATTTAACATTCAAAGTTATACTTTGAAGGTAGTTCACTATCAAATAAAATTAAAAGAAAAAACATAAAATTGGAATTTAAAAAGTGCGTATTTCTCATATGGCCTTTCTAAAGTTTAGTAAACAGGACAGCTATCACTGATTCCATCATATCTATGACATTATGTTGCCAAATTTCAATTACTCTTCTCCACTCACAAAAGGGGCAGAAGACTATGGTGAACAATTGAAATGAACATATCTGATCATGTATAATAATGGAGCTCAGGTTTCATAAGTAGGAGTTAATAGTATGTCTAAATTAGTCTTTTAACATTAGATGAAGCCTTAGAGGTCAACTGGTTTGGCCTGCAAATCGATGCCTAAACTCCTCTTACTCATTTTTGTTAAATGACTAGTTAGTATCCATCCTAGTTATTTCCAGTGATGAGGGACTCAGGAGGCATTGCATTCTACTTCATGCTGTTTTCACTAAAGTTCATTAATCTATCATACTGAAACTCTCCTTCCCATAACTTCTTAGGAGACATAAAAAGTAAGCTAAATAAAGCTTCTCTATAACAATCCTCTCAGTGTCTGAAGAAAGCTTTCATACTCTTTTGAGTTCTTGTTTCTCAAAGCTGCACATCCCCCCTTGCTCATCTCATCTGTCTTCTTTTTCTATACCTAGCCATTTATCTAGAATCAAAGTAAGGATTTTTACATGGAAGAACATTTTTAAAGAAGTATTTCTTCCTGTGCTAACCATGTCACTGTGAGACTGTACTGAGGACATCTTGCTACTTTTACTTTCAGTTACATTTTTTGGCAAGTAGAGGTCATTCATCTATGGGAATGTAACAATGTTAGTATCCTGGTAGAGTGAAGGGGAAGAAGTACTAGGAAGGGAACAACATTTACTGAAAGGCTGCCAGGCACTGAGCTAGGACGCCTTAAGATAATGACTTAAGGAATATGCAAACACCACTAATTGAGTAAAAGTCATTTTTTTGGTTTCGTCATTTTATTTTTTGATGAGTACATTTAAACTTTTTAATTGAAGGAAAAAAGAGGTCAAATAAGACGGAAAGGGTTGGGGTAGACAGTGGAAGGTATAAAGGAAGCAAAGGAAAGAGGACCAAGGAAGCCAAGGGTATCCTGACGGAATCTACAGAAATAAAGGTCAGAAACAAAGGTCAGAATTTCTGAGCACAACAGTGGAACTTGGGAATTGTAAGAGTGTCCAAAGCAGAGGGAAAGGAATCAGTCAGGGGAACAGAGGCAGCTGAGGGTGGGAGGGGAGTGAGGTGGGTGATCTTGTCTTACCCTTTGCTTAGTTTCTGTGTAGCCTGGCAGGGAGACATAATCCCCAGTCAGCCCACCTTGCTGCCTGGCAGGAAAGGGCATAGCATAGAAAAACACCTTTAGTGGCAGTATATAATTCACCTCCCTGCCTGGAGTCATATCCAGGGGGCTTCGATCTTCCCACTGCCCCCCTTCAGTCATGTGTGCTTTAAAGGAGCATCTGAGAAAGCACTTAAGTCAACTGAAAAGTGCTATATAAATGCAAGGTATTATTATTTGGGATGAAATAATGACACATCAGAATTTCTTTACTGGGAGCAGTGGGAAATTAAAAAGGAAGAATGTTCCTTTCGAGACTCACAAATGACTCCAAAATTCTCCCTGTTACTTTTTGAGTCTTGTTATAAAACAACAGACATGAATGAAGTGACTGCAAAGAGAAGCAATAAAGATGTAGCGATGCTATTGGCTAGAAGAGCTAAGTAATGCTTAGCTGTGACAAGGAAGGAACAGAGGTCAGGAAGGATTTTCTGGTTTCAAAAACCATTTCCTCAGAGGGAGGAAAAAGTCTCTTCGGTTTTGATTTTCTTATCTATACATCTGTTACTAAGAAGAAAAGACCATTTTTCTATAGATACCCTTTTCCACTTACTATTACTATTGAAGGATCTAAACTTCTCAAATAACTGGATGAGTTCCAATCATAAAGACAGAGGCTGCTAAATTATCTGAATCACTGAGCTGAGAAAACTGGAAAAATTCAAATTGTATCTGAGTAGAAAGAGAGCAATGTTGTTGATTTAAAGGAGTAATTCTAATTCTACATAACCTGAGCATAACCAGCTCCAGTTCATGAATGACTTTTAAAATCTCTAAAGCTAGATAACATGTAGAAAATCCACTCGATCAAATTTCAATGTCACAAATACAAAACACCAAGTTCTTAAATGCCCCCAACTAAACTTTACGACCAAATATACCATAAGAAAATGAAAGCCCACTGGGTCACCAAAGCCTCTTAACAAGAGCTGACAGTCTCTGAATATACCAATGACAATCAGTAGTCGTCAAGATTTTAAAGAAATACTTCTTAGTGAAAGCTAAGAAAAATGATTTACCAATGAAAGCACTAAGCCACTAGCTATTTACCAAAACCTTGAATGTTAATAGTAACACGAAATCGCCGTGGCCGCTAGGCGTTCCGTTTGGTCTGGGCAGCCCGAGGGCCCCCGTGGGAGGAGGACACCACCACTCTGATCAGGGCTGCTGCGACTATGGGCTCGCATTCCAGAGAGCAGCCACTTGACTAGTCCTCTCAGAGGAGAGACCTGACATTTAAGGACCGGAACAACAGGATAGCAACAGTCATCACTGCTTACGCTAACCACCCTTTCAAAGGACAGTCCAAAAGTCCACTGCGACCCCTAGGCCAGAACCCTGAAGGGGAGGGTTTGCACAGGGCCGGTCGCTCTTGCAGTCACTACCCAAGCCTACCTTCTAAAATTGAGCCCCAGCAGAGGGCACTCACTCAATAGCTGTCTAAGGAATTACGTTAGGAACACATCTGAGTCAAGCATCTGAGAAACGACTACAGCCAGCACTGAATGAACCTCCTTCTTCCTTTTTCTCTCTCTTCTTACTCTATGAATGTTCCTCCATTTCTCCCTTATAGGAGAAAAATGGGCATGATATTATTTAGAATCCACTGTAACTTACTGAAGTTATGCATGTTTTGGAATTACTATAAAAAAAAAAAGACTAAGTTGAAGGTCTTATAATTTTATGAGAATAATATAGTAAATCTACTCTTTGAATGTGACTCTGGATTTTGTTTTTTCCCTTTCAGAGTCAATAACTTCCCAAGCTTTAAATAATAAAGCGTAGGTCATAAATATCTAAATAGTAGTTTGTATCTGCACATTATTCTAAGCAGCACTAAAACATATCCTCTTAAAAATATGATGCAACTTATTGAAAGGAATTATTAAATTAGTATACCTTTTAGTTGGTTCCATCTGCAAATTCTTACCTTGAATCCATCCTTCTTGTTTTTTTCCAAACCTGACCATTCTCCAGGCTGAAAATTAATTTTAAGAGAAATATAAATGACTTGGTAAAAGCAGTGCTTAAAATTTCCCAATCTTGGACTCTAAGGTAAGAGCTTCCAGATAAGATATTTAGTTTAAATTACATAATAGGGGAGGACAATGAATTGGCTCTAATTCCTCAGTACTATCGCTCTGACAACAAAACCAAACCAAAGATAAAACCAACCCTTTTAATGTCCTCTATGCATTTGATGATGTAGCTCCTCTTGATCGCTTCTTTCACTGCATATGCGTCACTAAGAATTGTCAGGTGTTCATCCAAGGCTTGCTGAATAAGGCCACTGGGCAGCGTTGGAAGATGGGCCAGTTCCCAGAGTACATCTAACACCTACAATAATACCACTTATGATGAGCCAGCCAATATGCAAGTAAAACTGCTTTAAGTATTTGTAGCTAGAAAAATTCATTTTTTGATTCTCCTGCCTTTCCAGAAGTGGTCTCAAAGCGAGCTTCCCGGCCTATTCGTCCAATCAGGCTCAATAGCTTCTGTCTTACTCTATCGCTCTCAGTTTCCCAGCTCTGTAGAACAGAAAAGACAAGACACAAGAGTTGTTGTACTATCCCAATTTTATCAAACTGGCAAAATATGCAAAAACTTTAAACTTGGGCGAAAAAAGTTTAACAAAGTAAGAAGGGAACACTTAAGCACTACTAATTTAGATGCAGGAGACCTCAAAATAAGCTTATTTTAGAAAAACTTAGGAGTAAGCATGTTTGAACACATACCTTCTGAATGAGAACAAACAAATGATTAAGCTGATCTGAATTAAATTTGACAGCTGCTGCAGCAATAATAGTATGAATGTTCTCGATCACGGTAGATGATTGTCCTGACTAAAAAAGGAGACATTAGGAAAAAGTTAAGTCTTAGAACTTGGAAAAATCTAAGTATTCTCCTTGGCAATTTATAGAAGCAAAAGCAAAACAGTAATACAGATAAGTTGATTCTTGTCTAATCAGCATTCACTTCCATGATAATATTGGCAAAACTACATGAAGCAACCATTATGAATGGTTATCAGTTGGTCTGGTTTAAATTCCCAGGAGCATTAAATCTTTAAAAATACAATGTAAAAAAAGATGAGAATCAAATTCTCAATCTGACATTTGCATTTCAAGAGAACAAAATATTTTCAACTGGCTAAAAAAAAAAAAAAATTAAACTAACTGCATTACAGGACAGACACTCACTTTTGGCATTTCATAAATGATCATGATGACCTTGGTTGAGAGTGTTATCTGATTCATTTTTTATTTTGCTTATAGATATTTTATGACTTCAATTAATTTATTTATCCCATGGGAAGTAAGTCTCTGCTTCACAGATATAGATCCCATGGTCGACCTAATGGTTGAAATTCACTTTATAACCTCAATCACAGTTTCACCATGTGAGAAACTTGAAAGGCAGGGGGAATTTTAAAGATTTAATTCTACAAGAATTTGCTCTGTATCTACTATTCACAAACATTCAATGAATGTAGTAGGGATATTTAACCTATATCATGGTTTCTAATCCTCAATCTATGTGGATTCACAATTTATGAGGGTGATTAAAAAATAGTGAATGTTTAAATTTAAAAAAATTTATTATAGTAAAAAGACACATTGCCATTAATCCCCGTCAAAATACTCCCTCTTGTTTCAAACACACTTATCCCATCGTTCTTGCCACTTTCTGAAGCAGTTCTGGAAGTCCTCTTTTGTGAGTGTTTTTAGTTGCGCTGTCATGGCTGCCTCAATGTCCCGAATCGATTCAAAATGTTCTCTTTTCATGGTTATTTTGACTTTGAGGAAGGGCCAGAAGTTGCACGGTGCCAGATCCTGTGAATAAGGTGGATGAGGACACACAGTAATGTTTTTATTTGACAGAAATTGCCGTATACCAGAAGTGATGTGTGACACAGAACCTTTCCACTGTGATCAAAACATACAGTACTGCTGCTGAATGTCATCCAACGGAAAGGCAGGGGATCTTTAATACAAGAAGCGACGCATCAAACGTTAGTAAGAGTGTGACAAGTTTCAACTTGTTCGGTGCAGTCAATTGCATGTGAGCTACAGTTGAGAGAAGCTGTGTTTTAAAGTTTGTCGTAAATCATCCTCCATCATGACAATGCTCCGTGTTAACATTATTTCTGGTATATGGCAATTTCTGTCAAATAAAAACATTACGGTGCATCCTCATCCACCTTCTTCACCGGATCTGGCACCATGTGACTTCTGGCTCTTTCCCAAAGTCAAAATGATTTAGGACATCGAGGCAGCCACGACAGCACAACCAAAGACACTCACAGAAGAGGACTTCCAGAACTGCTTCAGAAAGTGGCAAGAACGATGGGATAAGTGTTCAAAGCGAGGGGGATTAATTAATAGCAATGAGTCTTTAACAGCAATAATTTTTTTTATTTAAACATTCACCGTATTGTTTGATCACACCTCGTATACTCACAAAACAAAATTATATGAGAGTATTCAACTAAGGTCAAGACATGGGAAGTAAAATTCACAGGATCCAGGACTGTTTTCTTTCAGTCCTACACCTAACTTTCTGTAGTCTGCTGTGTAATGCCAGGCTGGGAGCCTGCAAATTACATTTCCTCTGCCAGCTGTGCTCCCATTATGCTCTATCAGTGAGAGGCACTGCTGGGAGATGAGCAGGCAGGAGGAAGAAAGGAGCGTTTTTGGTTTATACTAGGAAACTGGATGCAGGTGCTGGCATTTGTGACAGCAAGGAATTCCAGAAGCCCTGGTGGCAGTATCACCTGCAGCACTTGCAGTGAAAGAACCTCTAAAAAGCAGCTTCCTTTCCTTGGACTTAACACCCATTTTCCATTTTGCTCCTCCAGCATTCCTACTTGTCTTTTTTGCTCTCCCACACTAGCAACACCTTTGTGAACAATATCCTGTATTCCATTCTCTCTGAAATACCTAACATAGTTTTTGTTTCCTGACGAGATTCTGACTGATACAGTGATTAAGTGGATACAGTCAAGGTGAGCTCCAGGCTTCTTGCTGTCTTAGCAACTAAATGAAGGATAATACCATTACTGAAATAGTCTGGAAAATGACTAGGTTTGGACATGCAGAATTGGAGATGCGTATGAGATAAGTGTAATAGTTATGCATTTAGATATACTGCACTGGAGCTCCAAGAAGAGGTCTGAATTAGTGACACAATTCTGAGAGTCAGCAGCCCCCAAATGTAGTCAAGACTACAGGAGTGAATGAAACTGACTAATGAAAGATTATCTAGTGAAAAGGAGCTAAGACTAAGGCTTGAAAAAAACTCATGCTTACAAGGTAGAAGAGAATAAGTTAGTAAAGGAGACTTAAGAAGGAATGCCACAAAAGTAGGAGGAAAACTAGTAGAATGGACTATTAACAAAGTGAAGGAAAAAGAAAATGAAAGGTACAATCGATTCTGTCACAGCTGCTGAGAGCCCTGTAAGGTGAGATCTGTAAACTCAGTAAGTATTACTATCATCCTCATTTACTAGAATTAAATGGGGAAAACTTATTAATAAAAATTGATAAACAATGTAGTGAAAAGAACACTGGACTGATAAACAAAAGACATAACTGTTTCTAGCTCTGCCACTAACTACCATGAAAAATGATGACTAGACTATAGATAGATCAGTTGTTTTATACCTTTTAAATAGTAGAATCCTTTTCACACATACAATCTTAATAAAAACTCTGAACTGTAAAACAGATTTGAGTCAAGCTGCCTGGTTAAAGGAAGACAGAAGTTCCATTTCCCTGCTCATTCTCTACCTCCTTCCCCTCCTTATGACAAAAATGTCAGAAAAAGGCAGAAATAATTCTGATCAACTTACCTGTATCTTCCAAATTTTAGTGAGCTCATCTAAAGACAATTTACTGCCCAAGAGTTCAATGATTCCCTTTATGCGATCACAGTACTGGGCTTGGTCTATGTTGCCTAAGAGAAGAAACACCAGAGGGACAGGCAGACACAGTGAACACTGATTTTCTAAATACGATTCTAGTAATTCAAAGCAATATTAACTTTCTGTAAGATTATTTAAAGACTAATACAGTCAAAGTAACAATTTCACAATTTTTAAATATAAATATATCATTCATAAGTATGTGAGGCAATATTTATTTTTTTTTAAAGCAACTTACCTTCCAATGCAATTGACAGAACTGAGTTTTCAACTAGCCAATCTAACAATCTGTCTGTATCTATTGCATTCTTCACAGATTTGGATAAAGTGCTGTCTTCTATTAGTTTGGTTACCTAAAAAGACAGGATTATTGTGACTAAATCTAATGCAAATATGGATAATCAAAATCTTTATATCTATATCTATATCTATTCTGTGACTTTTACAGTGTTACAATATGATCTGATAATCAGCCAAAATGTACCAAAGGCCAGTTATTAGAAGTTAACTGACTACTTATTTATGATGTCTCTTATACACAAAGCCATTCTTAGAGCTCACATTCCCTGGGCCACTGTTGACTGGCTCAGGGATGAGCATCTGACCCAAACTTCAATCAAGGCATGTCCTCCAAATTCTATTCTTGAGACCAGGGAGAAAGTGTTAGTTCTTCCCTGAGGATGGAAACTATCCATGGCCATGTCTAATGGATGAAAGCTGTCACTCTGCTAGTAGAGGGCAAACAAAGCCAACATGATCAGAAAAGCAGAGATAAAACTTTAAGAGTCCTGGCAGTGGTCAGGTCTCGAATTCTAACTGTTCCTATTGTCCACACATGTCCCTGCCCTGACATGGTTTGGCCAGTCAACCCTTCATTCATGTGAAATAGCCCAAACTTCTTCCATTAAATTCCTCTCTTGGCCTAAGATGGCTTAAGATGAGTTTAATTTTACTTACAGCTAAAAATCCTAATTAATGCAAAACTGAGGAAAAAATAACTGGAATTATGACTGAACTGTGTTGGTTCCACCTGTCACTCACCAAAACCAACTATGCTCATAAAAAGTTTAGGAAGCTACAGAAAATTATTTCTATCATTTTGCTTAGATCATCACAGTTGTAGTCATTTTGGTTTTGTTCCAACCCCAGTTAGAGAATTTGGTCTAAGTAAACACATATCTGAAATAGAATAAAGAAATCGTACCATCAGGGTAAAAAATAAATCTCAAACTGTACATGCCAAGAAATTATGTTCTAGGAAATTTCACAAAAGCACTAAATATTTCAGAGAATGAATCTTGAACGTAACACATATAAAAAGATCACTTGATTAACAGACAATTGTAAACATATACACCATTTTATATATAATCATTGGTATATCTTTTTTGTATGATTACAATAAATTATTCTTTATTTCCCAACATTTTTATATTCATAACCATAAGTTTTGGTATAACTTAAAGTGTCTGTGCTTTAAGTCTTCTAGAAATAAATACAAAACTTACTTCTTTGAGGGAATTCATTTTAGCGCTAAAATGTGGTGATTTCAGCATGCGTAGTAAGATGTCTAGTCGAAGGTCGTCCACGACAGTCACCAGATCCGGTTGGAAGCGCATGCAAAGTAACTTAATGGCAGACAAGAGCTCGGGGATGCTAACCAATCTCTTTTATTAAACACACACACACAAACAAACAAAAAAGGAACCATGAAAACATTCTGATCTCAATTCTTACACACACATAGGAAACACAGGACATTTTTGATAAACAATGGTCTAGTGCAGGGGTTGGCAAACTGCAGCTCGTGGGCCACATGCGGCTCTTTGGGTATGTTCTGTCTCAAAAGTTTGCTGATACCTGGTCTAGTGGTATCTGATACCCCATATGGTCAATTAACTAAATTTTGTTTCTAAATAAGTTAGGACATAGGAGAGCAAAGGAAAGGGAAGGGTCCTATGAGATACTGAAGGTAGACAAAATAAATCATGTTAAATGTTAATATTGCTCTAAACTGGATAAACTTTTAGTTTTGAATTATTCTGAAGCTTTTCCAATGCTATACAAATTATACTATCAAAACCAACATGTTAGTAAAATTCTGAATGGCATCACTGAGAACCCTATACTCATTCTATTGACTGAGGTAACACCAACCACTGGTGCTTTGGAAGAAGCCATTTTTCAGTGATAAAATGTAAAATTAATTTGATGTAAGTTGTATGTAACCAGAATCCAAAGAGCGATAGGGTGTGAACCTAGTCCCAAGTCCTGGCTCTGTTTCCACGGACTAACAGGTACTGGGGCCTACCTGGCTGGAGACAGCATTTACCTTGTCCTTGAGGTCCTTTTCCTCCACGCTCCGCACATCCTGAATTGTAGTAAGGATGACTGGGTCTAGCATGGGCTGCAGACAAAAAGCGCTACAGTTAATAAAAACTCCTGAATCTGTCCCAAAACTAGAGAGGAGATACTTCTTCGCTCACATTTCACAAAGGAGAGATTGCAATACTAAGATCTGAATTCTAGTATCAGAATCACCACTAACTAGCCAACACCATCTAAAGTCACCCTTAATTGATTCTGTGTCTCAGCTTCTTTAATAACAGACGAGTGCAACATGTGTCATTACTATCTCCTAAGGCTAATTTTAAAAAGCAATCAAAGACACATGGACTAACTTTTAAACATTAAGCATCAGTATGTATTATTTTTATAATAAATATCTTACATTTGATTTAAAAAGAATAAATATAAGCAGACCACGGAAAACATGCTGTTATATGAACTAATTTTGCTTGCTGATATAAATGAGGCCTATAGATGAGACTCATACAACACATTGCTCTAGGATGGTAGCATAATCAGATAACTAACTCTAAATAGTATGTGAAAGCTAGATCTAAATGATCACTTCTATACAAGTAAGATAACTTTTAAAACTTATCTGGTGATGAGAAAAGATTAACAATATTTGGCTGTCAAAGCCAAGAAGACATTAGCAATGAATTAAAATGACATCAGGCCATTAACCAATAGAATTTCTTCATTTACACTTAAGCCAATTGTACAGTGAGGAAGGACTGAGGGCTGTTAGGATAACAGTCAAGTCACACTGTTCTTGTCAGCCCTGCTTAATTCTCACGGTAACTCTGTGAGATAGGCATGATTATTATCACCATTTCACAGATAAGGAAGCCAAGGCACAGAATTTACACAGTAGCAAGTGGCAGACAACTCTTAATTTATGGCAAGTAACATGATATAAAAATGGCAAGAATAAATTCACAGTATGAATTTATTGCTAAATTTAAGGTTGGACAGTTTGATATAATTAAAGATGAAGTTAAATATACTTTGGTTGGAAATTCACACACTTTTTTATTTTTTTAAAGTACACTGTGCTTATATATAAAATCTGGAATTTCTAAAGAATTTAATATTAATTAGCAATTGGACTATTTATGCTAAATCTCCTTCCATGGAGTAATGCATGGGTAAAGAACATGCATTCAAAAATAGAATCCTGGACCTGTTATTAAAAAGCCAATTATTAAGTTAATATTTATTATTAAATTATTAAAAAGTCAAATCATTTTGCCTCTTTGTGTCTTAAGTGTTTCAGCTACACAACTAATGACTATACTTTTATGCTTAATGAGTTGAAGAACACCAGATGTTTCTAAAGAGCTTAATATCCCGAATGAAGAAATAGTCATTCTATTTCATTTGAAAATCTTGCAGTATTACTTTGACATCTAAAGAAAGCATTTAACGTTTAGAAATAGCAGAAATTTCCAGAACCTACTAAAAAAAATCATATCTCTCTTGTTAAAATTGTCCTAAGTAGGATAAATCAGGTATTAAAAAGAAGGAATAGTGCATAGAAAACATTTATAATGTTTTAACATTTGTTATAAATGTTATAACATTTATAACATTTATAATGCCCCCAATCATTTATAATGATTAAAAAAAAAAATCTCTGAAAGCTATAGGTTTCACACTCTTATTTATAAAGAAAATAATAACTGGGAGGTATTTCGACATGACATATTATTTAATAAAACTCGTTAATTGAAATGGAAAGGAAATAAGAGCGTATATCAGGCCTTAAGCATTACAACACTGAACACTCATAGCTTTGATTATTCTATAACCTGTTGCCTTATAACATGCAGAGGCAGGAAATCAGACAAGATATGCTGTTAAGCTGTTATTCAGTAGTGAGAGACTTAGCCAGTAAGCGATTCTAGTGGATTGTTCAACATTGATCTAATTTAATACATAATGGCCCTGAATCTTTAAATAATACTGTGAAGAGCGATGGAATACAAGCAGCCTATTTTATACATAAGGCAATGAAGAAAAATATATGCTATTATATATAAATTACATTTGATGAAATGATAAATAAAAAGGTAAAAAACCTCAAATGATAGAGGTATCGATACCTTAAATTATTAATCATTTTTTAAATTTTTCTTCTGGTAATATTTTCACTAGAAGTTACTCAGGATTAGACATAATTCTGAACAACCTGATAAAAAGATAACACTGTTCATATGTCATAGATCCCCTTTTACAGTAAATGTAAAATCTTACCTGTACCACTGAGGAGTTGAGGTATTCTGCACACACCCCTAAGGGTTGCACCAATGCAGAGACTGCCTGAAAAAAGACAATGAAGGTTAGAAATAAATGTGAGCGGGTTTTCTTCTTTCAACATTAAATAACCCCCTTTTAAAACATCAGAGAAAATTTTAAATAGTGGTTTGATCAAGTCACAAAAGAATAACTAGACAAACTATACTCTTCGATAAAAAGAACTTTATAAAGATGTCAATGCATTTAAATTATTATAAAAATTTAATGTAATTTAAATCATAATATGCCAATAAAACTTCTTTGGAAGACTGGATGAAATGATTCTAAAGTTCATATTATCAAATACTAAAAATTTTAATTTGAAAAAGGGGGGAACAGTTGGGGAAAGAGTGAAATGTGCCTTTAACAACAACAACAAAAACATTCAGGACTTCCATAAAGAACATTATAAAAATACATAAAATTATAAAAATACATAAAAGAAGGCCCAAATAAATGAGGAGATACCATGTTCTTTAGTGAAAAGAAACAGTACTATAAAAATGTCAATTCTCTACACATTGACCTATAAATTTAACACAATTCCAAACATGATCTCAGTGGGGTTTTCTGCAGGAGACCTGAAATGTTGACTACATTTTGAAGAGTAAGAACATGAAAATGATCAAGACAATTTGAGAAAAGAATGATGCTGAGCAGAATTACCAATAATTAAAACGAATGACTAAAACTGAAGTCCAGGAACAAATCCTTATATACCTGGGATGTTGACATATGATAAAGCCAACAAATAAAAAGTTAATAAAAAATGAATTATTCATTAGAGGCTCTAATAACAATTAGTTACCCATTTGGAAAAAAACAAAATTGGGTCTCTACCTTACACAATATATAAAAACAAATTTAAATAAACTCAAGAACCAAGAACCAAAAAAATAGAAATATAAAATATAAAATGAGTGTTTTACTACCCTTTTGAGATAGGGGGACATTCCCCAAGCAAGTTAGGAATCTTTTAAGCCATTGAGGAAAATAATGACTACATAAAATTTTGAAGCTTCTGTGTAGCAAAACAGACATCATCAATAAAAATAAAAAAAGAGAAGCAAAAGGCTGGGAGAAAAAAATGTACAAACACACAAAATAGGAATGGCTTTGATATACTTATAAAAAGAATTCCTAACAACTACTAAGACAGCCCAAAAGAGACCTAAATATCTAGGTCAATTTACAGAAGAAGTATGAATAGGAAATTCACAGGAAATCAGAATATTACAAATTAAATAATAAAACAATATTTTTGTCCATCATACTGGAAAATTAAAAATTGAAAACATTCAGCACTAATGGGAGTATTAGGAAATGCTCGTGTGGGGGTAATGACTGGCAATAGCTTTTCGGAAAGAGATTTAGCACTATCAATTATAATTTAAAAAGTTATATAGTCTTTAACCCAGAAATCCTGTGTTCCAGGAATCTATCCTTCAGAAATGGTTGCATATACAAAGACAAATTTACATGGAACACTCTCTGCAATAGCAAAAACTTAGAAATAACTGAATGCCCATTAATAAATGATTGCATCATGGTACAACATTTGCAGGAACACAATGGAGCCATTAAAAGCACTGACAGTACTAACCTGAAAAGATGTCTACGATATAATGTTAAATGAAAATATGCTATTAGGTATAACTTGATCACAATTTAGTCTTAAAGAGAAAAAGAATATGTACAGATATATTTTTATATAAATTTAGGAAAAAGTCAGAAAGGTTATGTATTAAATGGGTAACCATTTCTGAGGAGGTAAGTATATTTGTGGGGTGGGGATAAGGTGGAGGAAAGGCAACTTTCATTTTTTACTCTGTTCAGGGATTTTTAACTGGTGGATTGTGAGTGATTTTTTTTTGCCCAGTATTTTTTCAAATACAAAATATTTAATGTCAATGTAAAATGAATACATTTGCTTGTACTCAGTCTTATAATATGGCCTAAATTTATTCTGGGATGTAGTCACCTTCTTAAGTGGTCAGAAATCAGGCATTTATTGTGAAATTTTTATTATACTTGTTTGCTAAAATTAGAGTCTCAATTTTGGAACCTCTTTTTCCTATGCCTGAATTTTGTCATCTCCTTAATACAACCTAAACAATGTAATTCTACATCAACTGCAACAAACAACACAGTTTTTCTGAAATATGGTCTGACCTAAGGGAAAAATCATGGAGGAATGTTTAACCTCAAGACATTTTAAAATAATGAGAGTAAGCCCAGGTTCCTATATATCTCTCCTTAGACAATTTTCATCCAAGTAGAGTAGAAACTTTGGGCTACTCTGTATTTTTTTAAAAAATTAACTCTGCAAGACATTAGTGAGTATTCTAACCTTTTTAAAAAATGAATTTCTGATATTACCCAATGAGCCAGCTCTCAAGAAACATGTAAAGTATATAAAATCCTGTATCTGAATAGGTTTTTGTTTTGTTTTGTTTTTTTAAGATTTTTATTGGGGAATTGAGGGGATGGGAACAGTGCTGGGGAATTGGGGGAAGGGGAACAGACAAGTTGCTGTTGTTTTGTTCTTCAGTCTAGTTGTGGAGGACGTTGCTTCACTGGCCCAAGTTGGCACCATCATTGCGCTCTTCCCGGGCGAGGCAGATCAGTCGCCGGCTTCTGGACGGCCGCTCACTGCGGCTGCTGGCCGCTCACGCTGGCTGCTGGCTACATACGGTAGCCCATGGCAACCCACTGCCATTGGGGCTGCAGCCTACGCCGTCACCAGCGACTCACAGCAGCCCAGCTCCAGGTTGAGCTGTTGTTCAGCATCTTAGCTGTGGGGGGCAGTGTCACTGGCCCTCATATGTGGGATCCAAACTGGGGCCCTCTGGCGTCCCAAGCCAGTTCTTAACCATCACGCCACTCGGACGGCCCGGTTTTTGTTTTGTTTTGCTTTTTAAATCACTACCTACTATATTCCAGGTAAATAAGGTAATTTTTAACATACTTGATCCATTCAATGGGGATCAAAATGACAGCATAACAACCTAGGTAATGTTCAGGAAAGATGGAAGGGGCTCCCTGATCAGAGTCAGTAGAAGTATTTATGATCTGGCATACACATGATCTTGAATGATAAACAGTGGGTGGCAAGGAAGCGTCAGTCTATTACTAACCATACCACCAGTCTCTCTTCTTGACTGTTATTTCCTTCATGCAAAGAAGGGCCAAGGGTTAGTCATGGTCCCATAGAAATAACTGCTACTCTAAGCACAATTTGTGTCACTTGGGTATATTATTTTACCGCATCATTTTCTGTTCTAGCACAGTGTCTTATACATGGCAAGTACATAGTACATAATTTTTAATTGATGATTAATTAACTAGAAA
Organism: Hipposideros armiger; assembly: GCF_001890085.2. Taxonomy (NCBI): domain Eukaryota; kingdom Metazoa; phylum Chordata; class Mammalia; order Chiroptera; family Hipposideridae; genus Hipposideros; species Hipposideros armiger. The sequence goes on from NW_017731997.1 coordinate 332,185, forward strand.
CAGAATACAGTGCTCTGTTATAAGCAGGTCAGCAGTCTGTGCAAAATTAAAGACGAAATTATTCCCCTAACCATAAGGTTCAATTTTTTTGAGAAAATGAAGCTGACATGAAAAGATAATGGTATTGCACCTGAGGGATGATTCTCAGCTCCTGTTATAACCCTCTGTTATCTATGAATTGCTGTAACACCAAAAAGCTTACTAAACCACCTTCAAATATTTTATTTGTGCCTGGTACTATGAAATAAATTCTGATTTTACTGAGGCATAAAATTGTTATGTACACAAATACTTGCCACATTTAGCAACTATCCTTAAATAGCAACATAATTTCACGTAACCACCACTAACTAAGAGAAAAATACCACATGTAAGGGGAAATTAGTGAGGGGAAAAAAACAACAAACAACCCCAAAACCCTCTATAGAAATCTGATTATTATGATTAGGAGTAATAAACATTTCTGTGGTTATCAGAGCCATGGGAGCTACCTCTGTGAAGATTAACTTATAACATTTAATTTAATGTGTCCAGACCATGTGACATGGGTTACAAACTAACGCCCCCCCAAAAGTGAACTTTTATATCAGACACATATAGTAGTTTATCTTACCCCAAGCTCTATATCTTCTGAGTGGAGCTTTGCTTGGATTGCTGCAAATCCACCTAATTCTCCAAACTGAAAAGAAAAAAGATACAAATTCATTTTAAAATGCTATACATTAAAAATTTAAGTAAGGAACTAAGGCTAACATTCTACCTTATCAATGTGCTCTGTAGTACTGATTTTGAGAGTCATAACAAAGATAATTTTTATCCTGTGATACAGTACAGGAGATATGCTAAGTCCTAATGTTGATGTTCACGTGTATAAACAACATGTACAAAAAAGAGGAAGGAACTATAAAACACATCTCCTAAAGAAAAAATTCTGATTATTCTGTATAGTTGTCATCTACTTAAAATACCAAACTCTAGGAAATCTCATTAGAAAGTAAAAACATGATGATATTAATAAAAGTTGTATACCTTATTTACTAAATCCACAACCCATCCATGAGGTTCCTATGAGAAAAGAAAATAGAAATTGAGATGGCAATATAAAAATTTCCCCATTAACCCTTATATTTCTTTTATTCTAAATAAAAAGTTGGAGAAAAAAAGTATTAAAATTTGAAAAATATTTCAAAAGGTTTTTCCAAACGTTTCTTAATGTGAATCTTTGACATAACTATATGCAATTTTAGGAGTTTATAAGTCTGTATCATTGTAACTGCACCTATTGCTTACTATACTGTAATTTTTTTCATATTTCCTCCATTCTGTAAGTTAGGAATCATGTCTTATTACTCTTTATATTAAGAACAAGGACTTTTAAATTTTATTTATATCTCCAAAACCTAGAATAATGACAGATACACAGTAAATGTTCAATAAATGATTGCTAAACTAAACCTCAGCTTCTGCTAAAGCAATGGACAAGTTTTTTTAATCTCTAAATTGACTTCTTTCAACTCTTTTTCAAAAACCAAACAGTGTTTGATCAAGAGATTATTTAAATTACGTACTCCTCATGTCCTTGTGGGTATAATGCTATTGGCACATTGTAGGCCTTTAAATTAAAAAGAAAAAAAAAGATACTGGTTCTATGCTTGAAAAAACGAAATTGTTTATGCTTATGGAATTTAAAAGAAATTATACATGAGATTAACTATTATCAATAGATTATTTCTTCTAGGTATAATTAGACATTTCAAATGATTTCAAATGCTCTAGTCTCTCAAAGAAACTGGGACACTCATTAAACTGGAGTTCTGCTATTTCAATAATAGGGCAATGATGCGGTGCGGTCATTTCCCATTTAACTAAACATTTCAAATCTATAAACTTCTTCGTGATGTTAGTTAACAGCTATAGGGAAATCTGCAATATCTGAAAAAAGTTAAGCAATTTTACAAGCCACATGGAATATTTGTCATTTTTCATAGGCTGTTTTAATCCTTCCATGTAAATTGTCATTTTTATAGCACAGAAAATTTCTCTATAAAAAAATGAAATAAAACTATGTTTACCTTTTGGAAACTTGATACAGGTGAAATAGCAAACATATTTCCCTCTCCAAACACTTCTGCCCAATTCCTTTGAGACACTTTCATTCTGTTTTTAAAATGGTATTCATTATCAGGATTGAAAGCCTAGATTCAAAGAGAACAGAGAAGCTTTTTTTATTACCTATAGCAACACATATTAGCATTAGAAAAGAGGATAAAAATACGGCCTTGGGCTTCTTCATTAATGGACTCTTTCAAATATCCCAATAAACCACATTCTTTAGCTGGAGCAGACAGCAAACTAAAGTGGTGCTCTTCTGTTCTATTCAACATCTGCTGTGAGGGAAGAGAAGAGGTAACAGGACGAGAGATCTCACTCAAGGCAAAGTGATGCCAATGTTCAGACATCCTAGTGCTGGTAGAGCTGGGGGGCAGCAAGGCCGTGAAGATAGACGTCAGGAGGGAAAACATGAGCGCATCTCCTTCATTTGCCACTGTCGCTAGTCAGGGGAAAGGCCAGAAAGCAAATTACATGAACTATGTGAAACTATTTATCATGTAAATAATCAGGGAGACATTAAAGGAAAGCTATGCAATCAGTCTAAGGAGCTGAAAAGCTATTAAAATTGGAAAGGAATTTCTTTAAAACTGAAAACACAAAATGGTTGCTGTGCTTTTAAAATAAAAAGCAAGGACCCTAACAGCTAAGTTAGTATGTTCAATGATAATATCATTCTCACTCATTATTAAGTACAAGTCAGAGGACAGTAGGTATTTTAAACAAAATCAAAACACAAAGTACTTCATATTTTAGAGATACTATACCATTGTAAGCACACCCAGGAGACCAATGGGAATTGGATCTTGTTTTATTCTCTCTGCAACCAGTTCTATTAATAGCATCAACATATTGTAGATTCCTTCATGAATTTCAGTACCCCACTTGTGAACAGCACTTGATGTCAGAAGCTACAAAGACATAATGGGCAGTTTAGAGTTTAATTTGAAAAGGAAAACAAGTCAGTTCAATCTTGAATAATCAAGAGGTTATTACCATAATACTTATTTTTGTGGAGATAACTTGCTTTAAAAGACCTATAGCTGTAGTCCATTACATGTTCATGTATTTCACAGTCAACACTGAGTTTTGTTTTTGAACTTTAATTCCCTTACATAAAGAAGTTGGTTTAAAAGAAAATTTTGCTCCTCTAGTTTTCATTATTACTAGGAAAAATTAATTGGTGTATGGCAAGTAAGAACCTCAGATCAACTCCTGGTACTACAGTTTGCTATCTGTTTGGCCTTGGAAAATTTTACCTGAGTTCTCAGAGGCTCAGTTCTTCCACCTGTGCAGAGGCAAAATTCCTACCAACTTCACAGGTATTACGAGTATTAAAATATACCAAATACGAAAGTATTTTATAATTAGTAGGGTATTATTTTTAATATATCTTAGTTGTCACCATTAACCAATATTCCTGGAATCTAAGAAACGAATACTATATTTCATGGATTCTAACATATACATTCTTTTCACGTTTTTTTTATACCTCAGAAACAAGGCTGCATCTTCCCACCTGTCTACCAAGTGACCGGACTCGAACGTGAAAAAAATTTTAGAAATACCTTAACAATTTATTTTGCTTTCATTTGTCTTTTTTTATGTATAAAAGTAATAGTCAATTTTAAAAAATGTTTAAGTAAATCTAAAAAAAAATTCATCTATGTTAAAAAAAAATAATAGCATCGAATACTATGTATTGCATTAGGTCTTTGGGAAGACTGCGTGAGAAGTGGTTCATTTAATGTACTCAATCCTGTTCCTGACACACTGTGAGCGTTCAATAAATGTGACCAATTATTATAGAAAAAAAAATAGTTCTGATAAGGCACTGTAACACTGTTTCCTTTGCAGCTATTTTTCTTAAATATTAGCATAAAACAATGGTGCATCTTATACTCAGATAGCATCTTAGGTTCATTAAATAGGAGGGAAAAGGCACATAGATGAATCTAAAATCATCATCATTGGATTTCCCCAATGCTCAATCTTTTAGTTGTTGGGGAGGTCTAATTCAAGAACAACTGCCAAAACAGGGAATGAAAAATCAAAGGATTTCACTTAATAAAATAATGGCAAATTAATATGGTGGTTTCAGGTTTTTGTAAGATTTCCCTTCAGAGGGAAAATACTGTGCAATAAAAATTTCATCTTGGCCACATTAAGAACCTCTTAACAAGAGCAGCCTGAAAGAACTCAAGCTTCTTCAGCTGCAGAGGCAAACCTGTTCCAGATTTTAAAAATACCAATTAGCTGCACTATTTGCTCAAATGAGTAATAATCATAAGACTGATTCTATATAAACCAATGAATTACTATTTTTTGCAGGAGTTTTTTTAGACTTCCTATACTTAAAAAATTATATTAAAGCAAAATGAAGCAGAGATAAACATTTAAAGAGCTTCATGGTGACTACAAAAAAAGTAGGTGGATTAAACACCACTCCCTCTGTTGCCTTCTCATCTGTTCAATTTTTACTTTGAAAATGGAGTTCTGTCTTCCTTCCAGAAAAGGTGGGGAAGATGCACACATGGTTTAACCATAATTATGCACTATGGCCACACCTAGAATTTTTCCCCTGCTTAAATATACTAGTAAAGAATCCAGGCTGGCTTGAAGGTGAGAGAAGAAAGTAAAAATGACGACAAAGCTCCTTTTGTGCACTTTATTCATACAAATGCTTATTATTTATACCTTTAGGAAAAAAATCGAGGGAGCTTGTAAGAAAAGCCTATGGAAAGGGGTAGAAGGAGAGTCACCATACCAGAAAATACAGCTAAAGAAATCAAGGCCAATTATATAATAAAAATACTACTGAGTGTTCTGGCAGTCAAGTCTAAAGGCACACAGAATTCTGTAGCTCTTCTCATTTAACAAAAGAAAGTATGCCTCACTGATGGGGAGGAGAACTTTTTAATAGTGCTAAATGCTAAGGAAATTTAACATAGATATTTTTACATAAATAACACTGAACAACATAATGCAGTGTAACTTTGTGTTTGTAGTTTTACAGAAAAAAACCCAAACCACCCACTGACGCCTTATTACACTATTACCAACAGCTGAGGACATAATATAGAACAGTTCTTTGAAGTATCTCTGTATAGAGTTAGAGCATTATATTCCCAATACGCAAGCTGACTGGACACAGGGCTTTCTGGATCTGGAGCGCATCAACCTAAAGGTCCTTTCCTTACACTAATAAATCCTTTTCCATGACACAAAATTGTATTCATGTATTTTCTTTCTTTTGTAAATGTACGCATACATTATG
>NW_017731997.1:339445-390545 GCF_001890085.2 Hipposideros armiger
CCTATATGCTAACAGGCACTCCATAAATGCTGTTGTGAGAAGCCAGTAATAAAGGCACCATAAAATTGCCTATTAGGATTAAATCTAAACCTAGTCAAAACACTTCCTACTGATGTGCCTCATATTTAATCATGGTTGTAAACTATGCATACTTTTAAAGAAAAAAAAAATCACAAAGCAGTGGCCCAATTCTTCTTAAAATTGAGTTCAATATGAAAAATATTTTTTCTGTAATATATAGTATAAAAGCTTCCTTATATTGACAACCATTCTTCCATTCTAGTGATAATTTATTCCTCTATTAGTTTAATATTTGTAAAGGACTTAAGACAGTGCCAAGCACCTACTAAGTACAGATTGTTTCTTAAATAAATATTACTTTTTTCTCTTAAAAAAAAAAGCCACTAAATTAAGACTTAATTTTAAATGCTCCAAGATTCTGTGGAAAAAGTTAATTTCAATTTCTATAAAGTTTTTCAATTGTATTTTAAAGAATCTTGCACTCTGTTGGAGATAGAAGAAAACAGGTGATTGAATTCAAAGCTTTTATTCCACAGGAAATAAGCCAAGACTAAGAGAGAGTAAATGATCTAAGATTATACAGATAGGCAATGACAAGAACTAAGATTAAAGCTAGGCCTCTTATCAAAAAACAAACAAACAAACAAAACCTCAGGTGTTCTGAAATCTGAGAACTTACCAAGTCTTGCTAGGTAGGTAGATGCTAACAGGCATTTGCCTAGTGATTCCTCCCGCTTATAAGGGATGGACCAATGATCAGTCAAAACACGGCTTTCCAGTTCGTATAAGTTTGTTGTAGGGAATTCAATTCCTTCCCCTGAGCAATTTCCATTTTCATCATTCTTCTGACAAAAGGGGATTATGGTTAAAAAAGAAAAAAAAGAGAAAAGAAAAAAAAATTAGTGACTACTTTAAAAAATTTAAATTTAACACAGAACAGGTGCTTAATTAATGGTAGCTATTAATACCAATAATGTGGCTTCCACATTTCTTTCTCATAATCACATCTTTCACCAAGACCATCTCAAGTATTCTCAACTCTTACCATTGTGGCACCCCTGCCCTCAGAAAGTGAGCTCCTCTTATTCTCCCTCTCAGTATGAAGCCTACCTTCACGTACAGCCACCCTATCTTCTCCCCTCCTTTTTCACTGAGGAGATAAATTTCTCCAAAGAGTTACCTGTATTTGTTGTCTCCGCCTCCTCACCACTGACTCACTCCTGACACTACACCACCCAATACGGATTCCAGAGTCCCTACTCTCTCACAGTGGCTATTGTTAAGGTCACCACTGAATATTATATCATTAAATCCCATGAACATGTTTCAGTCCTTATCTTACTTTGCAGGAATATCTGATCTTCTGCCTGCTCCTTCATCTTGATATGTTAGATTTCCTTCCCTTGCATCCCAGGACAGGACACATCCCTGTTCTCCTTTTGTGGGTCTGGCTGGTTCTATTCTCTCACCTCTTCAGGTGCTGGTACAGCCTCCCCTTCCCAAGCCATCACATTATTGGAGTTTCTTCGACCTCAGTGCTATGTTCTCTCTACTCTTCATTGTTTCCCATCCCAGTCAATGGCACCACATTCCTTTAACAGCACAGCCAGAAATCGGGGACTCATTCTTAGAACCTCGTTCTCCCATCTCCACCAGTAAGACCAGGTGACAGACCTCCTAAACTTCTCTCAATGCCATCCTTTTCTTTCCATGTCCACAAAGATGCTGCTATTACTAGCTTCACTTTTCTTCCCTCCTTAACCTACGTAACCCCTATATATACATCCATAACTCTTTCAGAGAAGTCTTTCCACAACTTCTAAACTATGTCAAATTTCTTTAATTATTTTATACTCTTACCATCCTAAACTTCTCCTTCATAGCACTAAAGATATAATTTCACATTTAATTGTGATTTAGTTTATATTCTGTCTCCACTAGACCAAGCTCCATGAGACAGGGACTCCGTCTGTTTTTGACCACTACAGCCTAGTGCCTAACACAAAGTAGGTATGTAATACACACTGTTAAATGGAAAAATAACTCATGCAGACAGGTTTCAATTAATGGGGTAACTGCCAGAGTTTCCATCAGTTCTCACTATGCTAATTTGTAATACAGCAAACTGAACCCCTCCTCCCAGTGTCTAATACCTACTCTAGTTTCTCTAGAAACCTAAATATTTTCACAATTCACTCTATAATTTAATCATTACAAAATAAAACCACTCCATTTAAAAAAAGTCATTTTGGGGGGGGCTGGCCAGGTGGCGCAGCTGGTTAGAGCACGAGCTCTGAGCAACACAATTGCTGGTTCGATTCCCACATGGGCCAGTGAGCTGCGCCCAAGCTGAGCTTTCGCTGAGCTGCCAATGGGCAACCGGGTGGCTTAGCTGGTGAGAGCTTAAGCTCTTAAACAACAAGGTTGACGGTTCAAGTCCCACATGGAATGGTGGGCTGCGCCCCCCATAACTAGATTAAAAATGGTGACTGGACTTGGAGCTGAGCTGCGCCCTCCACAACTAAGACTGAAGGACAACAACTTGACTTGGAGCTGATGGGTCCTGGAAAAACACACTGTTCCCTTCTCCAATTCCCCAACAATGTTCCCTCCCCTAATTACCAATAAAATCTTTATAAAAAAAAAAACCGTCACTTTTAGCCCCAATTAAATAGACAATAAATATAAAGCAGAGATGATAAAAGCATATAGAAGACAATTCTCAGTCCCATATGAATGATATCTAAAGGAATGCAACATGTTACTCTTTTGAGGTTCATGTCTAAACTGGAATGAAAATAAGATAAACACCAGGAAGGTGAAACACTAAAAATGGAATAGAAAACAATGTAAACTGGGGGTGGAGAGGGGGGGGAGGTGGATTAAGTAGGTTTAGAATAATGTATGAGGAAAATTCACTTTTTAAAGTGCAACGCTTTTCAGAAATGCATTTAATTAATAAGTTCTGTAAATCAATTTTACTTAAAGAAACTGAGGCGCTCCAGAGTAAAGATTGAAGACAGTCTCAAAATTGTACACTTGTTAAATGCTTCAATTTATTAACTCAGGATCAAAATAGAATTAAGGCATATAAAAATAAAGTGCAACATAACATAACTTATGAGATGTAGTATTTATTGGGAAATTTTTTTAAGAAGAAGAAGATCTCAAATCAATAATCTAACCACGCACCTTAGGATACTAGGAAAAGAAGATCAAACTAAATCCAAAGCAAGGAAAAGAAAGGAAATAAAGATTAGAGTAGAAATAAATGAAAGAGAGAATAGAAAAACAAGAGACAATAAACAAAACCAAAGGTTGGTTCTTTGAACAGATCAACAAATGGACAAATCTTTAGCTAGACTGACCAAGAAAAAAAGAGAGAAGGCTCAAATTACTAAAATCAGGAATGAAAGAGGGGCTAATAATACAGACCTTACAGAAATAAAGATGATTATAAAGTATACTATCGACAATTGCATGCTAACAAATTAGATAATCTAGATGAAATGTACAAATTTCTAGAAAGATATAAACCATCAAAATAGACTCAAGAAGAAACAGAAAATCTGTATAAACCTATACCAAGTAAACAGAATGCTTTGTAAAAACTTCCCACAAAGGGCCGGCCGGGTGGCGCAGTTGGTTAGAGTGCAAGCTGTGAGCAACAGGGTAATTGGTTCGATTCCCACATGGGCCACTGAGCTGTGCCTGAGCAGAGCTGCTGCTGAACTGCCAACAGGCGGCTGGATGGCTCAGCTGGTGAGAGTGCGTGCTCTTAACAATAAGGTTGCTGGTTGGATTCCCGCATGGGATGGTGGGCTGCACCCCCCCCCCCCAAACTAGATTAAAAGTGATGACTGGACTTGGAGCTTAGCTACGCCCTTCACAACTAAGACTGAAGGACAACAACTTGACTTGGAGCTGATGGATCCTGGAAAAACACAATGTTCCCCTTTCCCAATTCCCTAACACTGTTCCCTTTCCCAATTCCTCCCCCCCCCCCAAAAAAACTTCCCACAAAAAAAAGCCCATAACTAGATACCATTACTGGTGAATTCTACCAAACATTTAAAGAATTAGGGCTCGCCAAGTGGCTCAGTTGGTAAAGAGCTCACTTAAGAGTGCGAGCTCTGAGCAATAACAATTTGACTCCCAGCCCATGCTGAGCTGCCGCTGAGCTGCCAACAGGTGACAGGATGGCTCAGCTAAAAAATAAAAAAAAATAAAAAAAGAATTAAAAAGAGGATCTCAATCCCTCACACTTACCAAAAAAAAAAAAAAAGAAAAGAAAAGGAGGGGACACTTATTGACTTATTTTACGATGTCAGTATTAACCTCGTATTAAAACCAGACACAACATTTCACATACATTAGGATGGCTACTATAAAAAATACAGAAAATAAGTGTTGACAAGAATGTAGGGAAACTGGAGCTTTTGTGCACTGCTGGTAGAAATGTAAAATAATGTAGCCATAGTGAAAACTGGTATAGCAGTTCTTAAAAATTAAATATAGAATTATTAATACCACATGATCCAGCAGTTCTACTTCTGGATATATATCCAAAAGAACTGAATACAGGGATATGAACAGATACACGAACACCCATGGTTATAGTAGCATTATTTGTAATAGCCAAAAGGTAGAAGCGACTCAAGTGCCCATCAAAAGATGAATGAATAAACAAAATATGATATATACATACAATAGAATATTATTCAGCCTTTAAAGAGAAATTCTGATACATGCTATAATATGCAGGAACCTTGAATTATGCTAAGTGAAATAAGCCAGTCACAAAAGAACAACTATTGTATGACTCCACTTACATGAGGTACCTATAGTAGTCACAGAGACAGAAAGCAGAACTGTGGTTGCTGAGTTCAGCAAGGATGCAGAATATAATAATATATAAAATTCAACAGTATTTCTATACACTAACAGTAAACAACCCTAAAGTAAAATTAAGAAAATTCCATTTACAATAACATAAAAAAATACTTAAGAAGTGTAAAACTTGCACATTAAAAACTACAAAATACTATGGAAAGAAATTAAAGAAGACCTATATAAATGAAAAGACATCTCATGTTCCTGGACTGGAATTGAATAATTTTACCATGGCAATACTCCCCAAAATGGTCTACAGAGTCAATGTAATCAGTGTCAAAATTCCCCCTGGCTTCTTTGCAAAAAAAGACAAGCTGACTCAAAAACTCACATAGAAATGCAAGGAATCCTGAATAGTCAAAATAATCTTGAAAAAGAAGAATAAAGTTTGAGTATTCACACTTCCCACTTTCAAAACTTACTAAAAAGCTCTAGTAATCAAGACAATGGCATAAAGATAAACATACAGAACAATGGAACTGAACTGAGATTTCATTAATAAACCCTTATATTTGTGGTCAATTGATTTTAAATAAGGGTAACAAAACAATTTAGTTATTCCTTGACAATGGCATAAAAGCAATTCAATGGAGGAGGGTTAAATTAGTCTTTTCAACAAATGGTGCTGAGACAACTGAATAAATATACAAGCAAAAGAATGAAATTGGACCTGTATCTCACTCATAACATGTACAAAAAATAACTCAAAACGTAACACTGGAGTAAATCTACATGACCTTGGAATAGACAAGTATTTCAATACCAAAAAACACAACAAAAAAAGAAATTTTGAACTTCATCAAAATGATAAACTTGTGTGCATCAAAGAACATCATTAAGAAAGTGAAAAGACAATCAGAGTATGGAAGAAAATATTTGAAAGTTTATATCTGATAACAGACTTTTATCTAGAACATAAAAGAACTCTTACAACTCAACAATAAAAAGGCAAATAACCCAATAAAAATGGGCAAAGGATTTGAATGGACATTTCTCCAAAGAAAATATAGGCCAACAAGTAGCACATGAAAGATTCTCAGCATCAGTGGTCATCAGGCAAATGCAAATCAAAGCCACTTCACACATACTAGAACGGCTAAAATAAAGGTAATAACAAGTACTGGTGAGAATGTGGAGAAACTGGAACCTTCATACATTGCTGGCTGCATTATAAAATGGTATAATGTCTTTGCAAGACTTTGGCAGTTCCTCAAAAGTTAATGTGAGTTACCAATTGAACACAGCAATTCTATTTGTATATATACCTACGAGATACACCCAAGAGAAATAAAACATATGTCCACACAAAAACTTGTACATGAGTGTTCACAGCAGCATTACTGATGATAAGTAAAAAAGTGGTAAAAACCCTAATGTCCATCAAAGCTAATGAATGAATAAATAAAATGTGGTCTATATCCATATAATGAAATGTTTAACCCCCAAAATGAATGAAGTACTGACATGCTATATAACATGAATGAACTTCAGAAACATTATGCTAAGTAAAAGAAGCCAAACAAAAGGCCACAGATCATGATTCTATTTATGAAATGGCTCAAATAGGAGAAATCCATCCACATCGAAAGTATATTAGTGGTTGCTAGAGGATGGAATGAGGAAGAAAAGGAGTGTGGCTGTTAATGAATACAAGGTTTCTTTTGGGGTGATAAAAATATTCTAAAATTAAAGAGTGGTGATGGTTGCACACCTCTATGAATGCGCACTTTAAAAGGGTGAACTCTGGTATGTGACTTATAGCTCAATAAAACTGTTATTTTAAAAAGTCAATTAACAAAAATGAGTTCAATGATTATAGTCACTAAACATAACTGAGTATATAAACATCATATCTAAGAATTTCAAAACAGAGTAATTATCTATAATAAAAATGATAACACACGTCCATTAGACAGTTTTAAAACATCAATTTAAAAAGCTATATGCTTAAGACCTATGATGAAAAATCTCATGCTGCTTCCTTAAAAAGGTATGTTTAAGACCTAAAAGTGAAAACTCTCATTCTTGGTCTTGAAAATGGAGGGAATGGACATGGTGTACACCAGGGTTAATGAATGATACACAGCAGCATTACATTTTAAGGAATATGCTGCCAATACAAAAAGATAGAGAATCACAGAGGAGAAAATAGTGACATGAACCCATATTTAAGTTGGATTAATATTCTGAGTCATCACTTTGAGTAGAGCCTGTCCTTGGCAAAAATTACATATTGAGCAACAGAATACACACAAAGCAGCTCAGAATTGTTCTACTGCAAAATAGTTCCCAACAGACATAAGGTATTGGGCTTTTAATATGAACTCTGGAGTGTAGTATTTTCCAATTAGATGCCAAATCCAAATGATACCCAAGTAACGGTTAATGATCTCTGAGTCTAAATTGATTAGAAATACATTTATCAAAAAGCTCAGTATGTTTTAGACAAGGTGCTTAGCCTTGGGGGCAGAGATAAAGAGCAAGACAATGGGAACACAGAAAAGGGGGGAGCCAAGCCAGCTTGCGGCTGCTGTGTAAGCATGCACATTGGGGATGAGTGTGCATGTAATTAAAGAAGTTTAAGGGAAACAACATTCAAGGCAGAGGGTTACAGAGCGCATTATTTCAAAACCAGTATTACTTTATCATTCAAGTATATTAAGTAATAAAACCTCAACATTGTCAGCTTTTTTTTTTTTTGACTACTTAAGGGAATGTCTTTACTTTTTATTGACAGTCCATCAATTTCATTTAAAATTTTTAAATAATTAAAAAAATGTTTAACAATTTTAATGTAAATTCAGCATTTGTTAGAGATGCACAATACTATAGCTAAGGCAGAAGAGAAATGATCTCACAAACAACTCTTGAATGCCACTTTTAACCTGAAAAATTTCTAATGACACTGAATCCTGTATATTTGGTCATCCAAGAAAAATAACAGATAAGCTAATGTGTTAAATTATGATTTCTCCATTAGCCAGTTTAGGATTCAAATCAAAACAGTTAACATTGTTGGATACATAATTTAGGCTATTTACTAAATATGTAATCTTACTTATGCCCATAGACCAAAACAAAAAACAAAAAACCATAAACAAGGCCTCTGTAACTACCATAATACTTGATAGTGTCATAAACATGCTAGGAAATCAGCTAGTTGTGATTATAACTTCACTTACTGGCACCTATTCAGGATAAGGCTTACTACTTATTTACCAAAAAGGGTAACAGTACTTTTAGTTGTTGGAAATGAAGTTCTTCATGGAATTGATAAATGCTGTAAAGTGTGGCTCTACCCCCACAGAGTTTAGCACAGATCTTTAGATTTAACATGTAGATTATTTTGGCAAAAATATTTTTCTGCACTATATCTTTTATATTTATAATTAGGCATGTTCATATATGTCACTACACATATCCAAAACTTGCTTGTGTGAAAAATGCAGATGAACAAATGTAAATTCAGGCAATATCTTAACTGTAAGCTGAATACACAAAATAATTTACTTAATTCACCTTTGCAAATGAGCTTTAAAATATCATCGCATAAGCTTTTAAGTTAGTAATCAAGTTTAATATTTATTTAGAAAATTATCTTCACTGAGTTTTAAAAAAGAAAACCAACCCTTTGCTCTTGAATTCCACAACAAAATATTAATAAAATGTAAGCCTTTAGTTTGAAGAAGCAAAACCTACTCGGATGGGTACTGCCTGTTAGTTTAGATAAGCTCCTGTCTGCCCACTGACTCAACAAATACAGATTAAGAAAATTATTCAGCCTAAGGGATAAGAAACTGCCAATGCTGCTTCAAGTTTATTTTAATCTAAATTCAATTATTGAACTATTTTATTAGCTAACAATGTACTTAAAAGAGCTTCTAAATTTCTGACTAATGCACAGAAAAATTTAGATGCCAAATTGATTTCCCCATGATTTTAAATGGATTTGTCTATTACCTAAAATAAACAATTAGTACCATATATATCAAGTGCTTGAGGAAAAATATGAACATTTAATTCCAAGTCATTAATTTATAATATTTTTCATTAAATCTTGAAATTGTCTTATTTATGAAATATTTTTCAAAGCAATTCAGAGACAGTTATATGTAGATCTGATATTCCTTCTGTTATTTAAGACTAGAGAACATGATTCCTAAAATACTGCTTCCTGGAAAAAGGAGACATGATGGACAAGTGCAGCAGTCCCAAGCTACTAATATAATATACACTGTGTCTCAAGTCTGTTTACAAATTGTTTTCTTGGAATTCATATTCATTCCACGTTATAAGTAGTAGATGATTTCCTAAATTTGCCACAAAAGTTGATTATTACTTCTGGTCCCTTTCTTTCATAATTCTTGGTGGTTATGCATGTATTTACAATATACAAAGATCAAGGTTTTCATGAGAAGTTGTCTTATAATTCCAAGGTGATATCTTACATATAGAATTTATCCTTTCATTTATATTTAAGATTTGGGACTTACAGATCATTGATGCCAGGAACAAAAGGTAGGTAGCTGCAGTTGGACCTTCAGTTTCAACAGCAGGAAGGACAGATGGTAAAAGGAATTTAGATACATTCAGATGAGAAAAATGAGTGAGTGGCAAGAGGAGAACTAATTGAGTACTTAGCTGCTATGCATCAGGAACTGTGCCAAACTCCACGAGGCAAGAATCACCCTCTTCATTTTTCATATGGGCAAAGGAGCCTCAAATAAGACAGGTTACTCACTCAAAGTCATATTTCTTATGATGTCTTGTCTAACACCAACAGACATTCATATGTTCAGCATGGGATGAGACTTCAAGCCAAGGTTTCGCCAAATCTCAGGTTCTAGATTAATATCTGGAGGTATTCCATTCCTCCTAAAATTGATAGAATGGCAAAGCCCCAAAAGGAACCACTCCAGAATGGAGGTAAAATGTTTTCATAAAAAAAACCAATCAAGCAAACAAACAAAAAACTTAAATTACGTACCCTAAACCAAGATTTGAGTAGGAAAGGACTGATTATCAATTAGAACTTCTTTTTCTTCCAAAGTACTAGTATTTCTTAATCCACTGACATTCCTAAAATTCTAGACAGTTATCCGGCATAAGCAATTACCTTTTATTCTTAAATTTTATTAAACTTTCCTTTACTATAATTCCTATAAAGGTTGATTGTCACTACCACTTGCTAGCTGTGACCTTGAATAAGCTTCTTAACCTTTCTACGTGCCTTTGTTTTCTCAACAAAAAATAGAGAATACTGTTTAGTTTGCAGGATTAACGTGCAGATGAGAGATAATCCATGTAGACAGCCACCTACAGCAAACAGGCACATCATAAACAGTAGCCCAGACCCCTTCCAGCTTCAGATGGGTGTTTCTATCTCCCCGCCAGACCCAACCTCAGTGCCCTAAAGGCACTTCAAATTTATCCCATCCACAAAGAACTCAGTGTTGTTCTGATTCACATCAGTTTCTTCTCTAACATTCCTAATCTCTGAAGCTTTCTGAGTCATCTTCCCAACTAGTTGGTCACCATACCACAACCAATGATTCGACCTCAAAAATTTTTCCTGGAAAGTCTCTTCTAGCCAACCGCCGCCTCATGAGTAGCTGAGGTCCTGGATGTGTGTTGCTTAGACAGATGCTACACTCATACAACTGCCGTCCCTGCCACCATTCTATGCCCACTCCTGGGCCCCTTCCAAAATGCCACCAGAGTAATCTTCCTTTAAAACACAAAAACTAAACCAAACCCAAAACAAGGAATATGATCCTATCACTCGCTGGCTCAGAAACTTCATTAGGTCCCAGCTGCTTATAGGTGTCTAGAAAATAAAAGTTAAGTTTTCTGCACAGGCATGCATGGCTCTTCACCAATTGACCACAAGCTACAAACAACCTCACTGAGCTTCTCAGGCCCCTGAGTATACAAGGCCTTGTCATGAAGCCATGCACAGCTCTATGCTGTTTCCTCTGCATATAGCTAGAATGCCCTTACTCAACCTAATAAATTACTGCTTGTTCTTTGCCATAGACTGAATGCTTGTGTCCCCCTAAAGTTCTTATGATGAAACTTAATCCCCAATGTGATGGTATTTGGAGATGGGGACTTTGGGAGGTGATTATGTCATGAGAACTCTGCTCTGACAAAAGAGATCACAGAGAGCTCCCTTACGCCTACTACCACCATGTGAGGTATAGTGAGAAAACCGCTGTCTATGAACCAGGTAGTGAGTCCTCACCAGAGGCTCAATTGGCCAGGGCTTTGACCTTCCATTTCCTGGCCTCCAGAACTGTGAGAAATAAATGTGTGTTGTTTAGAGGCCACCCAGTCTATGGTATTTTGTTACAGTACCCCAAACAGACTCAAAACCAGTTCAAATTTTATCTCTTCAACAAAATGTTCAAGATTCCTTTTTGCAAAGTAAGGTATTTTGTCCTTTATTTTTATACAGAATTCTCCTTCAGTATTTTCCAGCAGCTGTGAGTACCTTCATGAATAAAACACATTCTGCCACTGAAGCTTGGAGACACACTACCTACTGCAGAAGACAAATAACCAATTACAACTGCTTGTAAGGAGCTTGCTATAATAACAGTGCTATGAAAGTATATAATAAGGGAAACCCTTATTCAACCTTAAAAAGGAAGGAAATCTTGTCACCTGCGACAACATGGATGAACCTTTAGGCCATTATGCTAAGTGAAATAAGCCAGTCACAAAATGACAAATACTGTATGATTCCACTTATACAAGGTATCCAAAGTAGTCCAATTCACAGACACAAAGTAGGATGGTGGTTAGCAAGGGCTGGGGGAAGGGAAAAATGGGGAGTTGTTTAATGGGTACAGAGTTTTAGTTTTCCAAGACAAAGTTCTGGAAATTTGTTTCACAACAATATTGAACTGTACACTCATAAATGGTTATGGCAATCAATTTTATGTTATGTGTTTTTAAACACAATTAAAAAAAAAGAAGAAGAAGAAGAAGAAGGGGACCCGGCCTAATCATGGTCAAAGGTAGTCTAAATGAAATGACATTTAAGCTAAGACCTAAGTAAGCATCTAGCTTCTTCACTGTAACTTCAAATACACGGTTAATTCTCAATCCTCAGCGTACCTAGCCCATCAAGCAACATCTAACACAGCTGACCACTCCCTCCTGCTTTAAGCACCTCCTTCACTTGGCTTCCGGGACGATTCCTAGCCTGGCCCTCTCACCTTCACAAGACACTCCGCAATCTCCCTTGCTGGTTCCTTCCTATCAACCCAGTCTCTAAACACCCTGGAGTACCTTGGAGCCCAGTTCTCAGACCTCTTCTTATACATATGCACTCCCCTGTGGTTTCATTCAGTGGAATTTAATGCAGTGTTTCTCAACTTTGCTTTTATTATTACTCCTTGAAGGAGGCTTTTAAACATTTCCCCCCCCCCCTCAATCATCCCATCTCCATTAGTTAAATACTAAAGAATAAGATTGTGTTGGGTAAGGTTGAGTTTTGAAGCAAACCATTATAATATTTAAAAAATGTTTTCACCCCTCCCCAAGAACCAATTTTTGCCCTCTTTTGGAGTGCTATTGGCCCTGTTGAGAATGCATAGTTTAATGGTTTAAATGCCATCTCTAAGCTAAAGGCCCTCACATTTTAGTTCTTAACTCTTCCCTAGGCTCCACACATCTATCCAACTTCCTCTGACATCTCCACTAGGATATTTAATAGGTATCTTAAATTAACACATCCAAAAACAAACTCAAGACTTTTCAACCAGGTCATGTTACCTCCCTGTTCAGACCCTCTGTCTGCTTTCCTCATTCTGACAAAAAGACATCACTGCAGTTGCCTACAAGGCCCTAGTGAGGAGCTACCCTCTCCTTCACCTCTGACCTCGTCTCCTACTTTTCCCTTCCTTTCCTAAGCTCCGGCCATATTGGCCTCCCTGCTGCTTCTCAAAAGGGCCAGCCCTACTCTACCCAGGGCCGTTGCATTAGGTGTTTCTTCCATTTGCGCAGGAGTCAGCGAAGTACAGCCCACAGTTTCTTTTTTGTAAATAAAGTTTTCCTGGGTCACAGACCCACTGATTAGTTTGAGTAGTCTAAGGCTGCCCCTGCACTACAGTAGCAGAGCTGAGTAGCTGCAACAGACTATATGGCCTGAAAAGCCTAAAGTACAAAGGGTGCCAAAAAAGTGCATACACATTTTAAAAAGGGAAAAAACTGTATTAAAATTGTAATAGTCCATATATAACAATAACAAAAGATACATACAAGTCACGTATACATTTTTTTTTGGAACCCCCGGTATTTACCATTTGGTCCTTTATAAAAAAAGTTTGCCAACCCCTGACTTAGAGCGCTTTCCCCTCAGATAACCATGCACTTTGCTCCCTCACTTTCTTCAGGTTTTTGCTCAAATAGGACCTTATCAGTGAAGCCTTAAAAAACAGCCCTGTCATGGCCCCCTAGTCTAGTATGCTCTTCCCCCCATTTCCTGATTTGTCTTTTTCTAGAGCACTTATTATCTGACATTCCATAGTCAACTTATTTATCTTGTTTGTTGTCTCCCCTAACCTAGAATACAAGCTCAACCAGAGCAAAGTATTTGTTTTGTTTATTGCATTATCTCCAATAGTCCCTGATACAGAGTAGGTACTCAATAAATAGCTGATGAATCAATGAATGGACATTAAGCACCTAATAAATACTTATGAAAAGGAAGAGAAGGGGAAGGGATTCTAGGTACAGAGAACTACATATGTGAGGGTCTGCCACCAAAGAGACAGCATGACATATGTGTATTTAAAGCACTTTCTTCTATCTCCATGACATCAAATACTGAGTGGCATTAAACTTTATCTGTTTACAGGTTTGGCTCCCCAACTAGATTGTGTTATTCAATGAGAGGAGCTGTATCTAATTCTCTATTCTACTTCGGTGTCTAAACTTTTATCTGATACCTAAATCCTTTCTAATATCTCCAGAAATATTCCAGAACCTCTGCCTAAATATGTTTAGTGATCAAGAGCTTATTACATTTTGAGATTGCCTGCTCCTTTTTTTGCAGATAAAAATTCAAATGAAATCTCTCTTCATTAGTTGTACGATTTTAGACCAAGGTATCTTAACCTTGACATTACTGACATTTTTAGGCTGGATAACTCTTCATTTAGCAGCACTCCTAGCTAAGATAAGACTTGATATCTCCATACTTTAGTTTCATATATAAATAAAAGATCATCAGATTAAAGATAATTGAAAGTGCAGTCTTATTAAGGGGAACAAATTATGTCGTGAGAGAAGCTAGTATTTTTGTTCACTTTTCCTTATTACCTTAATAGATAATGATAAAATGTCCTTGTATAATTTAAATGATTCAATTATATAATCTTTTGGAAAAACATGAAAATTGAGGTGTTTTAAAAAATGTATCAAAAGACTAAAAAGATGTAAAGACTATTCTAGAATCTACATTAAAGGGGCATGATAATCAAATGCAGTGCATAATCTTTGATCAATGTCGGATTATTTTTTTTTAATATCTATAAAAAGTATTTTGGTACAAGTGGGAAACTCTGAATATGGACTAAATAATAGAGAATAGTAATCTATCCTTTGGTGAGAGAACAGTATTGTGGTTCTGTAGGAAAATATCTTTGTTCTTAGGAGATTCATACTGAAGTATTTAGGGGTCAAGTGCCATGATGTTTGCAACTTATTTTCAAAAGGGTAAAAACGAAAGTGAGAGAAAGTGAGAGAGAGAGAGAGAGAGAGAGAGAGAGAGAGAGAGAGAGAGAGAGAGAGAGAGAGAGAGAGAGAGAGGGAAGCTTTAGAGACAGAGGAGAGATAAAACATGACAAAATGTTTGCAAGTGTTGAATCATGGTGAAGGGTATGCAAATATTCTTTGTGCTATTCTTTTAACTTTCCTATAGGTTGGTAATTGTTCAAGATAAAAACTTGGGAAAAATGTATCTAGCATACAAATTAAATTACATCCGCACTGGATTTGCAGTGACCACAGCACACACACATACCTTTTCTAGCACTTCATGAAGTACTTTACTCAATACGCCCCACTCTGTCAGAATCTCCTGGGATAGTTGGAGGTCCTGTCGGGGACAAGCTGTTCTGAAAAAGCAACCCAAGTGATTCTGATCTGGTGCTGGCCATCGCTACCCACTCTTCAGAACCACTGCAATAGGCTATGAACTCCTTAAATGCAGGGACTGTCTTAGCAGCCAGAGGCCAGGCCAGAGGCAAAGGCGTTCAGTAAATACTTGTTCAGTGTTGAACAAATGGCTCCCATACTACTGTTGCCTTTCTCCTCCTACTTCTCCTCCACACACTTTTTTTTTAACACTGGGGTGAGAAAGGAGGGGTCAAAAAAATCAAGTGTCTCAATAGCTTTACTTCAAAATAAACTCACTTGGATTAACGGTAAAATCATTAATCGTTATTATAGTGATAAACGAAACAAACTGGACAATCCAAAACAAAACAGACACTAAAAATCAGTTTCCTGTTTTAAATACACTGTAGCATGTTTTCTTTTTCTTCTCCAGGAATGACAATCGCTGCAAATAATCTCCTTACTGAAGTATAGCTCTACTATGCCATGTAACAAAGCTATATTAAAAACAGACTGGCAAACAGTCCTACCAAGGCTAAAAAAATGTTTGTTTCTTTTAGCATCTATTATGTTCTTTCCTGTGTACAATATTTTTCTGTGTGAGCTACAGAAAAACAAAAACAAACAAACAAAAAAACAACTTATAAAGCAAAGGGAGGGGTACTTGATACATGTGAACAGAGAAAAATGTGTTCCAAAATGGTAATGCAAACTAAGTATTTTCCAAATAAGAGTCTCTCATTTAGCACTTCCTATGTCAAATGCTACCCTGGACTTTATGGGAAATACAGAGGAGCAGACCCTGTCCAGAAAAGACTTAAAATTCAGTCTGGGTAACAAATAAATGAGTAATTCCAATAAAAATGGGATAAATGCTAAGACAGATGTATACAGGGTTTCTATTCAAACTCAAGAAGGGTCTTGTAATTAGGAGTGGAAGACTGAACAGAAGAAGCGTAAGGGAAAGGTATCAAGCTCTAAGAGAAAGCCATTAGGAAACCTGATTAATAGTACATGTGGTATGTTGGCATCTGGAGTCTCATAGGACTTGCTAGACTGAAATAAGGAGGATGTTCATTACCTATATCTGCCAACCACAAGCCTGTGTTAAATAAATCTCCTTTGTGGAGAAAGGATCAAGTTCAAGGATCAAGTTGATGTCACACAGACAGTGCTGTAGACAAACTCTCACGATCCGATATGGCAAGAGAAGGGGAAAGAGGGAGAAGGAGGATGCACCAGGTAGGAGAAAAAACATGTACATAGCCAAGGAGTCATAAAAGGACCTGGCATATTTTAAAGCTGATTTTTTTAAGGTATCCTCTAAGAATTAATCAGAATACAGTTTTAGTTCTGTATTCTTAAAATATATAATCTAAGACAAGTGTTATACTTTTAGCATACTGACATCTTTTCAGGGTATCACTCAAAATGTTTAATTTCAAAGCTACAACTGTATAATACATCCCAGTTAATGTTTATGACAATCACTGTATTTGAGAGAGAACAAAAAGGCAGTTTTAAGAAAGTAAAAGACACACATCTGAAACAGACAAATTAGGTGGTATACTGTTTCAAGAGATTTGTACACTGATTGTTAACCTTATTTTAAGTACCCAATATACATGTGCCAGCTGTGGATAAGAGTTCACTAATCCTTGTCAGGTTTACAAGGATGCTAAGTAGACAGACAGCACCTTCATGAGTAATAGCACTTGTTTAACCTTCCCCTCCTCGGTCCTTTTATAAACTTATTACTGATGCCATTTAAAAAAAGCTCATTGGGAAAGCAAGATAAACAAGATAAACACCTTTGAGGGGGAAAAAATGGAGCAAATGTCAACTTTGCCCCCCTAAACCAAACTAATATGTAACAAAGGAAATGGTGATTATAAAATACAGCAAATTTATGAGGAAGGGTATATTAAATATGACCTACAGTAAAAGACTTCATGTCAGAAAAACAGTGTGGCAAAGTATACAAATTACACCTAGTGAGGAAGAGGGCTAGGTTGCCTTCCTGACTTTTGCTAATGATCCGCCAAGAGTCAAGGTCCTCATCCTTAAATTGACAAGATTTAATACCATAAGATCCCCATGGTACCTTCCAGCACTGAAATAAATCTTCAATTTTAATCTTTAAATTTGAAACTTTTAGTTTTGTTGTTTTGGAATAGGGAGAGGGGAAGGCAGGAAATACTCAGTTCTACAGATAATATTGGGTTGTCAGAAAAGTCATGACGTATTTTTCTGTTTTTCGTTGCAAAAATGTGTCATGACTTTTCCGACAAGTCAGTATTTCTGTTTTAGAGTGTATCTTACTAAGTATTCTTGATATTTCGCTCCCATATTATAATCACTATGAACTGGGTGAATCCAAGATAACGCTGCATTGATTCTGATCTTCGATCTGCCTTAAAAAGTGCTTAGAATTCCTTTACCACAGATTAAGTTAGTTTTATACTCCAACCATAACACCCTCAGAGTAATGAAAAGCGAACAGGATTTGATTGTTATTCTCTACAGATGTCAGTATATCTGTACACATATCATAAACCAATTGTTATTATGGTAGAAATTTTTTAATATTATATATGCATTATCTATATAATCTGTAGATATAGATTATATATAACTTATATGGAAAGAAAGGGAAAGAAAGGGAAAGAGAGAGAAAGAGGAAGAAAGGGAGAGACAGAGAGAGAGAAAGAGAAAGGGATGTTTGCCTGGCATAATTTCAACACTGAGAGTACTGATTGCTCAATTGATACCTGATGCTTTCTCAAAAACAAATGTGATATATAAACTCGTGAAATACAGGATGATCTGTTTCTACTATAACTCACTAAAACATTTCAAATGAAGTAGATATTACGTGAAGTATATCTTACAAATGAAAATTACTAACATTTAAAAAATATTATTTTAGCAAAGACAGTTCAGTCTAACATAATACTGACCACAAAATAAACTAAGAATTCCTAACATTACTAATCCTAGACAGATTTTCATTTAGAGCCACTATTTCCACTATCATAAGTCTTTCTAAAATCAACATTCCTCTAGCTTTAAAAATAGCTTTTTTGTATTAGCAACAGTCACAAAAGATTTTTAGCCTAAAATAAGACTAGTTCCTAGAGCAACATCTCTTTTCTAGGAAAAATGTAAACACTCATGATTTTAGGGTAAAAAGTAATGAAATTTAACTGAAATAATTAGCACCATTCTTAAAAGAGATACTAGTTGAGAGAATCATCAACTTACTAATATTAAATATCCAACCAGCAAATAAATATAAATTCTGTACATTCCATAGCACTAAAGAAATATATTTTGAAAAAAAATCACTTGGTTTCCTGGCAATGGATACCACTATAGATCAAATTACATCACAAAAAATTCTTAAGGCACTATTCAAATGCTTTTGATAGATCTAACCTCTTTCATTATTTAACCCACAACTTTTCAAGCTTTCTAGTTTCTCATTTTTAGATCATTACAATTGATTAGGCTTAGAGCACATGAAAGCCACCAGCCTTGAAACTGTAACAGAAAAGGGACCATGTGTGATTGCTCCACCATTGTACTCCCAACACCTACTCAGTGCCTAGCACACAATAAGTGCTCAATAAAAACCTATTAAATGAATGGCTATTTTGTTAAATGGCCTATTAACTGTTTTGTTGCTCTGACATTTTTAGTTTAATGTCTATTTTTATCATTGGAATTTGATTTTTTTAAAAATTAGTTTCAGGTGTACAAAACAATGTAATAGACATTTCACTCCTCACAAAGTGATAAACCCCCTCCCCCAATCTATTGCCCCTCTGACATTGTATATAGCTGTTACAATTCCATTGACTCTATTCCCTATGCTGTACTCCACATCCTGTGACTACACATATATGAAATAACAGTTGACAGTCAGTATTATTCAGCTTCAGGTGTACAGTGCAGGCATCTACACCATCCATGAAGTGATCTCCCTAATAAGACATGTTGTGGCACCCTACAAAATATTTACATTATTGATTATAGTCCCCAAACCGGCTTTCAAATCCCCATGGCGATATTGTGTGGAATTTGATTTAAAAAAAAATTTTTTTACTGTAAATCTAGTTTTAAAAATTATTTTCCATATAATAAAAATACCAGAAATAGCTGTTCTGTCCTCTTTCAAATGAGCAAACAGACACAAGAGGGTACATAAAAGTATATAAAAGACAGAAAGTCAAGTGATGGAATGCTTCTTGAAACAACAGATGAGATTGCGTCTGGAGCCTAGCAACAGCCCAGTCATCATGACACTGCTACAAGTCACAGAAAACAGAGGTGACAAGGGAAGGCTTCATTGGCCAGGTGTGCATTTCTATCCCATCCCTTTGGCAGAGCAAAGCAAAACAAAACTATGTTCTAAAGACAGCTGTCACAGATCTTTTGAGTATTGAAAAGCTGGCAGGTAATCTAAAGGCCAATAAAAAACACATTGGAGTCATATAAAACATTATCCTAAAAACAGTAACACAAAATGCTATGAGATATTAGGTGAGGCTGTGGGGAGCATGCAGAAGAGAGGGGCAGGAAAAGGAACTAAACACAAGTTCCATTAAAGCTTAAACTGTGATACAAATTTGAAAAGTCCTACAGCATCACATCTTCCCAGCAATTTTCTTACAACTAGAAATAAGAGACTATTGAACTATTCTAAATAAAATATTTCTAACTTAAACACCTTAAACTTAAGTGAAAGCATATTGAATAGCGTCAATAAAATTTCACAATACAAATAACTGGCTAAGTTACTACAGGAAAGCAACCTGTCTGCTGGAACAAGTGAAGCTTATCTTTAGAAGGCAGAAGACTGTGGTGGGTACCTAAGATGTTATCTATCTCTAAGGAAAAAAAATCAAATCTTCAAGTCAGCCCTAGGAAAAGATTCCACACACCTTTGCAATTTTAATCTGGAAAGATTATCAGAATAAAATTTAGACTCAACTGTGTTAGCTCTTTTCTTCAGAACATATAAAAATAAACCAAATCTACAGTTATTCATCCCATCAACTAGCTTAAGGTTAATCTTTAAAACAAGTGGATTCCACTTTTCTCAATGCGTGTGTGCACAGCAGGGGAGAGAAAGTGAAGCCACCAATGGTGGAAGCCAGGTTTCTCACTGTTGGATAGAGAAGTGAACTCATAAACATAGAATAAAAAACAAAATGGTTATAAAATCCTATCCAAAAATTTACCAGTGTTTATCAACAACAAACAATAATGTCATCTAATATTGACATGAGCTTAATAAAAAATTTTTATAAATCAACTGTGATTGAAAAATGTTTCAACACTGAATAAAAATTCCTATGATAATGAGAAATACAAACAAAATAAAAAAGAAACTAAAACTCCCTACAAGGATGTGGAAAAAAAAGTTAGCCTTTTGAAAATGAAGTACAACTTTCTTCACAGTGCCTCTGCATTCTAGTAACCTCAGAATGAAATGTCCATCGTATCTGAATTTTCTAAACCCAAAGCTTACTTCTTTATGTGCCCAACTTTCTCTTCTCTTACATGTTTTAAATTAAAACCTTGCTAAAATGTGTTACACATTCCTGATCTTTCTTAAACAGAGCATACTGGAACTTTTTCTTGAGTGTGGCATCATTAAAAACAGTTAATCTCAGGGTCATGAAACACAGGAAACTGTTTCATATCACCCTATACAAATTGGCTAGCCTGCTTTGGTTGAGTCTGATTTTAAAGTTTTCCTGTCCCCCCCTTTACCACTGCATTGAGTTCTTCCTGTCACTTCTCACTACTGTCAAATGTGCTTGCCTCTAACAGACTAACCTCACGTTTGGACTACTACAAAATTCTTCTATTATAATTTGCTACTTCTAAATTTGAAAGGAAACCTAATATTAAAACTTATTTTAACTATGTTTTTTAAAAAAGTAAGTTAAACAAATGAGTGAAAAGTATGATCTTTAGCGCATTAAAGGCATGGGGGTGTTTTGCAATGGTTTAATCTTCTGTTATTTTACTTCCTATTTCTCTCTGGTGTTCCAATAAAAAATTTCCCGGAAAACTGAGCTCCAGATATGAAAAGTATTATTTAACTAAATTTTTCTAAATATAATAGTTTTTACTAAAAGTGATATTTTTTCCTCTTCACACTCAGACTCAAGTAAAATGTTACACGATATTAAGCATTAAGCACAAAAATATGTAGTACACTGACGTCTGCTACTGAAGTTGTTAAAGTTGAAACCCTTTACTCAAATTGTTAAAACATTACAACATTTACTTTTCTAATATTGTAATTGGTTTCAAATTCTAAGCTAATTGCATTATTATGCTGTATAAAGTTGTCACTACCTACTATGATTTCACTAGACCTACACATTCACTGACACATGAAAGGTACTTCCATCATGCCAAATTACATTCATTCTTATAGCTTATGGCCAGGTAATTACCAGGTAAGACTCTTAACTGTTAGATGAGCTCATAGGGCTAATGCCCAAAGGAGACATATATATACTAAATTATAAAGAAATTTTTCTTTCAAAAATTAGGCTATACTAATCTTTCAGACTCTGTTGTATTTTTATTTCATCTACTTTCAACTGACTTTTGGAATTATCTTATTTTTTACTGTAAAACCTTTAAATGGACTTTTTTTTAAATTTAACAAATCAGAGTAAACCACAAACTATGGGTCACATGTTCAAATCATTACATTTACTTGATATTTACTCCGCAAATATACTAGGATTGTGTGTTTTTGGAAGAAAAGGAAATTAATTTTATTATAAACCTTAATACAAATATTGATAGTATTATAATTTTAATTCATTTATAAGTACCACTTATTAGCAAAGGAAAAAAAAGGAAAAAATGAGTTAAAGAACTACAAATTAATGTGTTCTATTTTTATGCGATTTAGATCTATTATAGCAGGACCAACTTTGGGGCTCTTAAAAAACAAAAAAGCAATAAAATCTTACAAACACTTCTGACAAAATTCCAGAAGGAATGTCCATTTTAAAACAGGAACAAAACAAGAAGCTGGCAATACTTGTTAGAGCACAGTATTCAATATCACTTCTAAGAATATTAATGATCAC
Organism: Hipposideros armiger; assembly: GCF_001890085.2. Taxonomy (NCBI): domain Eukaryota; kingdom Metazoa; phylum Chordata; class Mammalia; order Chiroptera; family Hipposideridae; genus Hipposideros; species Hipposideros armiger. The sequence continues at coordinate 361,615 of NW_017731997.1, forward strand.
AGAAAGCTATTTCTAGCTGTGAATTGAAATCTCCTTGCAAAAAAAAAAATCCATTTTAGTATATTCTAAAAACAAAAAAGGAGACAATAATAAAGAAAGTACATTTCACAAATAAAGTTTATAAACTGCCCAAAAAGTACCTGGTTCTAATTTCTACTGGCCCCCTGGACAGGATCACAATTCTTAAAGGATCAGCTCTCCCATCTCTATGGAGGGCAGAATCATGGGGCATGCCCTTGGCCAGAGGGGTTTACATAAGCCATATAAGAAACAGTAAAGAATTCTGACAGTGGGAGTGTTAAACATCTGGATAAGTTATTTAGAGCAGCTGTGAGATCTCACTGTCTTTAATATTAGAACAGACTCTTATCTGCCGCGGAAAGGTTCTGCGGAAAGGTTCTGAAGAAACGCTATTCAAAATCAAAACTGAATAGCTTCTAGAAGTTCCTTCCAGGCCCAGAGACCAAGAATTACACATACATCTACATCTAACAATACTAGTAACAACCAAACACAACTTTCTACAAAGCAATATCTTTATTTAATTGGAAGATATTAAAAAAGAGGCTTTCTGTGCAGCTATGTGTTCTGCTAGATATCGGGGTCTTTTTAATCTGCATCCTCTTTGCTTCTATTGAAACAGAAGTTAATTGCTTTTACTTTCCAAATTTTAATTTTTAAACCAAATCCTAATTATAGCATGGGCCCAAGTTATTAAACGACTTACCTAACTAGCTACATGACCTTGGGAAATCACTTCTTGTAAAATGAGAGGCCTTGCACTAAGATCCACTAGAATGTAACCTCCATGGTTCTGTTCATCACTCTTAACTCCCAGCCTGGGAATATGGAAGGCATTAAATGTTTACTGAATGACAGGGTCATTCCTGCCCCCAAACTCCACATATAAAATAAATGTGAGCGTTTTTTCTTTTTTAACAATCAGATTTTAATCTGTATATTCCCAAACATTTTTAAGAGGACACTGAAATTGAAATTTCCTATGCACCACATAAAGCTTTATATAATTTAAAATAAGGTACTCGTATTTTTATAAAATATAAAATGGGTAAACACACAAGAACTGACAAACTTCACCCAGTTTGTTACACTTCCCTTTAACCCATTACTGAGTCTTGTCCCTTTTTCCTTTGAAAGGAAGGCAGCTAGAAAGTGCTCTGGACTTGCAGCAAGAAGGCCTGAGTTCTAGTGCCATCTCTTCCATTAACTGGCTCTGTGGGGATGAGCCACTTCCCCTTTGGGGCCCACAAGACTGCATTTGTAAAACAATACAGCTGAACTAATGATTAATTTCTGAAGTCTTCTGCTTTAAAACCCTATGATTCTTTTTTCATTCACCCATTATTCTATTCCTAATGCTTTGATTCAGTGCTTGCCACATCATTCTTAGACTTCTACAGTAGCCTCAGAATTTGTCTCTTTCCTTCTTTATTTTTCCTTATCTTAAAATGAATTTAATACTAAAACCATTAGTTAAGCAGAGTGAAAAACACACTATCTTTGAAGTCAGAGGTGCCTGGGTTTGAATTCAGGCTCCGCCACCAATTAATTGTATCTCTAAAATAGTGATATTATTAACTATGTCACTGAGGATTAAATAAACTATATAAAGTATCTAATACAGCGCGTGACATGCTGTAGGAGGAGTTCAACAACAATTAGCATCTTTCCCTACTCCCCAAGATCCAAAGCCTGTTTCCTACTGTCTACAGCAAGGATGACCAACAAGCTGCACAGGTGGCATGGAAGATGGTTTATAAAACTAGAGCCAAAAATTGGGTTAAACATTCTCACCAGGCTCTTGTGTACCAGGAAGTGTCTGCCTGTAGTCCTGCAAATATCCTTCTGGGTAAAGCAGTGTCAGTCACCAGCCCCTTTTGAACTCTCAAAATTAAATGGTGCAGCCTCCCCAGGCCAAATTGACAGGTCAAGAGGAAATGAAAACTTGACACAACTCCTCAAAAGTATACAGATTTTACCTAAAAGCAAACTCCTTAGCCTGTAATCATGTGAAAAGAAGTCAGTCCCAACTCTTTGTACTTAAATGTACAGACAGTACAGTTAATGGTAAAGTACCACTCAGCGTTACAATTTAATTCAATTTTTCAATCAAAAGAAATTAAAAGGTGTAACAAAAAAATAAAATTTCTCACAAAATGAGGATACACTGAGCTTTGTAGAGTTATACAAATGCCTTCAGAAAACTCCATGACTTTCTTCTTGATTTCAAAACTGGGTCAAAACTGGAAGGAAAACAAAACAAAACAAAACAACAAACAAACAAAAAAACTGGAAGGAACAAGGAGAGGAGTGATGGGGGCTTCCAAAAATTCTCGTTTTTAAAGTGACTTAAGTACAGTTATTTAATTATATGGAATTTTTTTAAATTCCCAAACTAGAAATAACAATCTTTAGTGCCACACATTAATGATACAGCTGGGTTATTGGGTAACAGAAGGCAATCAATCAAGTGTATGGAAGTCTGGAAACCAAAGAAATCTTGAAAAGAAACCTGGTTTTGTAAAATGCCACCTTCTTTCCCAAGCTATGTCAGTCCAAGCAACTGCTGCAAAAGCATGTAATTAAAAGAATATAACATTATTTAGGAATGAATTTTTCAGAAGGCTTAGCTTCCTTAAGAATTACCCAAATTCCTATCTCTGTTTAAGAACACACCACTAATCCATGCTCTGTGTTCTTCAGTGATCAAGCCAACCTGCTCTACTGGACCCTTTAACATACACGATCCAATGAATCTGACCAAAATTCCTGCTATGAGCTGCCATGTTGCTTTTGGTTCATCATTTGGTAAACTGCAGTTAAAGTCTATTTTTTCCTCCCATGTTCTGTGCTCACATCCCAAACGAAACAGTCCTCATTTTCTCCACCCAGACTTGAGATCTGATATCAAAGCCATTCCCCTAGACTGCCCTTTCTCCTTAACAGCTTGCCCCACTCCCATTCCTCTCCCACCCTGTCCCTCTGCATACAACTACTTCCCCAGGATAGTTTCCCCTCATATCTTTACCTTCTCTATGATCAGTGCTCCCCTTCCCCAGACCTGGTCCCGGCTTCCTCCTCTCATTCCAGTCCACATCACTCCCTAGACCCTCTTCAGCTCCAATTCCTGCCCTGGCCTCTGACCTCTAACCTCTCAGTCCAATCCCCGCCGCTTTAATAATATCCGACCTTATTAACGCCTATTCCACCCCCCCCCCACCCCCGGTCAACCCAGACTTACTGCCCCCTCTCCCACCTCGTATCAATTCCTGTCATTTCTGGCCGCTGCCCAGTCCCTCTTCATTTTAGATCCTGCCCAATCTCCTCTCTTTCTGGTCCTTGGCTAAAACCCAAGCTCCATTCCTAACCTCAGTAGTCCTTGGACCCTAGCAAAAGCCACTCTTCTGGCTGGCCCATCCCACTTTTTCTCTGACTCTGAAGCTGGTGCTTCCCCCAACTCATTCACGGAAACCCGGTGCCACAAAATCTCGGCCTAGTCTGCTAGCACCCCATTTCTGACCCCCACTACACCCGTCCTCCCCATCACAGACTCCAAGCTAATGTTTGTCTGCCCCCATCTGCGATGTTAGCTGTGGACCCTCCTGCCGATGCCCGACCTGGGCGTGCTCAGCCCGCAGCCTGAGACCCCTCTCCACCCAGCCGCGCAGCCCTGCCCTGCATCCCTAACTCCTTTCCAGACCGTCCCCTACGGGTTCCTCTTCCCGCTTGACTCCAGTGCGGTGACCTCCGTCCCTAGCGAGCCCGGTGCGTCCATACTCTCTCTCTCTGTGCCTCCCCCTGCCCCATACTCCCGCCGCACTCCAAGCCCAGTGGGGTGTGTCCCCTCCAGCCCACTGGCCTCTCCCGCGGAGGTCAGGTTGCCCCTCCTCACCTCGGCGTCCACCACCTCGTGGTAGGCGGGCGGGGGGTCGAAGCCGCCCCCACCTCCGGTGCTCCCGCCGCGGGAGGGGCCGCCGCCGCCGTCACCCCCGCCGTCACCCCGCGGGCCCCCGCTAGGCCCGGGGCTGGGGCCGCCGCCGCTGTCCATGGGCTCGTAGCCGCCGTAGTCTAGGCCCGGCCGCTCGTTGGTGAGCAGCGCCACTGCCTCGTTGATATCGTTCTTGGCCAGGCGCAGGGCCTTGCGGATAGTGGCAGGGTCCGAGAAGCCCATGCATAGCAGCGTGGTCATGTGCTGCTCCTCCTCCGATTCCATGGCTCCGGCCTTCGGGTCGCGCCGGCAGGCGGGCGGGGAAGCTGCGGGTGCCGGGCCTGGCCGGTCGCGCGGCACTGCCTCCGCGCTGCCCCGCGCTCCGACGGGCCCCTGCGCTCCTGGCCTGCGCCCTCCGCAGCCGCCCGGCCAGGTTGGGTGCAGGCGTGGGCGCCGCAGGCCGAGCAAGGGTGGTACGGCGTTTAGGCGCGGCGGCGGCCCGGCCCAGCCCTGCGCGCCGCCATGTTGGCCTCCTCCGCCGCCGCCGCCTCCGCCTCCTCCTCCGCCTCCTGCCCGCGGAGCCGCGCCTCCGCTCCCGGAAGCGGCACGAGCCACCACCAAGCTCGCCCTTCACCGGCGTGCGGTGGGGGTGATTCTTTTTTTCTTCTTTTTTTAATCAAAGGAGCAAAGGAAGGGGCCCTGCCGAAGGATATCTCTAGGGTGCAAGGGCCGCCGTGAGGCCCGGGCGGAGGCGAGGGAGGGTCCTCCGTCGCCGTCGCCGCCGCCCGCCCATTTCTCCAGCAACAGGTTCCCCCGGGAGCGGGAGGGGCGGGAGTGAAGTGCAGCTCGTAACGCGGAACGTCCCCGAAGTCCCTTTGCCGTGGATCCTGCGCGGCACTGACGGCATTTCCCCCCCGCCTCGCACCCGGAACCTCCCCAGAGCCCCCGTTGGACACCCTGCCCTGGACTCGCTCGCCCCAGCACGGTACGAAACGCACCCCGTCCTGAATGGAATTCACTCGCGGCGACTGGAATCCACCTCCAACCCCGCCTGAAATGCGGTACTGAAGGACATGCACCCGATCCCCACGGACATTCACCGGCCACGCCGTCTGAAATACACCCCAGCGGCGACATAAATTCGTGCCCAAACCAGGCATCTCGACCCACCCGAGCTGAGATTTCCCTCCACGCACTTAAGTCCCTTTACTGAAATCACCCTAAACCGGTTAAAATTCCCAACCCTTTCTGAATCTTCCAGCCAACACTGACTGATCACCTGCCCTGACCGAACTCGACCAAACTCTCAACGCTGAAAATACCCTGAGAGTCTGAAATACATTTTTACAACGTGAACTCTAAATTCCAGTGCTCTCTATGAAAACCTCCGCAAAAATACCCAGACTGCAACTCCTTCCTTCCACAGCCAGACGCACTCGAGCACCTCGGGCTCTGCTCCACCTGCTGCTGACCCACCCACCACACACGCCACTGCGGCCTTCGGCTCGGGAGTCCCTCTTTGTTTCTGTCCTTTGGTGAAGGGGACTCCATCCCTGTTCGCTTCTATCTTTTTGAGCATGCCTCTTCCCTTTAAAGGCCTGCTTTATTTGCTTTCTCTTTGCACCTTGAGCGTTACAGCCCTCAGTCCACCATCTTATCTTTGGTGCTTGCTGTTTTCCCCCTTCAATTTTCTTTAATCCGTGCTTTTTCTGGTGTCTTTCCCCACCTTCTCCCAAGGTCCTGATGCCTTTTCCTATCTCACTGCGCACTTGCCAACTTAGGTCATCTCCGAATGCCCTCACCCTGTTTCTTCCAGAACCCTGAAGTCCACCAACTAACCTTTCTCATTCCTTCAAACCCCGCCTGTTGCCAACCAGCGGTCACTAAAATCTCCACCATCCCAAATCTTAAATTAGTAGCAGTACTGAGAAATTTTCTTGGTACTCTTTATCTGTTTGTTAGTAGCTTTTTTTCCTGGACCATGAGCCCCTCTTGCCTGGTACTTGCTACCTATATTTGTAAACAATTTCTAAATGTAAATTGTAAAGCAATTTGATTTACAGGGTGAATTTATCACTATTTACATTTAATGAAGTAGCTGTATTTGTTGTACTGCTTAAAGGCTAGATTATAGACAGGAGACTAGGTCTAAATATCCAAAGGAGATAAAGTCTTTTAGTTTGTGAATAAAAATAACAAATCCTTCTTATACAAAAACAAAAGAAACCTACTAAGGAAGAATACCAATAATTGGATCTGGTCACAATGTATATTGAAATAAAGTTTTACTAAGTTATCAACTTTTAGATACTCAATGACATTTTAAATATTTATCTGTGGTATGCGCGAATGAAGAACAAAAGTAAATCATCTCAAGCAGCCTGTCATAGAGTACATGCCAAGGTATTTAATTTATTCAACAAATATGCACTGAGTAGTGATTAGGTGTCAGGTACTATTCTTCGCACTAGTGATGCAACAAAGCAGACGAAATTTGGTGATGGTATTCAGTTTCATCCACTGTTTTCAAGAGTTAAGTCAGTGACCAAATTAATAAATGAGTTACAAGGGGTGAGGAAGTAACACGTGAAAAAATTGTTTGCCACTAAAATTCTAAATAGAACTCGAGGTAATGAGACAGAGCTGACCAATTCAGATGCACATAAAAAGACTTCATCAACAGTGGTAGGTTTATAGAACATGATAGAGGAAGCTGTGCTGAGCTGAGGAGAGGAAGCAGAGAAAAACAAACTCTGTGATAAAACTGGAAAGGAGCCACCAAGGCAACAAAAAAACAAGGAAGTCCTTTATGAACCGGATCTTGGAGTGACTAAAAAGCCAGAGTGTCATTTGAGGATGCAACTAGTGTAATCATACTTTTTTGCATGTAAGAAAGCAAGTGAGCACTGTAAACTGTTGAATCGGGATAGTAGGGGAGAAGCCTATGGTATGAATAGTCATACTTACATTTGTATTTATTTTTTGCTTTGTATTTTTATTGCAGTAAAATCTTGAAAATGTTAAAAGGACAAAAATATTTCACAATCAATTCACAGTTATCCTTCTGTAGACGCTTCTAGAAGAAAAAAATTGCGAGATTTAGAAGAGAGGTATGATGGGCTGTCTTGAAAATAAGATAATGAGAGTTTTCTAATATTAATAAGTAATTTCAAAGTATTTATTGGGTGTGTATTTTGAGCCAAGCTGAGGACTAAGGAGTCAAGGCACGCATGGTTTCTGCTGACCATCGTTATAGGAAGATAGATGAATAAACAATAATCATGAAGTATTGTAGGTGCTTTGATAGGGAAATTTCAGGATGTAAGGGGCAAATTTCTTGCTCTCTGTGGGGTAAATTACCCCATCTAGGAATTTTGGTAAGTTTCCAAGATCAAATGATATTTCAACTATAATCTTATAGAAAGTAGGAAAGCCAGGAAAAAGGAATATGAAATGAGGGGAGGGAGTTCCAAAGAATAGGAACAGTGTACGGAAAGTAATTTAGAGAAATTAAAAAGCCAATGGAGTATGTCTGGAGTGTAGAGTTTTAGAGAAGTAGTAGAGAGAAAGGAATCTAGAAAGGTAGACACCAGATCTGAGAGGGCCACTTAAACTGTGGTAAGAAGTTTGAACTTTATTTTGAGGGAGTGGGAAGCCACTGAAACATTTATGTAGAGGAGACAGGTGGTGTTATTTAAATTTTAGATCAACCTATCTGCAATGTGGAGAATGGTCTAGAAGGGAGGAAGAGTAATGGTGGAGAATCCAGTTAGGAGATAAGACCTATCAGCCTTCCTACATAACCACTTTAAAATGAAGAATTGAGTATTGAGTATTTTCTAAGTAAAATAAGTCAGAGAAAGATGTATACTATGTCTCACTTATATGCGGAATCTAAAAAACAAGTGAATAAGCAAACAAAACAATAACAGACCCTTAGATACAGAGAACAAGCTGATGGTTGCCAAAGGGAGGGTGGGTTGGAGGATTGGGGGGGGGAGAAATAAGCTTCTTTGTTAAAAGTATTTTATTTTGAAGTGATTCAGATAAATAGAAAAATATTAATAATATACCCCCCCTTCCGCCAAAAAAAAAAAGAATTGAGTTTTGTTTTCTTATCCAATCTACAATTTTTTTCTCTTTTTTTCTTGGTTTCTGGCAGTTTTGCTATAATGTGTCCAGGGTGGTTTTCTTTGTGTTTATCTTCAATGAAATTGTAGAGATATGTGGCTTGAAGTCTTTCATTAGCTTGGAAAATTCTTAGCCATTATTTCTATATATATTCGATTTCATTCTCTCCTCTCTTTTGGGGACTTCAGTTATGTGAATGTGAGGTTCTTATCACTGAGTCTCATCTGAGTCCTGTGCTTGTTTCTGTATTTCTTATACTTTTGTCTCTGTGCTTCAGTCTGGATTTTTTTCTGTCCTCTCTTCTAGTTCACATGTTTTTTTCTTCAGCTACATTTCATTTGCTGTTAACTCTACCTGTTGAGTTCTTACATTCCTTTTAAAGCCAGACCAATCTTTGTGAGAGTTTGCTGATGTTTGGTTCATCCTTTTTTTTTTTTTTTTTTTTTTTTTAGCTGAGCCATCCTGCTACCTATTGGTAGTTTAGCGGCTGCTCAGCTCGGGCTGGCTTCGAACCGCTGTTGCTCAGAGCTCAAACTCTGGTTCATCCTTAATCTGAGCATTCTTTAGGGTTCCAAGGTGGTTTGTTTGTTTGCTTGTTTTTTTGTTTTTGTTTTTGTTTTGTATTTCAAACCAACCCAGTACTTGTGGCTTAAAACGACGATGGTGTACTATTTCTCATAGTTCTCTAGGTTGACTAGACAGCTCCTCTGGTCCATTTGGTTTTGGCTGAGATCACTCATAAAGCTCCATTCACCTGAGAGCTTGGCTGGCAGCATTTTGGTGCTCTTCCACATGGCCTCTCTCTCCACATAACATTCCATCCTCCAGGGCTTCTGCATATGGCTGGTTGCGATACCCTGGACTTCCTTAAGCATTGAGGTTGGGTTCTAAGAGGGAGAATTCCAGAAGTACAAAGCCCTGTGAGCACACACTTATCAAATCTCTCTCTGTGTCACTTTTATTGATGTACTATTGATTAAAACAAATCACATGGCCAAGCCCAAAGCCAATGTGAAGAGGACCACCAAAAGGCATAACTATTTTAAGGTATGGTTCATTAAGGAGCCACCAATGTAACAGATTACCATGCCAAATGAAAGCTTGGGGTGTTTACCAGGGCACCTCCTCTTTAGTGACCCTTGATCACCAATTTTTGTTATCTCAGCCTAGTAAGATTGCCCAAAGCTCTCCTCAGCTTCTTGCCCTCTTGGTTGCTGATTAAGAATCAGCAAATATATCAAAGGGAAAAGCAATGCTTAAGGATGGGTTCATCTCTCTGTACTTACATTCTCTTTAGAATTTGGCTGTTTTGAGTTCTCACTTAAAAACTTTCCAGTGCCTTCAAACAAATATTTCTTCAATTCTGCCTAGCTTGTCTGGCTGTTCTCAGTAAGAGGGATGGTGTTAAGCAAGCAGACCTGTCATTGCTGGAAGCAGAAATCCCACAGAAGGGTAGAAGATGGGGAAAAACATTTTAAGGTAGTGGGTAAAAGGAGCAGGCCCAACAGAAAAGGATATCTTGTAAGACTAGAAAGGTTCATATTTTGGAGATGCCATGAGGAAGAGGAGCTTTGCCCGGCTGTCTCACAGTACCTCAGGAAGTAGAAAGAGCTTAAAAAGAAATGACTGTCTGAGCCCAGGACTCCCAGCTTCCACAAAGTTCCCCAATCTCTAGCAGGACAGGGAAGCAGCAGAACCAACTTCACTCAAAGGACCTTAGCCTGTGCAGGCTTAGACTGGGATCTTTTCAATGTTAAATAGTATAGACCAAGGACTAGATACCCTTCCTGATGCTCTAGACTGCAGAACACCCCTGTAACTTGTATAAATCCCCCACCCCTCACTGCAGGGGAGGGAACCCTAATTATGACTGCTAGTTTAATATCACAAAACTACCAGATTTTGATAGATGCAAATTCATACCCATATATGTTAAAAAATAATAAAAACAGCCACCAGAAAATTGACATCAATGGCCATACTTTAAATACTCTACTTGAGCATAGATTTCTCTTTTTTATTTTTGGTACAGCTTTATTGAGATGTAATTCATATACCATACATACGAGTACAGTCTACTCATTTAAAGTGTACAATGATTTTTTTAGTATATTCATAGATATGTGCAATTATCACAATTTTAGAAAATTTTTATCACTTAAGAAGGAATGCCCATAACTTTCAGCTCTCCCTCTTTTTTTTATTACCTCTGATGCTACCACTAATCAACTTTCTGTCTCTGTAGATTTGCCCATTCTAGAAACTTCATGTAAGTGGAATCTTATAATACGTGATCTTTTTTTGTCTGGCTTCTGTTACTTAGTATACTGTTTTCAAGTTTCATCCATGTTGTGTAGCATGGATCAGTACTTTATTTCAATTTATGGCTGAATAACTTTTCATAATGTGGATATACCACATTTGTTTATCCATTAATGACAGACAGTTGAGTTGTTTCTACCACTTGGGTATTGTGAAGAATGCTACTATAACCACTTATGTAAAAGGTTTTGTGTGGACATATGTTTTAATTCCTCTTGAATTTATACCTAAAAGTGGAATCACTGGATCAAATGTCAACTCTCTGTTTAACCTATTGAGGAACTGCCAAATTGGTTCCAAAGTGGCCTAACCATTTTACATTTCCACCATCCGATTTCTTCATGTTCTCTAATACTTATTATAAACTGACATTTTGATTATAGCCATCCTAGTGGGTGTGAAATGGTTTCTTATGGTTTTGATTTGCATTTCCTTGCTAATAATGGTGAGCATCAATTCATGTGCTTTTAGTCATTTGTATACCTTCTTTGGAGAAATGTCTATTCAAGTCCTTTGTTGCTTTTTGAACTGAGTTATATATCTTTTTAAGTTGTGTGAGTGTTTTTATATTCTAGGTCCAAGTCCTTTACAGATGTGTGATTTGCAAATATTTTCTCCTATTCTGTGGGTGGTATTGTCACTTTTTGGTAGTGTCCTTTGAAGCACAAAAGTTTTTAGTTTTGATAAAGTCCAATTTATCTTTTTTCTTTCATTTGTTATTCATGCTTTTGGTATGATGTGAAGAAACCATTGCCAAATCCAATGTCATGGAGTTTTTTACCTATGTTTTCTTCTAACAGTTTTATAGGTCTAGTTCTTATGTTTAGGTCTTTGATCCATTTTGAGTTAATTTTTGTATATGGTGTGAGGTAGAGGTCAATTTCATTCTTTTGCATTTGGCTATCTAGTTGTCCTAATACTATTTTTGAAAAGACATTCTTTTCCCCATTGAATGGCCTTGCACTGTTGTCAAACATCAATTAAACATGGAAACATAGGTTTACTTCTGGAAATTCGAGTCTATTTCATGTCTGTCTTTATGGCTATACCACTCTGTCTTGATTACTGTTCTTTTTTTTGTAGTAAGTTGTAAAAGTGTGAATCCTCCAACTTTGTTCTTTTTTTCAAGATTGTTTTGGCCATTTTGGGTCCTTTGTAATTACATTTCAATTTTAGAATCACCTTGTAACTTTCTACAAGGAAATCATAGAGATTGCATTGAATCTGTAGATAAATTTGGGGAGTATTACTATCTTAACAATATTAAGTCTTTTGATCCATAAACATGAGATGTCTTTCCATTTATTTATTTTTAAGGTTTTTATTAAAAATATAGTTAGCATACATTATATTTGTTTCAGGTATACACAGTAGTTATTCGACATTTATATACCTAAAGAAGTGATCACCATGAAAAGACTAGCAACCATCTGACACCATACAACACCATCACAATATTATTGATGATATCCTCTATGCTGTACATCACATCCCCATGACTTATTTGCTTTATACCAGGAAATTTGGACCACTTATTGCCCTTCATCATTCATCCCCCCACACACCTTTTTAATTTTCAGGTACAGTTGACATTCAGTATTATTTTATATTAATTTCAGGTGTACAGCATATGGTTATACATTTATATAACTTAAGAAGTGATCCCCATGACTAGCCTAGTACCCACCTGGCACTACACATAGTTATTACCACATTATTGACTACACTCCCTATGCTTTACTTTACATCCCCATGATTATTTTGTAATTACCAATTTGTACTTCTTAATTTCTTCACCTTTTTCACCCTGCCTCTCTCCGAGCCCCCTCCCATCTATCACCCCAATTACTCTAGTACCCATCTGACACCATACATAACTATTATAATATTATTGACTATATTCTTTATGCTATACCCTACATTCCCATGACTACTGTGTAACAACCAATTTGTACTTAATCCCTTTTCCCTTTTCACCTACCACCCAACTGCCCCCCCATCTTGCAACCATCAAAATGTTCTCTGCATCTGTGAGTCTGTTTCTGTTTTTGTTTGTTTATCTTGTTCTTTAGAGTCCACATATAAGTGAAATCACATTGCATCTGTCTTTCTCTGTCTGACATACCCCACTCAGCACAATACCCTCCAGGCCCATCCATACCGCTGCAGATGGCAAGAACCCATTCCCATCCCTGGCCGAGCAATATTTCACTGTATATATGTACCACCTCCTCTTTATCCATTCTTCTATTGACGAACACCCAGGCTGCCTCCACATCTTGGCCATTGTAAACAATGCTGCAATGAACATATGGATGCACATGTCCCCTAGAAATAGCGTTTGGGTTTTTTGGGGTAAATACCAGGAAGTGGGATTATTGGGTCCTTCTTTGTCTCTTATTATAGCCTTTGTTTTAAAATCTGTTTTGTCTGGTACAAGTATTGCTAACCCAGCTTTTTTGTTTCATTTCCATTTTCATGAAATAACTTTTTTCATCCCTTTACTTTCAATCTGTGTGTATCTTTCAATCTGAAGTGAGTCTCTTGTAGGCAGCATATGTAAGGGCTTTGTTTTTTATCCATCCAGCCACCCTACGTTTTTTATTGGCGTATTTAATTTACTTACATTGAAAGCAATTATTGATAGACATGTAGTTATTGCCATTTTATTATTCATATTTTTTATGGTGTTTTTTTTTTTCCATCTTAAAGAAGCCCCTCTAACATTCCTTGTACTACTGGTTTGGTGGTGATGGGTTCCTTTAGTTTTTTTCTTGTCTGGAAAGCTCTTTATCTGTCCTTTGACTTTAAATGATACCCTTGATGGGCAGAAAACCCTTGGTTGTAGGTCCTTATTTTTCATAACTTTGAATATTTCAGGCCAATCCCTTCTGGCCTGCAAAGTTTCTGTTAGGAAATCAGCTGACAGTCTTATGAAAATTCCCTTGTAGGTAACTAGCTGCTTTTCTCTTGTTGCTTTTAGGATTCTCTCTTTGTCTTTAACGTTTGCCACATTAATTATAATGTGTCTTGGTGTGCGCCTGTTTGGTTTCATCTTGTTTGGGATGCTGCAATTTCTGGGCTTGTACGTCTATTTCTTTTGCCAAATTAAGAAAGTTTTCAGTCATTATTTCATCAAATAGATTCTCAGTCCTTTGCTTTCTCTCTTCTCCTTCTGGTACCCCTATGATATGAATTGTTACTCTTGAAGTTGTCCCAGAGGTGTCTTATGCTCTGCTTATTTTCTTGGATTCTTTTTTCTTCTTGCTTTTCTGATTGGGTATTTTCTGCTAACTTGTCTCCCAAATCGCTGATTCGATTCTCTGCTGCATCTAGCCTGCTAGTGATTCATGTAGTGTATTCTTCATTTCAGTTATTGTATTCTTCACTTCTGACTGGTTCTTTTTTATGGTTTCTATATTCTTTTTTATGCTTGCATCTCTTTGTTGAAACTCTCACTAAATTCCTTGAGCATCTGTATAACCACTGTTTTGAACTCTGTCTCTGGTAGGTTGCTTGGCTCCATTTTGCTTAGTTCTTTTTTTTGGAGTTGTCTCCTGTTCTTCCATTTGGGATGTATTTCTTTGTTTCCTCATTTTGGCTGCCTCTCTGTATTTGTTTCTATGTATTAGGTAGGGCTGCTCTGTCTCCCAGTCTTGCCTGGTGGCCTTATGTAGTAGGAGTCCTGTGGGGCCCTGGTCACCTAAGTTGGGTGCTCCAGGAGTGTCCCTTGAGTGGGTTGTGTGTGCTTTCCTGTTACAGTTGAAACTTGATTGCTGTTGAGATGTCAGTGGGTGGTATTCACCCTTAGCTGACTGGGTTTGGGGTTTTGCCATGTCCACAGCTTATGGGATGCTGTGCAGGGTGCTTACCCCAGAAAGTAGGTTTTACCCCAGTGGGCTTTGGTGCCTATTGAGACTGCCCTGTAGGTGTGCCGCTTGTGAGGCTAATTGGGTGGTAATCTGCTGTGCTCTGAAGCCAACCTCCAATTATGTTGGTTCTGGGGCCTCTTGGGAGGGCCTTTGGGGCAGGCCCAGGACAGCCACTGCCTGTGACTGACCAGGGAGTACCTGGTAGGAGCTACAAAATGATCCATGGTTGGTTGCTGCCTGTGCTGTACTTGGAGGCATATGGGAGAGGTCATGCTGTGAACTGAGGATGGCTGCCACCAGTACCGGGTCTGGGGTAGCTCTGCAAAAAGCCAGGATACTCTGAAGCCTGCTGCCACCTGCCAGCTTCCGTAAGGTTCAGCTGCTGATAAAGCCTCCGGTAGTAAGCAAGTTAGGTGAGGCAGGGTCTCAGTGAGTAGCGGAGCTCACCAGGCCAATCAGATTCAGATTTGGCCTCTAGGGGCAGGTTCAACATAGGTAAGATGGTGCCTGCCTGTTGGCTGTATGAGAGTAGGGCCCCACATAGGGAAAATAGGGACTGTCCCTTTAGTCCTCGCTCTGTAGTTACACAACTTAGTCTCACCCCATTTGTCTCTGATGCCCTCAGAGTCACTATCCCTCCACCGGACCTCAGGGTGAGTGCCTGCGTGGGCCCTTTAATAGGATGTCTGGGTATTTTGAAGCCTTCCATCCCAAGTGGATAGTTGGAATCCCCAGTTTTTCATAGCCAGAAGTTGTGGGGGCTTTTGTTGCCAACACCAGTACTCCAGGCTGGGGAGCCTGGTGTGGAAAGCTGAGATCCCTTGCTCTTTTGTAGGAAACCTATGTGGCTGAGCTATCTCTCCCAATTTTCAACCACCACACGTGGGTGTGGGACCGGCCTGTTTTGTATCTCTTCCCCTCCTACCAGTCTTGATGTACCTTCTTCTTTATATCCTTAGTTATAAAACCTCTGTTCAGCTAGACTTCAGATGGTTCTCCATGCTGATTGTTCTATAATTCAGTTGTAATTTTGATATATTCATGGGATGAGGCAAGCACCGTTTTTATCTACTCTGCCATATTGGATCTTCCTCTCTTTCCATTTATTTAAATCTTCTATAATTTCTTTCAGCAGTGTTTTGTGGTTTTCGGAGTACAAGTCATATTTATTTTGCTAAATGTATTTGTAAATATTTTACTCTTTTTCATGCTACTGGAAATGGAGTTGTTTTCTTAATTTAATATTTGGATTGTTTGCTTGAAAATGAATTTTATTTCAATTGTATTTAATTTTATATATTGATTTTGTAATCTACAACCTTGCTGAACTTGTTTATTAAATCTAATAGTTGTTTTAGTGGATTTCTTAGGATTTTCTGTATGTGAGGTCATGTTATCTGTGAATAGAAATAGTTTTACTTTCCCCCGCCAAATCTGGTGTCTTTTATTTATTCTTCTTGCCTAATTGCCCTGGCTAGACCCTCCAGTACAATGTTGAATAGAGGTAGAAATATCAGCCATCTTTGTCTTGTTCTTGAACTTATGAGGAAAGCATCCAGTCTTTCAACATTAAGCATGATGCTTGCTGTGGGTTTTTCATATATGGCTTTTATTATGTTGAAATAGATTTTTTTATTCCTAGTTTGTTGAGTTGTTTTGTTTTTTTTTCCCATGAAAGGGTGTCAAATGCCTTTTCTTTGTATATTGAGATGATCATGTGGTTTTGGTTTTTATTCCATTGATATGGTGTATGCCTTCAATTGATTTTCAGATGTTAAACCAACTAGCATTCTGGGATAAATCCCATCTGGTCATGGTATATAATACTTTATATATGTTACTGGAGTCAATTTGCTAATATTGTTTAAAATAACAGTGATAATGTTGAAGAAGGAAAGCAATTGCTTTTAGAAGAATCTAGATTCTGATTATTTACTGCAAAAAAATCAGTATGAAAAAATGGAGAAAGCTAGAAGAAGGAAGAGGAAAAGATAATTTTTAAGTCCAAGGCTCCTCCTCCCCTTAATAAAGAGAGTATATTGCCAAATGGGGAGTCATTTAAAAGTTAATGTGGTATCATCCTTCACTTAAGAAGATGATGCAACTGACCAATATTAGCTTTTGGGTATTTTTCCAGCAGCAGCAATGGGTTTCCCTGAGCCTCCATGACTAATGGGCAAAGCTATCCCTTGGGTATGCAAATTTGTTCCACTGCCTCCACTTTGGAAGGCCTTTCACTTGTGGTGCATGAGCTATGAATCCAGCAGGCCCCAGCATAAAGAAAACATATGCTATTAGATTGTCAAGTGGGCAGGAGACATGGGAGGGGAGGCCAAGTCTTTGACTGCCAAACTGAGGAGTTTTCCTTAATTTGTTAGGCAGTGGGCAGAAACAGCTATAGGGTGAGGATGAAATGAAGTATGCAGAAAAGTAAGGTAGACTCTTTAGGTTTTGGCAATTGGATTTGATGATCAAGGAAAAGGAAAGACTCCTTTTCTTTAAGGCTGGATGATCTGAAGTCAGGGTATGACAGGAAGGGAAGATGATGACTTTGGCTTTAGGTGAGCTGACATTTAACCAGGAGAGTTTGTCTGCAGACTTCCCTAATTATATCACATAAATACAATTGGAAACAAAACAGTTAAAGCTGGTAAGCATTTACAAGGAAAGGAAATTGGGGCTATTTAATTTGGTAAGTGAAAAGATTTTACAAAAAGAAATAGATGAGAGGACTCATGTATTTTTCTGATGACCTGGCCTTTAACTCAGCATACTCACCTACACATAACACTATATTCCTGTTGAAGAAAGCAAAGCATCTCGTTCTGGGAGAAGGGCCCTCAAGCACACGTTCCCATTTTAACTCCACTGTTCCTCATTTTCATCTCCCTGCTCCTGGGTAGCTGGTTCCATATTCAAGCTTTCCATACTGCTTTTAATCTGCTTGTGGCTTCTTGACTATAACATTTGAATCCCCTTCCTGCATGTTGGATACCTTTTCCCATGGTATTTCATATTTCGGCAATCTCACATTTTCTTATAAAAGGCTTTCTCTGACAGCCCAGACCCTCAGAACCCTCTTGCTCAGGCTGACTCTGGCATCTCTGTCAGGAGATAGAGATTTGGGCAATTTATCTTAATTATATTAGCAGGCTAAGTTTCTCCAAGGCCACATTTTATAAATCATAATGTAACAGCTTGCAATTCTCTGATTGATCGAAAATTCTAATGAGGAATATGTTTATCTTGATAGCAGTGTTGAAACTCAGCTGTTGAAAATAGAAATGTAGACTACCCTATCTTTAGCTGAAAAATCAGGATTTGAGGCTTTTAGTTACTCCTGAAAGCAGGAAGACCTAGCTCTCAGGCTTCAGCTTAACTTCAACATTATTTAGAAGTCTGTTTAATTTCCTCGATGTTGACTCACTAGGCTGGATTAATTTTCCAGGGTGTTGTGCTAATTATAGGCTCATAAAGCTAATGGACTCAATCAAAATGGCAACAAGTAGAAAAGGGGCAGAACACTCTGGATTCTGCTCTGATGCAGAGCTATTTATAGCTTCACAATTGTATGGTGACTATTAATTAGTAAGTACTGCAGTCACCCTCCATTTTTAAAGGTGTCCAACCATCATTTCCTAGTTAATCTTTCCCATCCACTACTGCCTTCATTTTATATGAAGGGAGGCAATGATGAATTACTTGCCTGAAGTCATGTCTGTCATAAAGCCAGAATTACACTTTACAACATTATGAATAATAATAAAAATAGCGTATTTGTGGCGTACTTTGCAGTTGTTAAAGGATCTTCTCCTTTGTCATTTTATTTACACTTCCTAAGCATCCCTAAGAAGGTCTCCTGTCGGTCAGTTGAGGATAGCAGAAGAGAAGGGGGTTTGATTCCCAACTGTCTTGGTTAAAACTGAACTGAATGAGAAAGTGAAGAACCCAGAGTTGTTCAGGAATTAGAGCCTGGGTTGTACCATCTTTGCTGTCTATCTCTGTTAGATTTTCTTGGCCTTTGAGGTTCCATGGGATAGACATTCAGTCACATGAAACTTTTGCTTTATGAGGCTTTAGTGTTGTTCCACCTAAACGTAAAATATATGAATTCATAGAATCTAGTGGCATTAGAAACCTCGTTTAAAAAGTTGAGATAATCCAGAGGTTGCTTATACTAAAATGTTGGAATAAAATCTTTAAAAAGTGGAGTGAGCGCTAGTGACTGCTGTGAACCTTCCTTGCAGTACACCCTGTCCCCTCAGTTTTTCCCATTCAACAGCCTGGGCCTTTTCTGGGTTTTGTAGGCCCAGAGTGTCCATACCTTCCACATTCAATCTTCCCAAAGCCTTTTATAATCCTGCAAGCACAGAATTGTACAGTTGGACGGTTCTGAAAGGTCATGGAGTCTAATGTTGTCAACCGAAAATGAAAAAGCTGAGACTCGGGATTAAAGTGACTTTTCCAAGTCCCACAGCTAGTAATTGTCAGAACTGGGGGCCTGCTGGACTTTTGCTCAAGAAGAAAAGGAACTGGATGATGACAGCCAAACTTTCACTGAAGCAGTGTTTGCTACAACATGATTACTGAAGCAGCCACATAGAGAGCAGTTCCCAAAATATGTCCAGAGATGCTCTTGACATAGGGTTCTGTGGTCATATTACTTCACCTAGTTGGGAATTCATGAGGCGAATTAGAAGATTGGAGGCTGGAAAGTGCCTTGGGAAAGAACTTTGTTGAACCAAGCATTTCTCAAATTATTTCATTATTTTTTTCAACTTGAACAAAATTTAGAAACAGCCTGTGTGTCATTAGTATTCCTTGGAACACAGTGAAGAACAAACAAAAGGTACCTATTGAAATGGGGCAGTCACAAGCAGCGTGAAAGCTTACTGTTAGGTTCTTCACTACATATTTTATCTTCACAAAACCTTAGCTGTAGGTTATTATCCTTACTTACAGATGAGCTCAAGATTCTTGTTGCGTGTGACAGATTGAATTCAAACTTGCGTAAGTGAAACGGGGTGTTTATCAGTTCACGTAACTGAGAAGCTTGGAACACTGAAAGCAGCCAGTTTCTCTTTCTCCTACCTCTGCTTGCCCAGTCTAGTCATTCCCTTCAATGACAGATGTCCTCAAAAGAATGGAGACATGGCTGTGCACATATTAGGTTCATGTCCCAACCACTCTGCAGCCAGCGAGGAAAGGATTTTTCCTTTCTGCCAACACCACATAGCAAGATACTGGAGAGGGAGTCCATTGGCCAGCAGGGGTCATGTGCCCTGCTTCTGTCTGTCTCTATGGGTAGGGAAACGGGTACTGTGATTGGTTCAGACTGAGTCTCATGCCCTCTCCTATGGACGAGGATGATATGTTTTTAGAAGAAGACCAGAAAAGGACTCAGACAAAACAAGTCAGTCTGAAAATTAAATAACCTGTGTCAGGTCACATAGCCAGAAAATGGCAGGACTGGGATTTGAACCCAGGTTTGTCTGACCCCAAAGTGTATATATATATATATATATATATATATACTCCTTCTTCTGTAGTGTGCTGTTTTAATAAGATACAATCTCCACTTTTAAGGAAGGGATAGTTTGGTAGGCAAGATGCACATCCCTGTAGTAGAGTGGTGAAAGGTACAAGCACCGTGGGCATTCAGAGGACAGACAGACCATATCACGGTTTTACCATAGTCTCCAGAGCCAGGCTCCTAATTCTTTTGGGATTATGAGCACCTTTGAAGATTTGATTACCCCATGAACTCTTTATCTCCCAAATATACGCATACACACACACTAAATTTTGCATGCATTTTGTTTTTGCGTGCCTTTTAAAGGTGTCCATGTTTCTCCAAGTTACTTAAGATTTTGAATTAAGAATTACCGCTTTGAAAAGGTACTTGTCAAGAAGAACCAGTTCAAAAGATCTAGCTTTGCTGTGGGATGTTGGTATTGCCAGCAGCAAACTGATCAACCTCGAATGTGGGTCTTTCAGCATTGTCAAGGAAGCCCAAGTCAGAACCATGTGGAGAGAGAAAAGGCTCAGGAAATAGTGTGACCTTGAAACAAACTTTGGGACACACCAATAAACAAATAAACGGCACTTGTCAGAGTGAGGCATTCACAAACAGGGTAGGAGCGATTCTTAGAAGTTATCACTACTATTTTTAGTATAAATAATAGAGTCATAACTGTCTACTTTGACAAAGTGAAAAGAAACATGGAAGAAGAGATTTACCTGAGGACATACAACTGAAGAGTATCTGTAAGTGAGCTAACCAGGACTCTCTGGATGCTCTTCTCCAGGGCTTTTTCTTCATTACATGTCACCACATAGTAACACCACAAATAGGGAAGAGGATGAATATAAATAATAGCATTCATGTATTGTAAAACTCATCTCGCGTTATTATAACTTGTTTTAACTGTCTGTTTTCTCTACCAGGCTGTAAACTCCATGAGAGCAGGACCTATGTCTGCTTGATAATTCCCTGGTGCATCCCCAAGAACTAGCTCATTGTAGACACTCAGTAACACCTCCCTCCTCTGAATGACTGAACAGCAGGGAATTCTACTACTTGAGATAGAATACACCCTTTGCTGTTTATATAATTTCTGATGTGGCTTCTGACAGCCTGTTCTTGCTTTTTTCTCCTTTGGCACTTTCTACAGCTTACTAGACATCCTGACTCATACCAGGGCAGCCTCTCCCTTCCATATGTAATGAAGGCCCTGGGGCTTGTAACTCCCAGTTGACTGGCTAATCGAGCCCTGGAAGTATAGTTCTTTCCTCCATTTCCCTCTGGACTCTCACGGGAGAGTTCTGATCCCTCGGAAACACACCCTTCTGGCCTGCCTAAGAGAAGACCAGCTAATACCACAGAAAGCTCCACTTCCTCCATTCTTAGTGAAGGTCACCACCCATTCCCAAGGGAGATAAACCTTTTCTTAATCTCTTTGAAACCTAGGCCAACTTTGATAACAGGGAATGTTCCATGGTGTTTGTTAATCAAGCCAATTGTCCTTATTCCCTTGGCAGGAGGTAGGTATGGATGCCATGCTATATCTCGTAGGTATAGTTAGAAGGCAGTTTTTGTCTAATTTAGCCAAAGGAAATGTCTGTGTGATGTACTTTTAGTTTACTGAAGAAGGACAAGTGTTCAAACCTTTGCAAATTTACACTGAAATTAATTTTTCAAGGTCCACATAACTGTAGCTGTCAATTCTTCTTTTAAAATATAAAGTGTGTCTAGCTGTGATAAATTACACATTTTTATAAATGTCATCTCTCATAGTGTTGTTATGGAACTTAAAGAGAATGTGTGGAAACCACCCAGGACCATGCATGGTGTACCAGTTGCCTTTCCTCTTATTCCCTTTCCAGCTCTTAGGGTAATGGAAGCCAGAACAGATGAAATTCCTATGTGTATGGGCTAGGAAAGGTTTTGGCTGTAAATAATAGAGAATTAAACATAAGAGCTTAAGGAAATAAGAGCCTTTTCCCTCACATAACATTAAGTCTAATGGAATCTGCTGGTTTGGTTTTAGTTTGGGAGCCTGTTAAACCCACAGCTAATAGCTTTCAATTCTCTTGGCCTTTTCCTTATGCATATTGCCTCCAAAATGGCTGCTTCAGCTCTAGACATCATATGCACATCTAAGACAGGAAGGAAGAATAAAAGAACCTATCTAATCCTTTTATCAGGAAAGCAAAAAGTTTTCCAGACAACTATCTACCTCCTGCAGTTCTCATGTCTCATTGGCTACTCACCCTTATGGGAAGTTGAGAAAATGAGTGTCTAGCGTTTCCAGCCTTTACAGTAGAGGCAGATACCTAGTGATATGAGGTGGTCAGGAATGGGTCTTTGGTCAGCTAACTTGAAGTATTGCCACAGTGAAGCTTTCAGCTGTTCTGCAGGGCTGGGGAAGGGAGTTAGATGTCAGCAAGATCCAACTTTGCTTTCTCTCCATTGTCTAACTAAAGACCCAGTTTACCATAGTTAGATCCCAATTGGAACATATATGGGTCTATAAAGCTGCACAGTCAATGGGGTGCTGGAGCTGGCTTCTACCACCTCATGAGAGCCAATTGTTAAAATTTTAAGAATGTTGTGAGCCAGTTGATAAATACAGTCATCATGAAAAGTTGAATTATATAAAATTATATTTTAATAAATTACATTGAAAAAGGTAATAAATTATTTAAAATGAATACTTAAAAATCATTATTTCCTAATATTTTACTTCATTTTATTACTAACTATGTTCTTGAGTTTATTGAAGACTACTGTATCTGTGTGGTATTTTTAAAATGTGCTAGTGTGCGTTTCTTCTCATCTCTGTGTTTTGTGACAGCATGTTGATAGCTTTAAATTGGTCATGGTGGGAGTATTGGCAAATGCTACAATTTTTTTTTTTGAGAGTGAGTTATTTGTGAAATATTTACCACTACACCACTATGCATAGTCCTAGAAAACAATAATTTGGAGAGAGGATGGAAATACTATGTACATTTGAGTCAAGTAGGTAGGCATTTCAAAACAATTTTCAGAGCCCTTCCAGAGATAAAATACATAAAGAGATGGTTTCCTCTGTTTCAAACCAACATAATAAAAAGTGCATTCTATAGGTTGGTGGGGTTTTTTTTTGCAGGGATGCAGAGAGAAGTGTAATTTTCTCAGCATCTGGTACTTAAGAGTCATCCTCAAACAATACTGTATTCTTTTATTGCCACTATCATTATTAATAAACACCCATTGCATGCCTACTATGGGTTAAATTCCGTGTTTAATCAAGTAACGTCAAATATGGTCTCTATTCTCAAGGAGCTTATGATTGAACTGGAATATTAACACAAATATTAAAATGAAAGAGCAATCTATTCTGAATGCTCTATACTTTCTGTTCATAGCAGTTATCCTGATTTGTATCTCTCTCTCTCTCTCTCTCTCTGTGTATACACACACACACACACACACATATGTAATATGTATATATGTGTATATATATGTGTGTGTATATACACACATATACTACACACACACAAATATGTATTCCTGTGTAAACCTTTGTTTAATGTTGTGCCCTCTACTAGGCTTTAAATTCCACTGGGGAAGGCAACTGCATTTCTTTTGTTCACAGCTGTGTCCCCATATCTATGCAGTGCCTGGAAGATAGTAGGCACTCAACTAATGTTTGTTGAATGCATAAATGAATGAATGAATGAAATGAAATAGCATGGACAATAAGAGCTGTATGAAGTGAGATGAGGGAACACTTATCAAAGACTGGAATGGCTGGAAAAACTTGAAGGAGGTGCTAGGACTTGAGTAGAGTCTTGAAGAAAGGGAAGGGTATAAGTAAGGTATGGCTTACTACTAATGCATTGCTGGTGTAAATGTAAAACAACCATTCTAGAAAACCAGAGTTTCTTTTCAAACTAAAAAAAGCACTTACCATACAATGCAGCCATTTTACTCCTGGGCATTTATTCCAGAGAAATGAAAATTTATGTTTATGTAAAAATCTGGACAGTAATGTTCATATTATTCATAATAGCCAAAAAACTGGAGACAACCCAGACATTCTTCAGTAGGTGATATACAAACTGATATATTCGTACTATGGAATACTACTCCACATTAAAAAAGAATGAACTATTGACACAAGCAACAAGTGGGATGGGTCTCCAGGGAATTATACTGAGTGAAAAAAGCCAATTTCAAGTGGTTACATACTGTATGATTCCATTCATATAATCTTTTTTTTTTTTTTAATTGGGGAGTTGGGGGGGTGGGAACAGTGCTGTGGAATTGGGGGAAGGGGAACAGACAAGTTGCTGTCGTTTTGTTCTTCAGTCTAGTTGTGGAGGACGTTGCTTCACTGGCCCAAGTTGGCACCATCATTGCGCTCTTCCTGGGCAAGGCAGATTAGTCACCAGCTTCTGGACGGCCGCTCACTGCGGCTGCTGGCCGCTCACGCTGGCTGCTGGCTACATACGGTAGCCCATGGCAACCCACTGCAACAGGGGCTGCAGCCTACGCCGTCGCCGGAGACTCATGGCAGCCCAGCTCCAGGTTGAGCTGTTGTTCAGCATCTTAGGTGTGAGGGCAATGTCACTGGCCCTCATATGTGGGATCTGAACCGGGGCCCTCTGGCATCCCAAGCCAGTTCTTAACCATCATGCCACTCGGCTGGCCCCCTTTTTTTTTTTTAGATTTTATTGGGGAATCGGGGAAGGGGAACAGACAAGTTGCTGTCCTTTTGTCCTTTAGTCTAGTTGTGGAGGACGCCACTTCACTGGCCCATGTTGGTATTCTGATCATTGCGCTCTTCCCAGCTGAGGCAGATTGGTCACCGGCCATTGGATGGCCACTCACGGTAGCTCACAGCAGGCCACTGCAGTAGGGGCTGCAGCCTATGCCATCACCGGCCACTCATGGCAGCCCAGCTCCAGGTGGAGCTGTTGTTCACAGTCTTAGCTGTAGAGGGCGCAGCGTCACTGGCCCATGTGGGAACTGAACTGGTGGCCCTGCTGCTCAGAGCTTGAGCTCCCAAGCCAACTCTTAACCAGCTGAGCCACTTGGCCTGCCCCCATAATATTCTTGAAATGTTATAATTGTAGAGATGGAAAACAGATTAGTAGTTGCCAGGGGCTAGGGCTTGGGCGGAGGAAGGAGGAGTATTGAAAAGAGGCAGCATGGTGGAATAGTTATGTGTCATCATTATGGTGGTGGTTATGCAAAGACACATGTGTTATAAGATTGCCTAGAACTATAGACACACACAAATGAGAATATGTATAACTGGTGAACTCTGAAAAAGCTCTAGGGATTGTAGCAACGTCAAGAGTCATGGTGTTGATACAGCACTCTAGTTACATAAGATGCTAACACTGAGTGAGGAGGGGTGAAAGGTTCATGAGACCTGTCCTGTCTGTCTATTTTTGTGCAGTTTCCTGTGACTCTATAGTTATTTCAAAATGAAAACATTTTTAAATGCATAAATTAGACCTCTTACTCAAAAATTATTAGAAGACTTCCCATTGCAATTAGAAGAAAATCCAAGTTCCTTACTTTATGTCATCTGCTTCCTGCCTCTTTCTCGCTGGCCTCATCTCATTCTTCACCTTATTATGCTGAAGCCACACCAATCTTCCCTTGTACATCCTGTGTTCTTTGTGCTCTTTCTCACCTCCGAGATGTGCCACTTGCTGTTTCCTTCCTGAAAAGCTCCTCCTATCTCATCTGCATGTCTTGTCATTCAGCCTCACCTCAATGTCACCTCCTCAGAGAAGCTTCCCTTTGCCCCCAGTATAAAGCATCCCACTCTACTCTGTTACTTTCCAGGCCATCAAACAGTTCTCTTTCTTCCTAACACCAGCCAGTATCTGAATTTACCTTTCTCTTTGTTCATCAACTGTCTTCCTCCATTAGAATGTAAACTCTTCGCACTGGGGCCGTGCTGTTTTACTCATAGCATTATCTCTAGTGATTTAGACAGTGCCTGGTGCTCGACTCCAGTGGAAATCTCCCCTCTCCACACTCATTAACTAGCAGCTCTCTTCCCCTGTTAGGTCCTCAGCAATTTCAAGAAATATAATAATAAGGTAAAGACAGAAGTGAAAATACTACCTTTATGACCGATAGGGACTGATTTGGAAGTGTAGCTTAGGCAATACTAACTGGTTATGGAATTAGGCAGCCTTACCCATTGGGTTCCAGTCATCTCTGGACTGGATTAGCCCCTCCTTCTCCAACACCTGAAACATATATGCATGCTAAATAGTTTGGGAATTAAAAGGGGAAGAAATAAAAGCTGTGATGAATTCCTGAGCCCTTTCTCCTATTGGGTTTGGGAAGAATGCACAGAGAGGTAAGCCTGCTGATCTAAGGGAACAGGGCTCAGATGCAGAATATGGGAAGGTTAGAAACACAGGGAGGAGGCAGTCTGTGGAGAATCTCAAATACCAGGCCAAGGCATTGGGAAAGTGTTCAAGGTGAAGTTGGGGGCAGTCATACACCTTTTTTATCTACCTTCATTTACTCATTTCCCTAGGTGCTATTTTCGTTATTTGGGAGAGGTGTGAGTGATTGCTTTTTCTATGACTAAACTCACCTTGGTACTCAACACAGTTACAGTAGTAAGCAATCCATCAGCCTTAATAGAGTTTATGTCTTTACCAGAACTCTCTTGTTTCGAAAATAATAAAAGCACACCTAACATGCCTACTGTAAGGTGCTATATTAATCAGAAGTGGAATTGGAAAAAGAAAAAGATAACCCATGACTTTCAAAGCACTACCACAGCATTTTCTTTAATGGAAAATGAAAGTTTTGGGGAGCCAGATAGATATATTGCCTGGAGCAGTCTAGCTACAGTTATGAATAAAAGACAAAATAAAAAAGGTAATTGTCAGCAGAATCAGAGAGGAATATGGTTTAGATGGAATAAGATATATACAACAGTATGAGGGATAAACAGTGCCCCTAACTCCTGCAACCTTGAAAAAGAAAAACTTTAAGATGAAATGATGTCTCCCTTCTGAACCACCTCCACAACCAAATTACCACATTGACCAGATATCCCACTTTCTCTTGATGCTTTCCCCATTATTTCTCTCTCTCTCTCCTTCTCTCTCTCTCTATCAAAAATCATGGTGAATTTAACCCCCCTCAAAATACTCCTCCTCACTTCAAACATGCTTATCCCATCGTTCTTGCCACTTTCTGAAGCAGTTCTGGAAGTCCTCTTTCATGAGTGTCTTTAGTTGTGCTGTTATGGCTGCCTCAATGTCCTGAATCATTTTGACTTTGGGGAAGAGCCAGAAGTCACAGGGTGCCAGATCTGGTGAATAAGGTGGATGAGGACACGCCATAATGTTTTTACTTGACAGAAATTGCCGTATACCAGAAGTGATGTGTGACACGGGGCATTGTCATGATGGAGGGTGATTTATGGCACACTTTAAAACACACCTTCTCTCAACCGTAGCTCACACCTGACTGACTGCACCAAACACTTCAAAACTTGTCACACACTGTTACTAAGGTATAAAATATATATATTTCCTGTCTCTCTACTTTGGCCTGTGCCCACTGGGCAAGGTTAAGCCAACCTCTATGTCCTGCTCTGTCAACTGCTTCTGTGTGTTTGTGTGTGTGTGTGTGTGTGTGTGTGTGTGTGTGTGTGGTGAAAGAGAGAGAGAGAGAGAGAGAGAGAGAGAGAGAGAGAGAGAGAGAGAGAGGCACACTGGGAGAATAGAGGACCAAGAGGTTGCTTTATGCAAACAACCAGATACACCGTTTTGGCATCCTTTTGGGATCTGAAGAGATGTCACAAGTCACTAACAGCTTGGTGCATTAGTTTTTCTCCTTGCTTTTCTGTGGAAGAAGAACCCTAGAGCACCAGAGTAGCATGAAAGGAGGGGAAGGGAAGGCAAACACAGATTTTTACTTACTTGAGAATTTTACTTAATGCCTATTTATAGAAACCAATTCATTAAAAATTCATCGAGCACTGTGTGTTAATCAATGTTGTTTAATGTTGCAGGAAAAAATGTAAATCAACTGACATTTGAAAATGCCTTTTAGTCAGAAATTTACCCATATTGGTGAAAATCACGAATGGCACCCTATAACTCACAAGAAAATGTTGAGACCGATTTTGGAAGTCCACTTCCATAAGTTAGGACAAGGGAACACCTGGTTGACAGGTGTTTAATCTCTTCTCATGTATTTTTTATTGTTGGACTCATATTGTCATTTAATTTTCAACTGTTTAGCCCCTTTTCCCCTTTTTATTAGGGGAACAATGTCTGTCAGGGTCCTGGCAGGAAGCAGAAGCACACTCAGATGGAATTGGAAAGAGGATTGGGCAAAGGGACGATTTAGAGAGGTAAGGGCAGGTTAAGAAAGGCACAAGGGCTATTGAGGCCTCCCAGGACGAGCCACAGGACTGCCACTCCTTAGTCCCCATGGGAGCTGGAGTTGAGAAGGAGGGCTTCCAAGGAGGCCTGAGGTCATGGAGGGACACAACCATTACCAGGACCATGTGTGGAATATGGAGGGATGGGGGAAAATATGTTGACCTCACATTTCTCTAGCTTCCATCTCCAGCCAGTGCCTCCTATTAGCCAAAGCCAAGTGGAACCCAGAAGGCAAGGAAGCCCTAGGGATAAGGTCCATAGCAGCTAGCTCCTTGGGACACAGAGCACCCAGGAGGGTCGTGAGCGTACTTGGCGGCGGTGGTGGTGGGGATGGCAAAATGAGTGAAGCTTGCCAATAATATCAGTGCCCTTAGTATTGCAGGTCAAAGAAAAATTTGACTTAGCAGATTCCCCCTGGATAGGACCATTTAAGAGAGTTTTTTTAAAATAAGGTTTTGGAATTTATTAAAAGTGTTTTTTTTTGTTCAAATACATTTTAGATTAGGATTTAACATATAAAAATATTGTTACAGGGGCCGGCCGAGTGGCGCGATGGTTAAGAACTCGCTTGGGATGCCAGAGGGCCCCGGTTCGGATCCCACATATGAGGGCCAGTGAACACTGAACAACAGCTTGACCTGGAGCTGGGCTGCCATGAGTCGCTGGCAACGGCGTAGGCTGCAGTGGGTTGCCATGGATTACCGTGTGTAGCCAGCAGCCAGCGTGAG
>NW_017731997.1:390742-428067 GCF_001890085.2 Hipposideros armiger
AAAAAAATATTGTTACAGGATAATACATTGTATTTTATGTATTGTGTGAAATAATTTTTATTGAAAATCAAGTGACATTTCACAAGAAGTTCTGTGATAATTTCCTGTTTAAAGTAAAAATTCCCAGAGTTTAGATTAGAAAGTGTGATCTTTTAAATTTCAGACTAATACTCCCAGTATTTTCATAATCTCATATTTTGAGAAAATACTGATCACTTTGTATCCACAAAGGCAAATACCTAATAATTTTCAGTAATTATTGTAAATATGTGTAGTCTTCGAAAAATGGATGAGAAACTTTTTTTTCTCTCTCTCTCATAAAGAGCAATGAAATTGTCCAGATCTGGGCTATGTGAGGAATGAAAGAGGAAGAGAAGATAACACACTGTAGACTGGTCTCAGGAGGCAGCAGGCAGTCCAGATTTAAAGAAATTGGACCAGATTTGGGATAATTTCTGGCCTGTTTCTGCCAAAATATTGGGCTGTCGGAAAAGTCATGACGCATTTTTGCAACGAAAACCAGAAAAATATGTCATGACTTTCCCAACAACCCAATATTTCTCCATTTTGTAAGGAAGTCAGGCAAGATTTGATTTAAGAGGTATGGACTCTCTGAGATATTGTCTTGGCCAAAGATGAGCTGACTTAACTCACCAGGTCGTCCATCCCCAAGGATGAACCTTGTGGCATCTTCCCCTCGGGTTGCTCCTGGCAGAGCCTGTTGGTCAGGTATTATTGTCTCTGTGTGCTGATCAGAAGTTATACTGCTTAGAGTAGACAGGAATTACCTTGCCATTAGGGCTAGCGGTGTGGATGATGTTACAGTTGGTACAGGTGAGTGAGATTTCATGGAAGGTGAAAGCTAGCTTCTGAACTCCAGTGTTCTCATTCAGAGGTCCTATTTCTATCTTGTTTTTGTTGTTATTTACTCATTCATTTATTCAGTAAATATTTATTGAGTTCAATGGGTCAGGCAGGGCCACCATATCACTTAATCCCCCATATCACACCCTGACTTGTGCAATATCATAATCCTGTTAACCTCTATTCTTGGCTCAGGGGTATAAAGCTGAGTAAAATACAGACTATACAATGCACAAAATACAAAATTAGGACTACACAATGAGTGGGAGAGACAGGCAATAAATCACACTGCTGCACTGGAAGTATTGTAGCAGACACAAATCATGTGTTGGTACAAGAGGACAGAGCAGTTAACTTTGCCAGGGGCAGTATAATGACTCTAGCAAGTCCCACATCACCTATTACTTAGATTAAGTTATCAACGCCAGTATAAAATCAATATTTTCTGGAAGGTGGGTGATGTTAATTTTACTCATTCACAATTTTCAGATCAGTGTTATAGAAAATAGTCAACTTCTTTCTTCCTGTGTATGCTTCTCTTCAGCATTTAAGAGTGCCCAAGCCCATGCATCCTAAAGAATTCTCCCTGGAGCCCACTTTCTTCTACTACTCCATGTCTCCCCTTTCCTTGCACAGTAAAATTTCTCAAAAGAGTTGTTTTCTCACCTCCCCGTTGCTTCTCATCTCCCAGCTCACATCCTGGCTTCCACTCCCATCGTGCAATGATGAAGATCAACACTAAGATTAGCGATAGCCTCCATGTTGCTTGAGCCAATTGGCAATGTTTCAATCCTCAGCTTACTCAACCTCTAAGCAACGTTTGATGCGATGGACACCAGCGCCCCTCCTAACTTGGCATTTGTGAAATATTCTCCTAGTTTTCCTCCTCCTTATCTGGTTACTCCTTCTCAGTACCATCTGCTGGATTTCCATCCTCTATGTGATCTTTAAATGTAATTCCTAAAGGTTTTTTCCCAAGCCTCTTTCTCTTGTCCCTCTGTACTCTCTCCCCAAGCGAATTCATCTGAACTCATGGCTTCAATGATCATCTATGTGATAATAACACTCAAATATATATCTTTAGTTCAATCCTCTCCTGAAACTCAGATCCATATATTTTGATATGTCCATTGAAATGTCTAAAAGGCGTCTCCAACTCAGTTTATTTAAAACCAAACTCATGGTGTCCCATTTCAGGTCTGGCCTTTCTAAAGTGTCTATTCTTATAAGTAACTCCACTATACATCCAGAAATGTAGCATTGTTCTTAACATTTTACCTCCAGTCTCCCCAACACTAAGTCCTATTGAATTTATTGGCATATCTGATCAGGTCTCTCCTTCTCCATTGCAATCTCCTAACTCTTAAGCTGCCATTACTTCTCCCTTGACCTATGTCAGTGTCTTGCTAATTTGTTTGCATATGTTCACTCTTGACTCCTCTCCAATTCATTCTTCATAGGGCAGGCACAGCCATCTTTTCAAAACACAGCATGATTATGTCACTCTTGTGCTTGAAATCATTCAGTGGCTGCCTGCTGCCATGAGCAAAATCCTTAACGAGGCCGATGGGCCCTCAGTGACCTCGCTTTGCTTGCCCACATTTCAGCCCAGTTCTTTTCAGTTTTCCTCTTGCTCAGACACATTGGGTTTCTTTCTGTTGTTCCTACTTTTGTGCTTCTGCTTCAAGACCTAGAATTTTCCCTCCCCTCTTTTCCACAAATTAGCTTGATAGACTTTCAGATCTCAGCTCAAATGTTACTTCCTTAAGGAGTCTTTCTTGAACCCTACACTAGATAAGGCCCTCGGTTACATGCTGTCATAACAGCCTATACTTTTTTTTCTTAGCTATTGTCAGTTTGTAATTATATCCTTGTATGATTATTTGATTCATACCTGTCTTATCCTCTATGCTGTAATAGTCATGATATCTATCTATCTATCTATCTATCTATCTATCTATCTATCTATATTCATATGTATTTTTTTTTAAGAAAGAAGCCTAAAGAGACTTTGTAATCTGAAAGGGCCCAGGGGAAAAGTGACCGAAGGTAGGTAGGTTATGACATTTAAAATGACTTGGGAAAGACGGAGATGATTTGGTGGGTGGGCCACAAGAGTGGTGACCTCTGGGCAGGAGAGAATGGAAAGAACATGTCATGGACAGAGGGCAAGTTCATAGATGCTTCTCTCTATGCTTCTGTAAGGTGGTGCCATGTGAGGTAAAGTACACTAAACTGTGTCAGGGTACATGCTTTCAAGGCCTCGATTTGATGCTAATTAGCTGTGAGTTTTCCCCTCTCATTCTTAATTTCTTCTGTAAAATAACAGTGTTGGATTATTATGGCAGTCAGGGTTCTTAGTTGCAAAGAACAAATATTGCCTCAGGGTAATTTAAATAGAAAATGAACTGATGGAAAGGGTATTGGCTGGCTCACAGGATTACCAGGAAGCCTGAAGAACCAAACTTAGAAAACTGGCACGAACAAGGAAGATGGCACAGGCAAAACCCAGGCCAGAATCTCATTGTGGGGCAAGACTCCCATGAGGCCACTGTAGCCAATGGGCCATTGAATGTGGAGAGTCATAGCTTTCCCCCCTGCTGGGAGTGGGCACTGGACATCCCTGTTGGCACCATTGGCCGTCCTGCCCTTGGGAACTGGATGTTGCTGCCTTTGTTGCTATCTTAGGAAAGAATTCTCCATTCTCCCCACTTCTGACTCAAAAACCTGAGCAGGTATATCTGACATGCCGAGCTCTGTCATGTGTTAGAGCCCTAGCTGCTGGGGGAGACTGGGTAAACAGAGCTTCCTAGAGAAGTAGGCAGCCTCTGTTGACCATCAACACTCTTAAAATGGAACATTCCCCATTGTAGGGATCAGAAGGTTCAGATCCTGGGCAGCCGGTCAACATCAAATATCCAGCACTAGGCAGTCTCTAAGGTCCCTCCAATGCTGACAATCCATGTGTCAACCAGCAAAACGAGAATAGGTACCGTCATCAACCCAACCCCCTTTCCATAAACCACAGCAACTTACAAAAGCTACAATATCATCGCTTTGCCACAGAAACTCTGTTCCGTATTACAAGTCCTTTCTAGGTACTTTGGAGATGTACTCTGCCTTACATGTCCTCCTCGCATTACATGTTTATTTGAGCCACTGAAGCCAGATGATTTTTTTCTGGCTCCATAGCCCTAAAAATAGGGCATTATTGAATAGCCTAATAACCTGGTCAGAGCCCTCAGAGTACAGCAGGCCCCTGTGTCGATTCATATTTTTAGTGGGCAGATGCTCTTTCTATTGGAATATCTATTTTTAAACTTGCCAAATGTCAATTCTCTCTCAACTGCCCGATTCTGTTCTCAAAGACATGCTGGTGTGTTTGTTTTGTTTTTCCTGGCAGAGTTCACTCTGCACCGTAAAAGGCACACTTCAGTTATTAATGGGTCTTTTCAGACAGAAGTAACATTGATTTTCTTGCCCATACTTGCTTCTTTTTATTTGACTGAGAGCTAGGGGAATCGGTCAAAAAAGGAATTCTGGATGTAAAGGGTTCAGGATCTTGGAGTGATGTGTGCACCTTCTTTTAAAGCAGTTTCCTCCATATCAGCTTCCTTAGGCAAGTAGCTTGCATTTAAATTAGCCAAGCTGTGGGAACAAAGCCAGCTTTATAAAATCATTCAGTGTGAATAGCTGATTCCGGCTTAATTTGTTACTACTCCAAGGTAACACAGAGGTGTGAATATAAAGTAATGTGACTGATGCTTTAAAAACCACCAGAGATCTTACACAACCAAATGAATACGGAGCCCCTCCAAGGGCCCTCTTCCGAAGGCACGGTGTTTTGGGCCTGACAATATCTTTTTGTTCAAAGCACTTTTTTTTTAAAAAAGATTTTTATTGGGTAATTGGGGGGATGGGAACAGACAAGTTGCTGTTGTTTTGTTCTTCAGTCTAGTTGTGGAGGACGTTGCTTCACTGGCCCAAGTTGGCACCATCATTGCGCTCTTCCCGGGTGAGGCAGATCAGTCGCTGGCTTCTGGACGGCCGCTCACTGCGGCTGCTGGCCGCTCACGCTGGCTGCTGGCTACACACGGTAGCCCATGGCAACCCACTGCCACAGGGGCTGCAGCCTAAGCCGTCGCCGGCGACTCATGGGCAGCCCAGCTCCAGGTTGAGCTGTTGTTCAGCATCTTCGCTGTGAAGGGCAGTGTCACTGGCCCTCATATGTGGGATCCGAACCGGGGCCCTCTGGCATCCCAAGCGAGTTCTTAACCATCGCGCCACTCGGCCGGCCGTCAAAGCATTTTTTAAAATATGTTTTTCAGAACTACCTTCCCAGGTGTGGATCTGGCTCTCGAATGTCCTCAGGGATAGCAGTCCTATGTGCTTGGGAGTGTGGGGTGTTAGCTCTGGAGAAAATGCTGTCCCACTCTGGTGGTGGGGGTGGGGAGGCAAAAGTGTCAGAGTGAGCTGGCGTGAGCTTTGGAGTCAGATTTGGGCTTAGATCCTCTCTCTTGCACTTGCAAGCTAGGTCAAGCTGCTCAGCATCTCAGAGCAATAGGCTTTTTGTGTGTAAAATGAAGGAAACCTCACCTTCTTTGTGGGGTTGTTGTGAAGATTAAACGTATTAACGTGTGGAGAGTTCTTGCACCTGGTAAAGTTTAAAAAGTGTTAATGCCCTTCTGTGCTCCACAATTCTTTACTACACAGTGTCTCAGCCAAATGAAGCTGCTTTGCTTCTACTTCCAAGCCCTCTGCTGCCTTACTGATGCTCTTCCCCCTGTCATGGCCGCCCCTTTCCCCTCCCCCATCTTTACTCCCTCTTCCCCATGTCCAAATTCTATTTTTTTTAAAGGCCTGGCTCAAATAAAAACGATACTAGTGAACAAAGAGGTTGAGCAATTTGCTGAAGGCCTCACAGCTCTTACATAAGTGGTAGAGCCAGGCTTTGGACTCCGACCATTAGACACTAATGTCTACACTCTACAGTGCCTACGCTACAACATTAAGCTACGATATACCTATGTGTATAAATGCCTCTTCCACCTTCTTCATGAAACTTTCCAGATCCCTCACTTAGAAATACCCTCTTCTGCCTTTCAATCCTCATACACTCCATTTACAAAGCTTATCTAATGATACATTACCTTTCCACGTGATATTATGATCATTCGGTTAATAGTCTTACTGCCCTGCTAAACTGAATGCTTAGTAAGTGTCATTTTTTCATAGCACTCTTCTTAGTATCTTGCATAATTTTTGTAGGTGCTCAAGAATATTTGTCTGGTGAATTGTTTAAAAATGCAAATCTGATCACGACTCTCCTCTGCTTAAAATGTTGTTCCGTTTTTAATACTTTAGGGTAAAAACTAAAATCCTTAACACAGCCCAAAGGTCCTACGTGATGAGTCTCCCACCCCACTGGCCTCACCTGCTACCAACCTCCCCTGAGCTCCTTGCTATACAGCTAATAGAGGATTTCTGTCCACTCTTTAACCCACCTGACTCGTTGAGGACTTTTCACTTGCTTTCCCTCTGCCTGGAAGGCTGGTTTCTCCTTCCCCATCTTGACCTTGGCTGTGGTCATGACTGTTCTGATGATCTACCCTTGTTACATTGCCTCAGTGTACGTGGGGGAAGCACCCCTTTGACCTACTTGGGGATGGATGTGTTCTATGCTGCCAGGCCTGCCCAGCCCTGTGAAAGGGGATCCACCTGGTGGCCCTGGCTGGGCTCTCATTCTCCTGGCGGGAAAACCAGGCTGGTTGACACTTGGGGATGTGGGCCTGACCTCTGCAGGAGTCTCTGGGGCAACAAAAGCCACTTGTCCGGTCCAGCTCCCCTTGCACAGAAGAGGCGAGCTCTGACTCCACGCCAGAGATTGATCCTGGCAGTGGCATTTCCTGAAGGGAATTGTACCCTTCATTTCCCCTTGGTTCACACATTCTGACTGCCAGCAGGCTTGGCTCAAAGCCATCTTGGCAAAGAGGAATTTTTGTAGCCTGATTAGTTTAATTATGTTTTCTTCCCGAATTCCTATCCTCAGGCAGAAATAGTCTCCAAATAGCTTTTGTACCATGGAGGATAGGATGTGGAAACCATGCAGGGAAGGAAAGTGATAAGGGCAAGGACACCTAAGCTGGATATAGGTTAGTTCCTCATTTAATAAGAATATGTTATTGTTATAAAAATAGGTAACATTTATTAAACATCTACTAGGTCCTAGGTACTGTACTAGGAATTTGTACCTATATTAGCTCATTTACTTTTCTTAATTATAGCCCTTTGAGTTAGATTTTTTTTTTATTCCCACTTTATAGATTGCAAAGTTGAGGCTTGAGGAGGTTAAGAAACTTGCCCAAGGTCAATAAATAGCAGAGATGGGCGTATCGCTGAAGATAGGGGAGCCCATGCTGAAATTTTTGCCTTGGGGATGAGAATATCAAATTACACTATTGTTTCCAGTGCAGAGGCCCAGGAAAGAGTAAAAATCAAAACAGCAGATTCTAGAGAGATCCAAGCATTGCCCAGGATGTTCTCCAAGTGTCCACATGTCAATGATGACTTTTTAGATGTTTATTCCAGCTCACTGGAATGCAGCCTAGGGTAAAAGGGAGAATATGAGCTTAGACCAGAATTTGAAACTGAACTCAGCTTCTTCTATTTGTACAGCCCAGTACAGTTTATATAACCTTATTGTGACTCAGTTTTCTCATCATTAAAATGGTGGCTGTGACTCATATCTCATAGAGTTGTTAAGATTAAGTAAAAAACATAAAAAGCTCCCTGTGCCTGGCATGACTACAGTGACAAATAAATGGTAGCTATTAACATGGTGCTGATGTGAAGGAAGCCCCCGATATTACTATTAGCCTCTCTTCTGTATTTTATTATTAGCTGATAAATCCCTCTGTTAACATTTGAGCTAAGGTGTGCTATCTCTAGGAGGCTGAATTAAAAAGAAAATACCTGAAAGAGAAAACCCATTAAACTACGATCTATCTAAATTATTAAGCCTTAATTAATAATTAAGCTATTTATTGTGCAGGCTGGAAAATAAAGCGGTAACTTGCAAAAACAAGCCTTAAATTAGTAACATTAACAACAGCTGCCTTCATTTAGTTAGGATCTACTATGCGTTTGATGTCTTTTATTGTTAATCCTGGTGACTACCCTGTGGAGATGGTATTATTATCACTTGACTTATGAGGCTTAGGAAGAGATTAAGCAAGTGTCTGAGGCCACCCGAGAGTCAGTGGTGGGGGAAAGGACTCAAGTACAGACTAACTCCAATAGCCATGCTTTCCCCATTAGGTCTTTCTATTCTTGGACCTGGCAGTCCCACTTTTGGGAAAATATCCTAACTAAAGAAAGAAATGAAGGTCAATTGTTTAAAAAAATGTATAGCTTATATTTATCACATAGTCATATGACCCCCAAGTAGGAAGGTAGAGAGCCAAGCTGCCACACATTAACATGATGTAGCAGACTTGAAAAGACAAATACGTGAATCGTGTCCATAGAGACCATCTGAAACTATATTTAGCAAAAAGGATGGGATGCAAAATAGCATCACAAAACGTATGTACACACTTCTCAAAGTTAGAGAAAACTGTATCTGTCTACCAAAAAGCATCAGAAATAGTTATGCAAATGATTAGTGTATGAAGCTTCTTTATTGTACTTTTGTGCAGAGTGGTTTAAATATTCTATTCAATTAAAAACAAAGAAAAAGAAAGAAAGAATATTGAACCGAGTTTTTTTTTTTTTTAAAAGGAGACAGATTTTTTTTTTTTTTGGAACTATCTAGATTTAAGTGATGAAATCCTTGCAGGACATTTAGTCCTATCCAAAATGTCTATGGAGACATTTGGTCCATGCCAAAAGGTCCTGTCCAAGACGTTTTGGACAGGACCAAATGTCCGCTAATTGGTAATACTAGCTTCTGGAAAACACTGAAACAAAAAGTAATTACTATCTCGAGGAAGATATATTTATTACAGTGTTTCCTCACCTCGAATTTGAGGAATTTTGGGGATAGTGATAGAGGAACTCCAAATCTGTGCCATAATTCACAAAACATGGTGGAAATTGTATATTTTAACTGCATGTTGATTACCTTGGCAATCGTTAAGGAGATAAGAGCTTGGGCTCTGTTATCAGATCCCCTGAGTTTGAATCCCAGCTTCATGACCTACTTGCTAAGTGATGCTGGGCAGGCTAATCTCTTCTGCTTCCTTTTCTGTAAGAAGCATTAATAATAGCACCTACCTCGATGGGTCATTGCCTGGCACATGGTAATATTTCTGTAAACATGGGCTATTATTGAACTATGAAGCTTCTTTGCTTTGATCTGAAGCTGTTTCAGTTCAGCACTAACTTTGCTATCTCAAGCAAATCTGAAGTCTTCACTGATAATTGTACAAACTTCTGTTTGCCAAAATATGGGGAAAGAGAGAAACTGTGAGTAAATGCAGTTTGGTCAATAAAATCTTTTAAGATATGGGTGAGAGGAGGGAGAGAGGGGAGAGGAGGTGACAGGGATGCTTGGAGATGAAATCTGAGGATGGATATACAAGATAAGTTTTGACAAGGACGAGGGAAATGGGAGGCCTGAGCAGAGCACAGAGGTGAAAGCCGCAGCTGCCATAGGCTCTCTCCAGAATCAGAGAGGGTCAGGTTTTGTTGAGACCTGACCTTTTGTAGATCATTGTCCTCTGCTCTGTGCTGTGTGGTTGGATTGTGGATTGCGACACCTGAACCCAAACCAAGACCTGCAGAGGTGGAAATGTGTTTCAGAAGAGGGTTGTGCAACCTAGATACCAGCTGGGGCTCCCCATTCCTGGGAAGTCTGGGTAACCTTGACCTGAACCCAAATTCCATGGCCTATGTCATCATAAGGCTTCTGCCTGGTTTCTTGATGGCTCTGACCTCTTCCTCCACTTCCTGCTTTGTGCTGGCCCAAATCAATGCAGAGGCGAAGCCCACAGACCTTCCGCCAACTTCCCCAAACAGTCCACATACACGGATTCTTTCATGAACTTAGCAATACCACTGAAGATGGGCAGGGGCAGAAATTGCAGGTCAAGGCCACATCCTGCCTCCTCTAGTTCCATTTCCTCCATTTTCCTGGGTTTTTTTACCCCGCTGTTCCCTCTGGCCCACATATATTGGGTCGTGGGGAAAGTCATGACGCATTTTTGCATTGAAAAACAGAAAAATATGTCATGACTTTCCTGATGACCCAATACATTCCTTCCCTGTCTCACGTGAGGGAGACAAGCCAGCCCAAGCACTTACTGTATTTTGCCAACAAAGATTGTTTATCCATCTTAAGAGGAATTCTGAAAATGTTTTCTCATTCACATTCTAGTTATGAGTACTAGACCAATGCAACACTTGTGAATATCATTTTATACAAAATAAGTGCTTATAAAACTATGTAGTTATAAAAAAATACAAAAATGCTTATAAGCAGTGGTCTATCAGTAGAGTTTTGACAAATTAGAACCCCAGTGGTGGCAAAGAATTGAGGCTAATGGTAAGACAATGGGGGAGCCACTGAAGAATCTTAGTAGGAGATTTATGCCATTAGACTTATGTCTTTTAAGAAGGTCACTCTAGCTGCTCTAGGGGAAGTGACAGGAGGGAAGCAAAAGTGGATGCAAGGAAACCAGAGGCAAGAGACAAGAAAGTCTAGGATAAGGCATCATCGATGGCAGTGGAATGGGTGTTCAGATTCAGGAGGTCGAGTTTACAGAAGTTAGTGACCAATGAATATGGGAATTGGGAGAGAAGGTCAAGAATTAGGGTGACCAGCTTGGCCTGGTTTGCCTGAAACTTTACTGGTTTTAAAACTGAAAGTCCTGTGTTCTGAGAACATCTTCTGTCCCAAGGAACTTGGGGGCTGTTGGACATCTCCTGGGCTTCTTACTTGGGAGAGGAGGGGTTGGCCCTGGCAGTCACTGAGAGGAAGGACACAGAGGAGGTGGTTAATGGGTGATAAAGTGGAAAGGGAGCTGGTGTTTGGTGATCACAGAATCTAGACTATCACGTATTTGAGATGCCTGTGGGATATTCCAGCCAGGATAACCGCCTGCTGGTCAGATAAAATGTTGAGGCAGGTGATAAAGGCTTGATAACAATAAATGAACAATCACAACCACCACCTCACAAAACACCATTCTAAGTGCTTTTCACTTGATCCTCATAGCAACCCTAGGAGATGGGAATTATTATCCCCATTTTACAATTGAGGAAAATGAGGCACTGAGAGGATAAAGAACCTGTTCAAGGTCAAAAGTAAAAAGCTAGTTAGTGGAGGTGCTGGGGCGAACATCTCTCGCTAAAGATATTCTTTGAAAGAGGTTTACTAGTAGCAAAACATCAGAAACACCCAAAGCAGGAGGCAAATAGGTAGGGAAGTTAAGACACTTATAAAACTAAACGAGTGCTCTCAATTTGTTCCCTGCCCCCAGCCCCAGAAAAAGAATGCCACCTTCCTCTTTCTCTTCCCCATGCGGAGGTTCTGGCTTTGCCAGTTTTGTGCTTTTAGGCCACTGTGAAGTCAGAAGGACAAGGAAGTGAGAGCAAAGATGAGGGAAGAGTGTTGAAGGCGCTGGTACGGAAGCAATTGTGACATATCAGGGAAATGGGAGACTGAAAAAGGGAAATTATTTTAAAGACGTTCTTGTTGCACGAATCCCCTTCACGGTGTTAGAAAATACAAAAGACTTGAGTTCTTTAGAAATCACTTTCTGGGCCGGCTGAGTGGCGCGTTGGTTAAGAGCTGGCTTGGGATGCCAGAGGGCCCCGGTTCGGATCCCACATATGAGGGCCAGTGACACTGCCCTCTACAGCTAGGATGGTGAACGGCACCTCGACCTGGAGCTGGGCTGCTGTGAGTCGCCGGTGACAGCGTAGGCTGTAGCCCCTGCTGCAGTGGGCTGCCATGGGCTACCGTGTGTAGCCAGCAGCCAGCGTGAGCGGCCAGCAGCCGCAGTGAGCAGCTGTCCAGAGGCCAGCGACTGATCTGCCTCGCCCGGGAAGAGCACAATGATGGTGCCAGCTTGAGCCAGTGAAGCAACGTCCTCCACAACTAGACTGAAGAACAAAAGGACAGCAACTTGTCTGTTCCCCTTCCCCCAATTCCCCAGCACTGTGCCCCTCCCCCAATTCCCTTAAAAAAAAAAAAAGAAATCACTTTCTGGTGGCTGAGCTCAGTGT
Source organism: Hipposideros armiger (assembly GCF_001890085.2). Taxonomy (NCBI): domain Eukaryota; kingdom Metazoa; phylum Chordata; class Mammalia; order Chiroptera; family Hipposideridae; genus Hipposideros; species Hipposideros armiger. The sequence continues at coordinate 402,836 of NW_017731997.1, forward strand.
TGTTGACAGTGGCAGCACTTTGTAGCAGGGTTGGGGTCATGGTTTCCCTTGTATTGCCACAGCATTGTCACAGAGCCAGGGGGTGACAGAAGCGAGGCAGCGGCGGGGGGCTGGGGTGGGTCCTAGAAACCACCTGAACAGGGAGGGCATGGAGTATAGCCGAGTACTGGGAACTGACCATGGGCATGTACTGGAGCCTTATTCAAACAGGAAGCAATCACAGCCCTGGCCTGCCTGGAGCTTTTTGCTTAGTGAAACAGACAGACACAGAAATAAATAGTTTGCTAGAATGCAGTAAATGGATTGGTGGTGATCTACACAGCAGGATGTGCAGGCAGGAAGGAACTCCACTTAGCTTGGCAGCGGAGGGACTTAGGCTTTCAGACAAGGCTTCCTGGAGGAAAAAGTAGCTGAATCAAGAGAGAAGGCAGAACGGGAAAGATGTTCTAGAAAGAGGCATCTGTATGAGCAAAGACTATAAGGCAAGAAGTAGCCTAGTGTGTGTAGAGAACTACAAATAAGTCAGTGGGACCAGGAGAGCAAGTCTGAAGTGGGAAGTGGGGGCCTGTGGGGCTGGGGAGGAGGCAGGGACTAGGTCAGAGTCACTCTGACCTCATCAGACCTCTGGGCCACTGGCTCTGAGCGAAGGGTTTTTAAACATTTATTGGTTGGTTGGTTTTTAGGATGGGAGGCACTTGAGCAAGTTTATAGGCTTATTTGAGGTAGACATGAGACAGCAAGGTTGAATACTGGAGAGAAGGTGGTATACTCCAAGGGTTTGGGTTTCTAGGGAACAGGAGTTGATGGGATAACAAGGAAAAGGGGTGACGACAGATGACATATTTGGATGCAGATGTAAATTCTTTTGCAGCAGGAGAGAAAGCTCAGTGGTGCACACGTTGTTGCCTCTGTTTTCTCAAAGAAGTTCTTCAGAGCATGAGTGTTAGGGGTTTGGCAATGATGGGAATGAGAGGGAGAGCCAACTACAAATTAGCCAAAGGCTGTCAAACCCCGGGTCAGCTGAGGGGGAGGCCTTGAACCAGTCTGCCAGTGCCATTTCGCCAGCAGTGCTTGGGGAGCTGGGTGCAGGAACCAAAAGAGCAACTGAGGCAGGTAAGGTAGGTGAGGCAGGAGTGCAAGGTTAGTGAGGAGGTGGGGAAGTCTCTTTCAGGCCAACCAACCATGAGCTGAGCTTGGATAACAAGGAAGGAACAGACATGGGGCTGCTAGATTAGGAGATCATGGTGGAATCAAAGGCAAAGAAATTACAGGGAGACGCATATCTTTCCTCTGTGCTGAAATGGCTTGCCGCGGCAGTATTACCGGGTTGCTTGGCCTTGAGTGAGGAATTTTGCCTTTCTGGGCCTCAGTTCCCTCATCTGTAAGGTTACATACTCATTACAGTATTCTCCAGTTCTAACCCTGTATGACTGTACAAACCAGCATGGCCCCAGCCTCTTCAGCCTCTGGGTGAGGCACTTTCTGTACCTTCTATATTGGAACTGCGCAGCTGCTGTGAATCATTTCCTGCTGAGGAGAAGCTAGCCCTGGGGCTGGGAACGAGATGTGAGATTTCAGCACATCAGGCCAGGTGCCAAGCGATGGGTCCAGCGGCCATGGGCCAAAAATTCACATTAAAGTTGCTTTGCCTCAGGGGTCTCAGTAAATATCAGCCAACATACCAGGTGACCTTAGACAAGCTATTGTCACTACGTGGTTTACTCTGCTATCAAGGAAAAGCAAGTAGTTACATATTCAGAGTGACCACAAAGAAGTGTGACTCAAAATGGTTGGCGGAACAAAGGTACAAGAAGAAACATTTATTCCTGGAAAAGCCGATGACTTAAGTTGGGTTCCTTGGAAGCGCAACCTGAGACAGGGGTTCTTGTTCAAGAGATCTACTGACACAATGAGTGCTCTCAGGAGAAGGGGAGAGAGGGAAGTGGCCCAGGGTAGGGGAGGAAAACTGAGCTAGGGTGTGGGCTTCTGCCTGCTCCTAGGAGGAAGCTCTGGAGCACAGTGTGTCACAGGGTTACTCTACCTCAGAGTGAGAGAGTGGGCCTTTGTACCCAAAGGCCAGTCCGTTACTGGTTGAGGCCTGTTACCTGGTGGGATGGAGGAGGGAGTGATGTAACCTCTCTGGTGAGGGTGTTCTTTGGTCCAGGGCAATTCTGTCTAGAAGGGGGTAGTACAATTTTGTCAGCAATACTCACATTTCCTGGGTAGGAAAAGGGGCACAGGCAGGATCCACTATAGCTGCCCTAGAGATAATTAACAGAAGTTGTATTGTCAGGTCTATGAAGAATGGAAAATGATGTATAGACAGTTAAAAAAGAAAATGGTAGCCCCTACGCTCCATAAGGATTAAAAGACATGAAGGTCACATACATCAACTCATAAACATAACTCACCACTCCAGTGACATAGCCGTAGAACTGCTCTCACCCTGTCCAAATATATTTATTAAATTCCATACTGCCAACACAGAATTAACATTCTTAATGTTTAAAGAACGCCTACAAATCAATAAAAACTAGACCCCGATAGTTAATAGATAGAGGATATTAACCAACAATCCACTCAGAGGGAAATATAAATAGCTAACAGACATTTAAAGAAAAAAAATCATTCAACCTTGCTGATAATCAAAGAAACACAAAGGAAAGCAATATACACATTTTCATCTATCAAATTACGAAGACTTTAAAATAAGAGCACACAAAACTGGCAAGGATAAGCAGAGATGAGTGCTGTCTACACTGGTGGTGGGAGTGCAGATTAGCCCAGCTATTCTTAGAAAATGATTTATAGTATGTTTAGTGAGATTTAAAAATGTTTGCAGTCTTTGATTTGTACTTCTGCTCCTAAGAATTATGCTAAGGAAATCATCCAAATGTTTCACTATTGTCGTATAAAGCATAGAGAAATTGCTATGTGCTTAGTACTAAGTGTATTAACATGCGTTATTTAATTTAATCTATACAGTTGCCTTATGAGGTGGGTACATTCATGAAGTCTCTTTTTATGAGAGAGGAGACTGGGGTTTAAAAACGTTAAGTGGGAAGCTGGCATTATCTGGCTCTAGTGTGTGTGTGTGTGGGGAGCCTTAATAACTTTATTTATTCTATGGGCTCACTGCAACATGGATCCAAGAAGAGGGTGAAAACTAGCCTTTTTACAAAATAATTAAATCGGGCAAACTTTTCCTTGCTCCATTGATCAGAGAACTTCAGTAGCATTTGGATTTCTAATTAAGTCAGATAGATTTAACTAGGGTTCCTGGGGCAACCACCTAGTCCTTTGGAAAGTTTTGTGATGAGTTTTACATAAAAATATAACATGGTCCTAGGCGCCTCTGTGCAAAATGGTGAAGTCAGCTACTGAGTTTGGCATCTTTTTGGGTTGGGGTAGCAGTGAACTGATGGGTTTATAACAACAACCTGTTACTGAAGCAATCAATTGTATATATTTGTTTACTTGTCTCTCTCTCCCCCAAACTGTGAGCCCTATAAAAGCAGGGATCATGCCTGTTTCATTCGTTAAAATAACCTTAGAAGGTGAGAATGGATTATGGGCAGGCATCCAGCAGTGTCTGCCAAGCTCTCATGTGCGCGCAGGAAGACATGTCACAAGAATGGTCATTATAGTGGCATTTGTTAGTATTTGTAAAAAATTTCGAATGACATCTGGGTTGTTCCTAGCTTCTTATTATTACAAGTTACACTGCTAAAAAACACTTGTGCACTTATGTTTTTACATGAACATAAGTGTTCCTTTTTCTGGAATAAATGCCAGGAATGTTATTGCTGGTTTGTATGGTAGTTTCATATTTAATTTTAAAAGAAATTGCCAAAATATTTTCCAGAGTGGGTGTACTATTTTACGTTCTGACTGACAATGTGTGAGTGATTTGGTTTCTCCACATCCTCACCAGCATTTGGTGTTGTCACTCTTTTATTTTAGCCATTCGAATAGACGTGTAGTGATAGCTCACTGTGCTCTTAACTTGCATCTCCCTACTGGCTAACAGTGTTAAGCACCTTTTCATAGGCTTATTTACCATCTGTATATCCTCTTCAATTAAAAATCTCTACCTATCCTTTAGCCACTTTCTAATTGAATTACTTGTTTTTTATTTTAACTGTTGAATTTTGCACGATATTTATATATTCTAGCCCTTTTTCAGATGTGTGGTTTGCAAACATTTTCTCCCAGTCTGTAGTTTGTCTTTTCATCTTCTTTGCAGGGTCTTTCACAGAGCAAAGGCTGTTAATATTGGTAAAATACATTTTAACACATTTTCCCTTTAATGGGTCTTGAAGGTTTTCTCTGATGTTTTTCCCCAAAGTTTTACAGCTTAACATTTTACAATAAAGTCTGCAATCCATTTTGAATTAATTTTTGTATAAGGTGTGAGACTTGGGTCGAGGTTTATTTTTTCTTCTCCTTTGGATGTTCAATTACTCCAGCACCATTTGCTGAAAGGGCTGTTTTTCCTCCATTGGATTACTTTTGCATTTGGGTGTATTTATGTGGGTCAGTTTCTGGGTCCTGTATCACTGATCTATGTGTCTATCCCTCAGCCTATATATACAACACAGTCTTGATTGCTGCAGCAATAGAATAAGTCTCAAAAGCAGGTAGTCCAAGCCCTCCCATATTATTCTTTTTCAAAATTGTCTTAGCTTTTTTACTTCCTTTGCCTTTCCATATAAATTTTAGAATAAGCTTCTCTATATTTACAAAAAGTCTTTGATAAGAATCACATTAAATCTATAGATCAATTTATGAAGAACTGACATCTTTATTTACGATCAATCTTTCAATTCATGAACACTGTATGTCTCTCATTTGTCTTTGATTTCTTTCGGCATTAAGTAATTTTTAGCATACAAGTCTTCTAACATATTTTGTTAGGTTTACATCTAAGTATTTCAGTTTTTTGAGTGATTATAAATGGAATTTTATTTTAAGTTTATTAGTTTATACAAATATAATTGATTTTTTGTATGCTTATCTTATATTTTATGACCTTTCTGAACTGACTTTTTAGTTCTAGGAGTTAAAACAAATTTTTTTTGGGTGGATTCCTTGGGATTTTCTACATAGACGATTATGTCATCTGTCAAAAGGGACAGTTCTATTTCGTCCTTTTAAAAAAGTCGATTGAATATATGCCTTTTATTTCCTTTTTTTTCTTTTTGCCTTATTGCACTGTCTAAAACTTCCAGCATGGTGTTGAATAAGAGTGGTAAGAGTGTACATCCTTGCCCTGATTTTGATCTTTGGGAGAAAGCACTTAAACTTTCACCATTAAGTGTAATGTTAGCTGTAGGATTTTTATAGTTGCTCTTGTTGAAAAGTTTTCCTCTATTCCTAGTTTTCAGAGCTTTTTTTTTTAAATCATAAATGAGCGTTAAATTTTGTCAAATGTTTTTTTTTCCATCAATTGATATGATCATGTGAATTTTCTTCTTTAACCTGTGAATACGGTAGATTTTTAAATGTTTAACCAGCTTTGCATCCCTGGAATATATCTTACTTGGTCATGATACATATTTCTTTTTGTATATGTTACTGAGTTATATTTGCTAATATTTTGTTAAGGATTTTTGTGTCTATATTCATGAGGAATATTTGTCTGTGGTTTTCTGTTTTGTTTTGTTTTCTTGTCTTTGTTTTGTTTTGGTATTAGAGCAATATTAGCTTCATAAAATGAACTGAGAGGTGTTCCCTTCTCTTCCATTTTTCCAGAAGAGATTGTGGAGAACTAGTGTTAATTCTTTTTTAAACATTTGGTAGAATTGTCCGATGAAAACATTTGGGCCTGGATATTTGCTTTTGGAGAGTTTAAATGAATTTAATGTCATTAATAGACAAAATTATGGAGACAGTGTAAAGATTGGTGGTTGTCAGAGGTTTGGGAGGAGGAAGGGAGGAATGAATAGGTAGAACACAGAGGGATTTTAGGGCAGTGGAACTATTCAATCTGATACAATAATGGTGGATACATGTATTATATGTTGGTCAAAATCCATACAATGTACAATGCTAGAAGTGAACCCTAATGAAAACTATGGACTCTGGGTGATAATGATGGGCTAATGCAGGTTCATTAATTGTAACATGGACCGCTCTGGTGGGATGTTGGCGAGGGGGGTGGGGTTGGCTGTGGGTGTGTGTGTGTGGGGGCAGGGATATATGGGAACTCTGTACTTTCTGCTCAATTTTGCTGTGAACCTAAAACTTCTCTAAAATAATTTCTATTAATTAAAAAAGAAAACAAAAAATCCACCTGCATCTGTGTGGTTGCAAAATGAGTGCTCTTACTCCATTGTCCCCAACACTAGAGTTCAGCTCATGGCTCACATTGTGCCTGTATTCAGCTGCCCACATGTAGGCTCCTCGGGCCCTCATTCTGTGAACAGCTGGCCATTGTGCTTATGCCTGAGGCATCCTGGATTCACTCAGGTTGGATCTGCTGTCCCTGGTACCTCTCTCCTCCCCATGGCTTTGTAGGTCTTAAACCTAGAAATAAGGCAGACTTGAGTGACAACTTCTTTAAGCCTCATTTTCCTCATCTGTTAAAAAGGGGAATATCATAAGATTATGATGTAAGGTACCCAGGGCGCTGCCTGGCACAGGTAGGATTTCTTCCATTTCCTCCCTCCTCTCCCCATCCTATTGCTTAGGGTGACCAACAGGAAAGGTGGCCCTTTCAGAGTAAGAAGTAAGGAGATTGGTAAGGGAAAGAGAGTGGAGAGTGATAACCCCTGGGGACCTGCACACAGCAGCCAGACCAGCCAACGCCCTTTCCCAAGACTGATGCACATCCCAAGATATGTTTCTAGGTCCCCTTGAGGGTGGGGATGGGAGCAGGGAGCGCATGGGGTCATGCAAGAGGGATTTTTTTTTCTTTTTCCAACTCACACTAGCGACTGCGTTTCCGATTCTCACAGGCAACCTGAATGCCCGTCACATCAGGCAGGGAGAGCTGCCCAGATCTGACACTAACCCCTTGTACAAGTGGCTGGCAGGCCCACAGGGTGAGTGGGGATGCCTGCAGGCCAGTGGAGGCTGCATGAATTTAGTGCCTGTGAATGAGGCGGGATTGGCAGCCCTTAAGACAAACTCCCTCTTTGTCCCTGAGCTGTACCTCCCAGACAGGAGCAGTGCCAGCTTTCTTCACTCCATCCTGTCCACAATCTCTAGCCCAACTCAGCTGTGAGGAGAAGCACAGAGGTTCCCATGTTTTAAGGTCTAAAAAGAATCAGTTAATTTGTGTCTGGAAGACCTACAAACAGCCTGCAGCCTGCACGGCTGGAATCGTGGAACTGAGAGTTGCCAAGACAGCAGTTTTCAAACATTTTGACTACAGTCTATAGTGAGAAATAAATTTTGCGTCATGACCCGGTGACGCATACAGACACATTCACTTATGCTTTTATACATAATTTGAACATTTGTAAAAGGAAATAAAATAGACTAGACAGTATCAGAGTACAGTAGATAAATACTGTTTTGTAAAACTTTTGTTTCTCTGTGTGTGTGTGTGTGTGTGCGCGCGCGCGTGTGTGCGCGTGCGTGCGTGTGTGTGTGTGTGTGTGTGTGTGTGTGTATGTGTTCATGATATAAATTGTATTTCTGACTGTGGGTTGCGGTAAAAAAGGTTGAGAAACACTTGTCCAGATGATTGTTTCCTCAACTATACATTAAATCTCCAGCTTGGATAGTGACAAAACGTTAGCATATTGAAGGCCCTGAAAATTCCTGCAGTAAAATATCTGTTGAACTTTGCCGATTAAGTGTGCGGCCTTAGGTTTGGAGAAAAAGGGTTCCCCAAAATGCTTATACTATTATCTCATGGAATGAATATTTCACAGAACACAGACCCGGAAAGACTTAGAAAAGTCTTCTAGAATTTCCTCAGGGGTTTCAGTGACAGGGTAAGGGGACTCTGCTTTAAAAAGAATGGAGCTACTATATCTATTATATTGTTGGTTGCCATGTAAGATTTATTTTGAAAAAGTTTAACTGCTAAAAATGTTTGAAAACTTCAAGTCTAGTCCAACTCTTTCATTTTATGTTCAGGAAAACTGAGGCCCAAAGAAGGGAAGTGACTGACCCAAAGTTACCCAGTGAGGTCATGTTAGAGCTGGAACTCAGTTTTGCTGCGTTCTGAACTGTAACCCCCAGACCCCACCTCCAGGATCAGGTAAACACCCCAGTACAGGGGACCTACGGGGTCTGGGGTGTGACATCAAAGGGTCTGGCCTTGTCTCTTGTCCGCTGCTTCATTGCTGACTTTTTGAGAATGGTTTGACTTCTCTGTATTTGAGCTTTCTCATCTGCAAGATGGTAAATAAGGATACTACTTCAAAAATGACATACTATAGGACACTTCTTTGAAAAGGCAGATATTGTATAATAAATACAAGGAACTTATTTCTTTTTTTCTAAGCTTCAGAAAGGAGATCCTACAGTTCCAGCCAGGAAGTTACCAACCCTATTTATTGTAATTGAATGAAAACTTTGTCCTGTTGTGCAATTTCAAGAAAAGTTGCTGATTGCTCTGTTAAAAAAATAAAAAGAGAACTAAGACTGTTTAGGAATCCCTCCTTTATTCCCAACTAAAATATTACTATTGTTTTCCTAGGAATGACATGGCCTAGATTGTAATTCAAACCAGCAAAAAATACCTATTTCTCATCCATAGAGTTTTAAAGTCATGACGTTTTACATCCAACAGTGTCTGCATATAGCACTGGTCCTTCAGCGTCTGTTGAACAGACACATGTTTGAATAGCGTGTGATTGGTTGGGCTAAGAGACCCACTCTCCATGCTGGAAGCTGACTTCTCGGACTCTCTCAATGGCTTCCTTGCCCTTTGGTTTCTGGTTGAGTTTGGCCCAATGAGAAGCACTAGCAGGAGGAGCTCAGAGGGTGGAGGGGAGTGGGCTTGGGGTGCGTATTCCCTTGGCTGCCTCCCTCTGAGAGCCACAGCTCCAGACACGCAGCTCTTCCGCCTGGCCTGCTCTGTCTCTAGGTTCTGATAACCATTCGATTCTTTAGCTTCGGTCCGGTGTAGATGTCCCCATAGGTACTGACCCACTGTTCTTGTGGTTTCTCCACAGCCTGACTATACTTTTGTAATTCCTGTATTAACTCTCCCCAAGTTACCTCGTTTGAGTGAGACATCTGTTTTCTTCTGGGACTTTGACTTAGATGCTATTTCATATACATTTTCTCATAATATCACACATGTTCTTGCCTTTTTTCCGTTTAGTGTGGTGACACCTGTTGAAGTATAGAAAACTCGCAGTTTTCTTTCTTTTGCATCTCTTACGTTGAGAGGCAGCAATGAGTAAAACTTCTTCACCCTAGGGTGCTTTCAAAACCACTGATGTCTGAGTCCCACCTGGAGAATCTGACCACTGGGTCTCGGTGGGACCCAGCGTTGCATTATCAGGAATTCTACACGGGAACCACGGATGCTGGGAAGTCTGGCTCTGCAGCTTGTTTCTGCGAGACTGTGGGTGAGTCCTGCCCCTGGGCTCAGTGCCCCATCTGTAACGTGTGTGTAAATGTATGTGTATGTGCGTGTACATGCATGCGTGTATGTGTATGTTGTCTATATGTATACACATGTATGTGTGCATGTGCATATGAGTACCTGTGCATGCATGTGTATATGTACGTGTGTGTGTGTGTGTGTGTGTGTGTGTGTGTGTGTTGTGCTCTGGCTTCCTGACTGAATCATATACTGCTGTTCCTAATGCTGATCTCAGCCTGAGGCTTTGGTTCTGGCTGTATGCACCACTGCCCTCTTGTGGACATGAGAAGAGCTTTGACCATGGCTGAAGTGTTACTTCATGGCCCCTGAAGTTTTTCTTGCTGGTAACCTACTGCCGGGACTGAAGGAAGCTTCGAGCGGTGGTTTAATCAAGCATAGGAAAAGCTGCACTTTCCCATTCTCAGAAGATGGACATCTCCTTTCTCGTAACAGCCTTCAGGAAAGACCTCCTCCTAGCTTCCGTGCTTTCTTATTTTGAGCTCATTAATTTGTTTAGCACTAGCTCTCCATGATGAGGGAAGAGGGGTGGATTAATTGCTTTGCAGAATAACCGTGATTAAAAAATGAGGCAGAGCATTTAGGAAACAATTTAAGAGACCAAAAATTAAGGGCCAGCAGAGCTGAGTGGCCAGGTCCTGGGAACAAGGGAGCAAAGTTTCTGCGTCCAGCTGAGCTGCTGAGAATGTCCCCCCTGCTCGCCCCATAGAGGCCCCTTCTAAACCTCTTCTAACGTGCCACCTGTTGGAAACTCCCTCCTCTGGCTTCAGCTTCCTCTTGCCCCATCTCTGAGCCTTCTCTCAGTTCCTTCCTCTGAGCGCCCTCCTGGCCTGTTTCCTACCACACACCTGCTGCTCCTTTGTCCCCTATCATTCAGATGACTTTCACTTGCTCTTTCATGAAAAAGATGGTAGCAACCTGTTAGCTGTTTTTCACCAACTTCTGTGATATATTGTGCATTAAATATATGTACATTTTATACCATATTATTATTGTTAGGGATAATGTAAGAGGAGGATATTGTGCATTATCAGTATATTTTATATTAAACAATTTTTATCATTTTTGTTAGGGAAGATATAAGAAAAATGGATAAAGGTGTTCCTAAAAAGTGGATATAATTTTGACCATTTAAATTTACATGAAAAAACTTTTTGTGCCATATTTGGACAACTTTTTTTTTTATTAGTTTCAGGTGTACAAAACAATGTAATAGTTAGACATTTACATCCTTCACAAAGTGATAACCCCTCCCCCAATCTGTTACCCCTCTGGCATCATATATAGCTGTTACAACTCCATTGACTCTATTCCCTATGCTGTACTCTACATCCTGTGAGCATATATATATATATATATATATATATATATAAAATTATAGTTGACATTCAGTATTACTCAGCTTCAGCTTCAGGTGTACACTGCAGTGGTCAGGCATGTACACCGTTCATGAAGTGGTCTCCCTAATAAGACAAATGCCCATCTGACAATTTTTAACAGTAATTTTGGGTCACTATGATCTCTACCATCATTCCTGTGCTGCCATTACCTGGGTTAATATGAGTTCATTCACATATTCAATAGTGGTTTTTCTTTTCTTTCTTTCTTTCTTGTTTTTTTTTCTTTTTAACATTTATTTATTTTGACATTCAATATTATTTTATATTAATTTCAGGTGTACTGCATAGTGGTTAGAATAGTGATTTTTCTTGAGTACCTACTTTGTTCCAAGTTCTGGGGAGACAGCAAGGAACAAAACTGTCTCATTTCTCATTAAGCCCAGATTCTGATGGGAAATGAATGTACAGTATATTTATAGACATGGTCTAGTTGGTTAGCTCTTACTTCACTGGCTTCAGTAGTCCCCCTTGAGTTTTGGAACTGGGAACAAGCCCCCCAAGTTCTTTTCTTTCACCGTCTCCAACATGTGATCTCTTTCAGATTAATTTTTAGGAATACTTTGCTATTTATCAGCATATTTATTGGCAAATTCTAATGGCTGAGTTCAGTTAACCATTCACAACCTGGTAGCTTTTCTAGTAGTTGAAGTCACGGTAAGAAGAGGAGGAAAGAGGCGACTTTCTAGGCTTACCCTAATTCTCAGAGGTCGTCTGGCTCTTGAACAAAGGTGAGAGTGTAAGTCATGCTGTGTCGAGGCAGCCTAGCCTGGTGGTCCACAGCTTGGGCTCTGCAGACTCCAGACCTGGGTCCAAATTCTGGTTTTGCCAAATAGGTGTGTATATTTGGGCAGGTCACTTAACCTCTCTGAGGCCTATTCTCTGCCAGCTCCCACCCGTACCTCCCATAGAATGAGGTGCTATTAATCACTTAAGAGGCTTGGAGTAATCATTAAATGAGAGTCTATATAATGTATGTGTATCTACACACATAATGTTTAGTATAGTGTGGGCCTGGCACAAAGCTCAATAAATGGTAGCTGTTTTTACTAAGTATAATTTAGTATTTCTCCCCTGCCTTCCAGCTTTATTGAGGTAGCACTGAGAAACACAAATTATATATATTTAAGGTGTACAACATGATGTTTTGATATAAATATACTTTGTGAAATGATTACTACAATTAAGCTAATGAGCGCATGCACGCACATGTGGGGTGAGAACACTTGAGAGGTAATTTCTTAGCAAATTTAAAATACTCAGTACAGTATTATTAACTTAGCTTGCTGTACGTTGGGTCTCCAGAATGTATTCACCTTTTAACTGTAAGTTTGTACCCTTTGGCCAGCGTGTCCCTATTTCCCCTACCACTTAGCCCCTGGTAGTCAACATCGTACTTTCTGTTATACGAGTTTGACTATTTTAGATTCCAAATATAAGCAAGGGCATGTAGTATTTGTTAGTTTCTTAATTTTCGCATATTATGAGGACTTATTATTATATAATAACTAGATTAATTGCACTGCAATCAGAAAACATATTCTGTATAGTCTGACAATTGTTGAGACAAAGGAAATACAGGTTGGTACTGGTGCACATAGCATGAAAGTCTAGGCAGGCTGCCTGGAGGAGGAGTGACTTATAAGCATAAAACTGAAGGATACAGGTAGAGAAGGTATGTATGCCGTGCACGTGTATGTGCCAGGGGTTAGAGGCTAAAGGACCTCAGTCTTAAGGGAGAGATCCTTAAGTGGACAGGAGAGGTTAAATGTCATGTAGTAAATGTTAGGATGGATGGGGAAGCCGTGGAACTTTAGGAGCACGACAAAGTTTAATGGATCTGCTTCATGAAATTATGGGTATGTAAAGCTAAAACATATGCTGCAATGGTTAAGCTCTTTGGTATCAGCCCTGGTTTAGAATCCTCTTTTGCTTCTTAATAATTTTACCTTGGGCTAGACAGTAAACTTCTTTAAGCCTCAGTTCCCCTCTCTATACAATGGGGATTGAAAAATACCTGCCTGACAGGATTGACATGAAGTTACCTGAGATACCTCAGATATAATCAAGCAGTTAGCAAAGGCAGGTGTCAGGGTTCTGTTAGTGGGAGTGGTTTTCATCCCCGGCTATTTGTTCTTACAATGTCAAATTGGGTTCTGGCCCCCAAAGGGACTCTGAGGTCATGCTATCATGGCAGAATACCCAGGAGGCAGCAGGTGGTGAGGACAAGAATAGCCAGGAGGCCTGAGCAGAAGAAACCTGTGAGCATAACATGCTGTGGCTTAGGCAGAGCCCAGGAAGCTGGTGAGTGCTGAAAAGCCACATATGCAGAGCACCTGGCCCAGAAAATTTGGACTCTCCTCCCAGCCTCAGTTTCCTCAAATGAAAAATACAGAGGGAGTTTGGATCCCTCCACCCCCATCCCCAGTGAAGAAATAGATTGAGAAGAATTCAGAAGCTTTGTCCAGATTCAGTAGGAATGAGTGTTTAGAGCAATCAGTGGTGTCTCCTCTGAGTGACAGGGGAGTGGCAGCATGTGGGCCACATATTTGCTATCCCTGGCACTTGCTAGGAACTCCTAACACTTGTGCGATTATGTTGTGCCAGACACCATATTAAGTGCTTTATGTTAACTATATCATTTAACTCTCAACAACCCTATAAGGCAGAGATTCTTATTACCTTCATTTTACAGATGAGGACTCTGGCAGAGAAGTTAAGTAATTTGCTTTACGTCGACAGTTGTGGCCAATGTCTCTTCCAGCTTTAGACTCTATCTAGACTGGAAGCTATTGGGTTGCTGGAAAAGTCATGACACATTTTTGCAACAAAAAACATAGAAAAAATATGTCATGACTTTTCTGACAACTCAGTATTTGAAAGGAGGAGCTTTATCATATTTATTGTTGAAAACCCAGGGCCTAATAGGCTTTCAGACCATGTTTATTGCTATACTGAACTCAGGGGTTCTAACTGAACATACAAACACTCGGGGTGTTAAGCTTCTCACACCTGGACCCAGCCTCAGATCATTTGCTTCTGAATCTATGGGGTTGGGGCATGGGGTCTCTGTGCTTTGTAATTCTGAGGCACAACAAAACTGAGCCCATTGGGTTAAATATTCTTTGGCAAACTGCTAGCACCTTGTTTCCTTTTTCTGTTTCTTGGCACTGGGGGGTGCTGTTGGATAGTCTAAAAAGCAGCGTTGTCCTCCACCCAGGAATGACATTTTTCTGTTTTCAAATTGGTTTTGTGTGTCTCCTCTCAAGAACTTGGTGGAGACCTTGAGGAGATGAACTATCCTTTCTGTGCTCTTTTGACTGTTAACTATTGACATTTAAGTAGGCAGATGTATAAAGTGTCTGGTGGGTCTGCAGTTTCATTTTGTTTTCAGCCTTGTTCCAGGAGCAGTTAGTCTGTACTCAGGAAGAAGGGGTTTGCAAGGACTTACGTGGTGGGCGGTAGGCTGAATAATGTTCCTCCAAAGGTGTCCACGTCCTGAGCCCCTGAACCTGTGACTCTGCTACCTTCCATGGTAAAAGGGACTTTGCAGATGTGATTAAATAGGGAGATTATCCTGGATTGTCTTTGTGGACCCAATGTAATCACAAGGGTCCTTGAAAACTGGAAGAGAGAGCAGAACGTTAGATCAGTGAAGAAGATGTAAGGATGGAACCAGGAGCCAGGAGTGAGAGAGAGATTTGAAGATGCTACGCTGCTGGCTTTAAAGATGAAGGAAGGGGCCACAAGTCACAGGATGAAGGCAGCTAGAAGTGTGTTTTCTCCTAGAGCTTCCAAAAGGAACACAGCCCTGCTGACACCTTGGTCTACTCATTTTGGACTTCTGACCCAGATCTGTAAGATAATAAAGTGTGTTATTTTAACCACTGAGTCTATGGTAATTTGTTACAGCAGCAATGTGAAACTAATACGTGAAGAATACCTGAGATCCTGCCTGTGGCAGACATTACTGCTTGGCTACCTATTGGCCATTCCTAACCGCTCCTCTCTTGCCTTCTTCCCAGGTGCTCATGTTCCCAGCCTCCTTTGTACTCAGGAGTGACCATGTGACCCAATAAGTCATGAGGAAAAGTCAGTTGGGGAAAGATTCTCTCTCCCTGATAAAAGAAGATAAATTCTTAAAATGAGCGCTCTTGCTCACGGCCTCAGCCAGCTCCTTGATTTCTCACTTTGGAAACCCACTGTGAGAATGTGATGCTTAGAGCTGTAGCAGCCATTTTGGGATCATGAGGTGAAAGTCCATACATCACACCCTCAACTCTCTGTAGGATTTGAAACCATTTTTAGGTCAGACCAGTGCATCCTGCGTCCTAACAGTCAGGCTTCACCTTCCAAAATATGTCCCTATTTACTCTTCCAGAAGCCATACAATTTCTTCCAGGGAAACATATAAAATCAGTAAATATTTATTGAAGGCTCCAGGCTGAGCATTGGGATGAAGATGGGAGCACAGCAGTTGTGTTTTGGGATAGTTCACCCTGTGTTAATAAGAACTTCTTTCATGCATGGGCCAGAGACCCAACTTACAGTAGTGCTGTGGGAATTAAAGGAGACAAGAAATAAACTGAAGGAACTTAGCATGGTGCTTAGTAAGTGTTAATGTACTACAATTATTAGCCGACTTTCAGTTTAGAAGGCTCTTTCACATGTTTTTGATTTTAATCTTTACATTCACAAAGATCCTGAACATAATAAGAATAAAATTGTTTCTCTAGATTTCTAGATGAGGGAACAGAGATCAAGATTTTTTTACTTTCTCAGTGGCATTAAAAGCCCATGGCAGGGTAAGTACTAGGTCCCAGGTTTCCCAATTTCTGCTTTGGTGCTTTCCCCCCCCCCCCCCCCCCTCAGAGATCACACAATGTCAAAATTGGTTAAGAAAAAAAAATCTTAGAAATCATCTAGCTTAGAGATGGCAAATTGGTTTTATTTACTTCATGTGCTAGCTCTGGACTACTTGTAGCAATTGCCTGAAGTACTGTGTTGTGCCCTGGTTACCGGGGAAGGATGCTGTCATTGATTAGTAATGCCTGCACGGGCTTTGGGTGGGTATGTGTGGCACGTACTTGCTCTACCTCATTTAATTCAACTCTGTCAGTTAACCAGCAAAGAAATGCACAATAAACTAGTGGCAGAACTGGGACTAATGATTTTTCTCACTTATAGTCCAGCTCCCAAGACCACCAATCAGATTTAACTATTTAAATGTCCTTTTTCTTATCTAGGCAGGATTTCCATTGTTTACATGGAAATCATTGAGGCAGCCTAGAACCTTAAGGACCATGGGTTCCAATCCCAACTACGATTCTGGATAGCATTAAAGTTGGCTAATCTTTCTGTGCTTACAGATTAATCTGCTTCCCCTATATATTTTCCCTTATCTCAAAGAAAATGGAAAGTTCAAGCATTATGAACTAGGTGTTGCCTAAGAAATGTTGGCCAAGAAGGTTAAAATGAAAGAAACACTGTGGCCTAGACTATGCAGAGAGTGTGACAGGCGGCTTGAGTTGGTAAGTTGGGCTCAGAGTGTGTTTCAAGGCTGGAGAGGAAAGAAGAATAGCTAGAGTTGCACTTTGGAAGAAATAAAACAAAAGAAGCAATGCTTATATCTGTCAGGTCACAGAACTCTGGCTTGAGTTTTTACATGTGACCAGGCATTTGAAAGAATCTCATTTCCCACAGGCACTTGGCCGTTTATGGTTGAGGCTGGGTCGCACTCAGGTTTTCAAGTAATCATTAAGTTCTTGGTTCTGGAAGGAGAACAGTGATCCAGGCTGATGCAGGAAATCTGCCTGGTTCTTCAGCTCAACTGTAGTGTCCTTAGGCCCTGGGATGGATGCGCGGTTCATAAACTGTAAATTACTTTGCAAATGAGAAGTAGAACTCCCATTATCTGAACAACAAAGATGACTGGACTTTTCAGAGAGGTGCCTGGGGGAAGTATAGGGAGTCCGTGGAAATTCTGCTTATCAGTGACAGTGAACTGGAGTGGCTTGGATAATTGAATCAGTACATTAGGTTTTCTAATGGAAACGTAATAGACCATAAATGTTGAACCAGATCATAAAAAAGTAAGTTTTTATGGTTTAGTCTTACTATTGCCCTGAAGGTTAATAGGTGTTTTTTTTTTGAACACTCCATGGCATTTCAGAGTTTACAAAGTCCTTTCACATATATCATCTTTTTGACTTTCCACAACAAGTAGATGGGGTTGTTCTCCCTAATTTAGAGAAGAGGAAACAGAAGTCCAGAGAGGCTCAGTGATTGGTGGAAGGTCAGGCAGTGAATCGCTGGAGCGTCTGGGACTTCAATTGGGGTCTTTGAGCACTAAACCCAGCAGTATTTTTACCTTGTGGCAGTGGCCTTTGTGGGGGAGTGTGGTTCCCTGGGGTCCTAAAGGAGGAGTGAAGGTCAAGGCCAGGGGAGAGACATGTGTGGCTGGAGTAGCCAGAGGTGTTGAATTCGGAGTGGGCTTGTGTCAGTGGAGGGCTGGGCAGGCCAGACTCTGGGGGTAAAGGACATGGCACAGCCAGGAGTTTGGTCTGGTGTCAGCTGCTATTTATCCAGTTTTACTCTGGTTTGGGCCATGTGTTAAGGCTATATGTGTATAACCTCCTTTAATTTGTAGCAAACACTATTATTTTTAGGATGTGAAACCTGAGTCAGGGAGGCTGAACAACTTGTCCAAAGTCGCACAATTTAGGAAGCACAGAGTCCATGGTAGAAATCTGGTGTGTCAGCTCTGAAGCCCATGCATCGGACCACCACATGATGCCAGAATTGTGAGTCCATGAAGTATTATATTGGGAAACAAACTTGTAAAAGTAGGCTGGGGCCTGATGGGGAGGCTCTGAGACACCAGATTAAGGAGCTCTGGGCATTGTCTTGTGGGCAGCAGGGAGCCACTAGATGGGCAAGGAGACCAGAAGTCTACCTTCCTTCCTGAATAAAATGGGAATGTTACTGGTAAGTCAAGTGGGCACACGCATGGTAATTGCTTCAGTGCCATTTCCATGGCTCTCATGCTGTTTCACCCCCTCTGAAAAGGGTATCATCATTCCCATTACACCCTTCCAATTTCTTTTAAAAATAAAATAAAAATCATGAAAGAGCCTTTTCTGGCCTCATAAATTCTGGAGCCGTTCTTGCTGAGAGCTTGGAGAGGGTCCTGTGAGGATGCAGCAGGACAGCCTTGGGCCCAGCCAACTCTCGCATCTCGCTGGCCAGCAGCCTCTGTAAGGCTGTTCCCTGGGGGATGCATTCTTTGGCATCCCTAACTTACTTCATATGCCCCTAAATAAACCTTGTGGATTTAAATGCTCCCAGGGGGCATCTCTGGAGAGAAGACTATTCCTGAAACAAAAGCTCAGATGACGTTCATGCATCTCCAACTCATCGGTCATGCTGAAGAGGGACTGATTCCCCATTGCCCGTAGAGGCAGTTATCACTAATGCTACAGGGGCCTGGCCTGGACTCCTCACTGGCTTCACACGTCAGCTGTGAGGGAATCTGGGAGCTTGCCTGGACCTTCTGTGGAGGAGTGATATGATATGGACGTGCTGTGATGGAACTGGAATGGCCTGGTTGAAGATGGGCCCGGATGTGTCCTTCACTGTGTAGGTGTGGCTTCATATCTGTGGCCCTTATATCCCCATAAGATATAGTAGCTCATATTTGTATATTGCTTTATATTTGATAAGGAGCATATGCATACATGAGCTTTTTGATTTCCCATACAGCAACCCTGAAAAATAAGTTTTTATCTTAAATTTACAAGGCAGGGCCCTGAGCCTTAGAGGATGCGTCTTGGACGAATCTCAGTGTGCTCTCATTCTTCTTCCCCCTACAAATTATACAAATGTATAATCAGGTGAGACTGGATTTTAAAGATGATCAATCTTGAGGGGGAGCAATCTTTAGGAACACCCCATGGTATTCTGCTTAGCAGAGGGCCTATATGCTGGTTATCTGTCATTTGTCCTTCCGTGTAGGTTCTCTTTTCTACCTTGCTCGGTGCCCTCGGACCCTGATAGATTGCTCCTGTGGGTCCCATTGTCCTCTGGCTTCTGGTTGGGTTCAGTGACTGGTTGGCACTGACAGGAGATTGGGGTGGGAGGAGATTGCGGTGAGAGGAATATTGCAGGGTATTCTCCTAGCCAGGAGGACAAAGGTTGGCTAAGTTCTAGGCAGCCCAGCTGCTGCTAACTCCAGGGCACTGCACTACCCCTTGCTGGTTTTCTTAACCTCTGCTCACATCTTTATTCGCTCCCTATCCCCATTACCAATTTCACGTACTAATGCACTCTGCATCTGCCGAGAACTCACATTGTGCACTACACAGGTAGTGAACTACCTTGAAAAGGTTGTTTGTCGCATGCATTAAAGAGGGTATTGAATGTAAATGTCTGCTATTGATCTGTAGGTTGGGTAAGGATGGGCTCTCTCTCTGCTGGCACTCATTGGAGGATCTGAATCATCTCCCTGTTAGCCTCTTTCTCCTCCAGTTCCTGCCCAGTCAGGCATTTTTCACACAGTAAAGTTTCCAGATAATGAAACATGCACTTTAAATGCTCTGAATCTGGAGAGAGTGACTCAGGGGCAAGTTAGAGTTTATTGTGCCAGAGGTGCCCGCTTTGTGCCTTGTGTCTAGTGGGGGCCATGGCGGTGCCAGTGATGGTTTCCAGGGCCCAGAAGCGGTAGCAACTATGCCCTCATCAGGTTGTTCCTGCCACAACAAAGACCCTGGTTGGTGAGAGGATTTATCTTAGAGTTTGTTCAGTTCTGTTGAAGTGATAATGTTTGTGGATCCCTTTGTAAAGTGGATGTGATGGACATCATAGCAAACCCTGGCAGAAATAGAGGAATGATAACAGTCCATGGAAAGTCCTCGGTCTGACGCAGCTCTGCTCTGATTTACAGATCAGAACTGAAATTATCTCCGTTTCTTTAAGGGGCAGACAGTTAACCCCACAGCTCTGTGCTCTGATCAGAATCTGTCATGTGTATTTATTTGGCAGATGGCTAAGAAAAGGCTCTCCAGTGGATTTTTTTCTACTAGGTCTATGATTCCTTGCAATGGGACCTCACCTGCTCCTCCCAAGGGGTGGGGTCCATAACCCTCTAGAATCTAGGTTGTACCTGTGATTTGCTTTGGCCTGTAGAAAGCAGCAGAATTGCCATCCTGAGATTTAAGAAGCCTTTTAAGAAGGCTTTTGCTTTTACTCAGAGGAAAACATATTTGCTATGTAAAGAAGCCTAGAGAATCTACATGGAGAGAGAGGCCACGAAGAGGAAACAGACACTACATAAAGCAGAGAGGAATGGTCCCCACTGAGCGCTGCCCAAATTCCAGAGCCTCAGAATCAAAGCACAGAAGTGATTGTTGTTTTATGCCACTAGGATTTGGGGTGTTTTTCTATTATGCAGCAATAGAACACTGATGAACTATCATGTTCCATTTTAGTTGACACACCAGGTGACAGCATTGAAACCCATGAATTCACAAATATTGAACAAATTGTTTTTTCAATAAATACTTTGTGCATTGTCATATACTGGAAAGAATTCTGTCTTGGATCTGGGTTTGGATACTGACCCTGTGGGTGATCTTTCTGAGTATGAGTTTCTAAACTGATGAAACAAACATGGAGTATCATGAGAATTATTGGAGATAATGATTGTAAAGCATGTGGGGTGTAGTGAGCATCCAACAAATGGTGGCTTTTTGCTTTATTTTTATTACTGCAAGAAAGGTGGGGTCCTTGCTTTCAATATGATTACAATTTAGTTTAAGAACTAGAATTTATTTTGGGGGTGAATATGATAATTTCTAAGCTAACCATGCAACAGAGTGCAGGCGAGGGAGAGAGGGATTCCTTCCAGGGAGCTGCCTTCAAAAGGAGGTGGTATTTGAACCACAACTAGCAAGAGAAGAAAGATTTTAGCCAGTCAGCATCCTGGGTGACAGACAGTATCCTTAATGACAGCAATTCTTGTCACTTGGGGTTTTATGTATTGTTGAATTTTATTCCTTGTTTGTCTTTGAAGCTTTTTCCTCTTAAAGTACAACAGTGGATTGGCGCTGGGACAGCACAAGTGCTTCCATATGGCTTCCCCAGGGACTGGGCCTGGGACCAGGAGAGCGGCCAGGGTCTGTCCTGCCTTTTCCCCAACGCTCCCAGCCCCCAATACCATTGTACTGAGTGTTAACAGGGACACACCATCTTGGAGTCCAGAGCCCCTGAGGAGGGCTGGGCTCTAGCCAGACACACTCTGAATTTTGCCTTCAGAGATCCTTATGGGTCAGCAGCCAGTGTCTTGGGTTTTATACAGTTGGCCGAGAGAGAGCAGCAGCAGATGCGGGCCCAGGCAACAGAGTCTTCAGTGCATTTTGAATTAGGTAGATAGCATTTCAATCTCATCTCCATTATAGTTTGCGACTTTGGCTAAGTTACTTCACTTTTCTGTGTCCAGTTTCCTCCTCTGTAAAATGGAGATAATTGTCCTTTCAGAGGCTGCTGTGAGGGTTAGATGTAATGATACGTGGGGGAGTGTTAAGCCCATGCCTGGCATACTGCTGCCCTTTGACAAATGCTCTTTTCTTTTGCCTTCCCCTCCTGCCACCCTTGCAGATTGGTTTGTCTTTAACCAATGCCCCCACCCCCTTGCTTTTCTCAGTAGTGCTGACCACTCAGATGGGGTTCACTCTTAGCTGCTTCTGTTTGGGATTCAAGGCTGGAGAAGGCCATTTGCAATTCAAGGCAGCATCATAGCATACCCGAAGACAGCAGGGTTCTTTTTTTTTTTGGTGTTTTTTAAAAAGATTTTTATTGGGGAATTGGGGGGATGGGAACAGTGCTGGGGAATTGGGAGAAGGGGAACAGACAAGTTGCTGTTCTTTTGTTCTTCAATCTAGTTGTGGAGGACGTTGCTTCACTGGCCCAAGTTGGCACCATCATTGCGCTCTTCCCGGGCGAGGCACATCAGTCACCAGCTTCTGGACGGCCGCTCACTGCAGCTGCTGGCCGCTCATGCTGGCTGCTGGCTACACATGGTAGCCCATGGCAACCCACTGCCACAGGGGCTGCAGCCTACGCCGTCGCTGGCAAATCAGGGCAGCCCAGCTCCAGGTTGAGCTGTTGTTCAGCATCTTAGCTGTAGAGAGCAGTGTCACTGGCCCTCATATGAGGGATCCGAACCGGGACCCTCTGGCGTCCCAAGCCAGCTCTTAACTGTCGCGCCACTTGGCAGGCCCAAGACAGCAGGTTTTAAGAAGCAGGATCTGAGTTCAAATCTTCATGCAACCGTGCACTGACTGGGTGAAATTACTGAAATGCTTGCTGAGCTTCTGTTTTCTTACTTGCAAATAGGGAAATCAAATATCTACTTTACACAGTCCTTATGAGATTAAATGACTTAGCGAATGAACTATATCCAGTCCAGGGCTTAGCAGATATCTCTCACCTTCATCCAGGAATATGTAATCACGTCCTGACTTGTATTTTGGCCAATAACTGGTTTCTATAACTTTTAGCAGGCAATAACCAAAAGGACTGAATATAGTGACACCTGTAAGGTTGTGACTTATCTAGGAAATGGAGCCAGGGACTAGATGAGTGTTGTGTTGGCCTGTCTTTGAAGCCTGCTTGTCCTAAATTACTGGAGCTGGTTTTCCCAGAGCAGACTTTGGTGTGGTGTGGTTCAGGAAGGAGCTGGATTCGCAACCACCCCATGCCAGATTCTGCCAGACGCTGTGGCTACGTGACAAAAACACAGAGCATCTGCCTCTGAATAGGTAAGAGTTTAGCAGAAAAGACCAACTAATATAACTAAAGGGACTGACTTTACAGTTTGGGCTGCTGAGATACACCTCCCTTTTAACACCCCAGTCCCCGCCCCTCCCTTGGTGTCTCAGAGTGCAAGCTTCTCTCTAACTCTTTCTTGCTATTATTAAAAGAAGCCCAATCATTCTTCTCCAGTAACCCCATTAGACTCTATGGATACCCACTACTGTGTGTATGGGAGGCCTGGTCCTGCTGTCTCCTGGATCACCACAAGAAACCAGGCTTCAAGCCCTACTCTCTAAGGCAGGAAGTGTCCACCTTCAATAGGAGATGGCTTGCTTTGAGATGGTTTGGTGGCTGCCAGGTGTTTGTAGAGGGGAGCTGGTGTAGCAGCTACTGTAGCAGTAAAGGAAACCCAAAGGCGCCTTTCCCTTTATTTTTCTTGCTGCTACTGACCACGTTTCTTCAAGAGTAGATTAGTCTGTGCTCCAAGGTTGAACTTGGTTGCAAATCAAATGGACAAAATTTTGCTTGGCAAGCATTGCCAAGTATGGGAGAAAATTCTAGGGCTCACCAATATTCATGTTGTTTTCTTCTTCCTGGGCAGGGAGCTCAACTCCACTTCCAGATTCCCTTGAAGCTAAGTGTGGTCATATGACTGGGAATGACTCTAGCCAGGGAACATGAGTGGAAGTGACTGTATCACCTCTGGAACTGGCCCACAGGTGATCCTTGCTCTCTTTCTTCACCCACTTGCTATATGGAAAGGACTTCAAGGACCTACATGGAGGGAGTCTGGGTTCCTGAACAGCACATAAAGCCCCATCCTCCCCCCCTCCCCAACAACCTGCATTGGGCTATGGCATTAAGGAGAAATTTAACACATTAAAACTGTTGAATCTGATTTAGGCGCTCAAGTGATTTTCTCTAAAGTGATTTGCTGACCCCATCTCTAGATATAATAGAAACTGACCTCATTTTAAGTGGCCCTTCCCAAGGAGCCAATTATACAAGTGACAAGGAACTTGAATACAGTGAGATGAATGTGGTGATAAGGACATGCAGACGGCTGTGAAGACATAGAGGAGGCTCATGGAGGAGAGGCTCTGCAGAACAACTCAGAGTGCGAGGTGGGGGAGGGTGAGGACCAGGGGTAAGAGGCAAGCAGGTGCCTGAGGATCTGGGGCAGAGTAAATGGGAGGGGATTGGGGTTCCCGGCCAAGGCCAAGTCAGGAGTCCCAGCTGAAGGAGAAGCAAGGAGCCTTAGGGCAAAGAGTTAAGATCTTGAGTCCTGTAAGAGCTTGCTTGGTTGGCTTGGTTTTAGGATTCAAGGCTGGAGAAGGCCAGTTGTAACTCAACAAAAGGTGAAGCAGACAGAACCATGCACAGTCTCTGAGTTACCATCAGTTGGCTGGACCTACCACAAGATGTGCATGGAAATACCTACGTGCACTGAGACATTCCAGGTAGGAGTGATGAGGGATGATGGGTTTGAGACCCATTTAAGAGGCAGAACTGGGTTTGGTGACTAGTGGGAAGAGAAGAGTTGAGGCCAATATCCAGCTTTTTGGCTCAGGTGTCTGAGTAGATGGTATTGCCATTCACTCACAGAGGGGCTCTGGGGATGAGTAGTGTTTGGGGTAGGTAGGAAGAAGAGTCTGGTTTGGGGAATCTTGAGTTTGCAGGGCCTCTGAGATACCCAGGAAGGGAAGTCTAGCAAGCAGATTGAAATATGAGTCTGGGTCTCATGAGTGAGGTTGGAGCTGGAGAGGAGTAACCGAGGGGAGAAGCAGGCCCAGGCTGAATCCTGGGAAGCACCTACATTTATGGGATGGACAGACAAAGGAGGGCATATGAAGGTCCTTTTGGTGCCCCCTGGCTCCCAATAACAAGGCTCCCTTTCTGTTTAGGACACGACCATGCAACTCCTGGATGGTTTCTTCAGCCTCTGCTTCCCCTTAGACTAGCTATTGGCCAAGGCCCAAATATATGCCCCTTTTCTGAGCCCACCCAAGTTAGCATGACCCACCAAGGCAGGTCCTGTTCTGCGTTAGGATTCTGCTGTCCTAAGGCTCTCTATATGCCAGCTCTGGTTTTCTGCCTTCCCTGCCTGTGCCCCAGTCTTGGAACTGGAGTTGTGGCAAAGCGTCTGGCTGCAGAATTTATGATAGGCCCTATTCTCCTCCCCAGCCTGCCCACTGACAGTCTGACTCAGGCGTGAGTTCACACTTTGGGAATTTTAATAAATGCTGAACATCCCAGCCAGCCCACTTTCTCTTTTTCTGTGCCAATGGCTTCTCTAAGGTGATCCCTTCCCATTTGTCATTCTCTGTGCCAGAACTCCTCTGGCCTTTTAATTAAAGTCCTCCCAAAAGGAGAAAGCATTTGGAAGATGTTGCAAATGTTCCTTTAAGCTAATTGACCGACGTGTCTGAACATTCATATGGTTTTGTTTAAGG
>NW_017731997.1:429967-431084 GCF_001890085.2 Hipposideros armiger
GCATGATTTCAGAGCCCATGTACTTAACTTTTAGGTATGCTGAGAATTTCAGCCCCTTTTCAGTTTTCCTACACACCTAGGCTTTTGCCTCAGTTTCCCTGATCTGTCCCTCAAATATTTGATGGAATTTAAGACCTTCTACATTAGTCAGGACTTTTAGCTGTATGTGCCAGAAACTCAAATCAGTTAAGCACAAAAGGAACTGGATTTGCCTCCTTCACTGAAAAGTCCAGGGTTTGTGCTGAATTAAAGCATGACTGAAACTAGGTGCTCGAGTCAGAATTTTCCTTCTTTTTCATCTCCATGCTTCTTTGTATTTGCTGCATTTTTAGTCAGGTGCATCCCAAGCGAGAGAAAGATGGCCACCAGCAGCTCCTAGCGCATGTTCCGCTAGCTGGAGCTTCCTGCCCTAGTTTTAAGAGAAGCCCTCGTGCTGGTTTTCAGTTTGTACTAACTCTAGTCATGTGCTTGTCCTGAACCAATCACCAGAAAAGGACCGTTCCCTCTAAGGATTCTACTGGTAGAGTCCCCTGAGTCAGGGTAGAGAGCTATTTAAACCACTTGGATTGGAAGGGGTTAGAGGTCGAGGTTCCTCAAAGGAAAGTAAGGATGCTGTGAGGACAAGGAGAAATGGATGTCAGGCAGGTGAAACCGCCAGGTATTTCCAATACCTGCTCTGGGTCACCACTCCAATGCCTGGGCCCTGAAACCCTATATAACCCTTTTGCCAGTCCCTTCTGCCTAAGAGCTGGATGTCATATAGCTCAAAACTGGCAGGGGCAGCTTACCCTATTTGCAGAATGCCCCCATTCAAGCTGGTCTCTCCAGACTTTGAGTTTTGCCACTTTTCAGATCATCCTGCTGCAGCCCATCCACCTAGTGCAGGTGTGCTAGAGAGGAACAGGTAGAACAGAAAAGAGCCTCACCAACTAGAGTTCTGATTTCCATCTCTTTGGGCCCCCCAGTTTCTTGTCTGTAAAATGGGGGTAATATCACAAACCTTGCGGGGTGGCTGTCCGGATTAGAGAACGTGTGCTCCAACCAGTTTCGGTGCCTAAGAAGTCAGGCTACGTTTGTGGAAACTATCAGTACCCAAGGCTAACGGCTCTGGAGACTA
>NW_017731997.1:432709-434712 GCF_001890085.2 Hipposideros armiger
GAACCGGGGCCCTCTGGCATCCCAAGCGAGTTCTTAACCATTGCGCCACTCGGCCGGCCCTTTAGTTTTTTCTTATGAAGACATATTTTGGCTAGAAAATTTTAAATTTTGCAAGTGCCAAGTCCATCACAGATTTTGCAAAGGCACCCAAAGGGGAAATGTATTTTCAGAGCCTCTGGCTCCAGCAAAGGAGAGCTCAGGTTACGGGTTAGTCCCTTAGCGTCAGCTGGAGGAGTTCCCAGTTAAGGCTCCTCTCTGCAGGTGTCTCAGGGTCTGGTGCTAATCTCCTTTTGATGACCCCCACCTGCAGGGGATCTCCTAGAAGCGGCCAAGAGAAGGGGCACGCCCTTTGTTGCTGGTCCTTAGGGCAAGTTTCTCACCTCCGAAGGCCTGACGCCTGCCTTGGGAGGCTGTTACACCATCCTTGGCTGGCTAGGATGGCCTAAGGTCATTTAATGCTCTGAAATCCCATTTTGGGGGTTTCAACTGCCAATATGATCTCAAATGGCCAACTCAGGAAATTTGCCTTCCAATTCTCTGTTCCTGCTTCCTCTTTGTGTTTCTTCTGTTCCTTTCTCTCAGTCAAATGTAAGCTCCTTAGCACAGTCATGGGTGCTGGGTTCAAGCCATCTCCCAGTTCGCATTGTTGCTCTTGCAGTCCTTGCTCTCCGAGCTCCAGTTACTCGGGGGGGCCTCAGCGCCTTGATCGTGCCCAGCTTTTCACACATCACATCAGGGACTTGCACATGTTTTCCCCCTGCCTGGAATACCTCTCCATCCTTTTTCTTATTAGCTAAGTCCTACTCACTGTTTGGATCTCAGCCTAAAGCTTTTTCCCTCCTTGGAGCTTCCCCCGACACCATGGTTACCAGTGTTTGCAGGTTTTGAGCATGTTGTCAACGTCTATTTTCCATATGGGACTGTGAGGGCATAACGGTTCCTGCCCAATTCACGCTGGACTCCCTGTGCCTAGAACAGCATCTGGCCCTCAGTTACTTTTGGAATTAATCGATCTTTCTCCATTCATTGCTNATGTTACAGAACCCTGGAGCAAATAACAGATAGGCTTTCTTACCTTTCCTAGGCCTGAAGGGGTGCAGGGAGGAAGTGATACCTGGAGCCATGGAAGAGAGGGCTGTATGGAAGGGACCTCCCCTACAGCAGCTAGACCTGCAGGTGAGGGGTGCAACCAGACTATGGTGACCAGAAAGGGAGGAGACTGGGGGAATACCCCAACCTCTCTTTTCCTCTAATCTCCTGATCATATTTCCCATTGTTTCCATTGGCCAGAGGGCAAGCACTCCCAGTGATGCAGTCCATACATGTCAGCCAGCCGGGATGGAGAGCGAGCCAAATACAGGAAGGTGGTGAGTGGTGGAAGGGGCTCAGCGGACATATTGGCATGGGACCTTGTTGTTATTGGAGAGGGGAGCATTACTTTGGCATAGAGAAAAAAATGCTAGTATACTGTCAGTGCAGACTGCTGGCTATTCCAGACTGAGGGAGGGCCCTGAGTGGGAGAAAAGAGGTGAACCCACTCAGGTTCAAAAGAAACCAAATTTTAGAAAAAGTGGGGTCCACATTAATGAATAGGTTCTGCCTTTTGGAGGAGGTGGGATTGAAATTGAGGAGCTGGGCATCTGTCTGCAGTTCTTAGAGGTCTTTAAAAATACAGGCTACCTGAGTTCAAATTCTAATTCTAGCAGCTGCACAAGCTTGGGGACATTACTTACAACTTCGTCATCTGTTTCTTCATTTGTAAAATGGGAATCATACTATTACCACTCTGATGGGAGAGTGGCAGAGATTAAACGAGTTAAAACCTTCAAAGCACTTAGAATCTAGTACATAGTAAGTGCTCAACATTTAATAATACTGCTGTTATTGCTATTATAAATGACAAGAGCACTGAACAGAGTCTTCAGATATATACCAGTACTGGCTCTGCCAGAATTTGCTTTGTGATCTTGGGCAAGTCACTCTCCATCTTTGGCTTTAGTTTT
>NW_017731997.1:442132-448535 GCF_001890085.2 Hipposideros armiger
GTCGAAAGGCCAGGGCCTGTTCCTCTTCCTGCCACACGTAATCCAGGTGCTGTCAACAGGCAGCAGGAACACCTGGTTGTGGGGTCGCTAACTCACCCAGGCGCCCAGCTGTTCCTGACGAGCCTCCCCACTAAATCAGTCATCTGACACAACTGGCTAGACCGCCCGGTGTGGGGGTGTGGAGCAGCAGGGCCTGGCGCTCCCGGCAAGGGCGTCTGCAACCTCAGCTGCTCAGGTGGGCCCGAGTCAGGCCTGGATTTGAAACAGGGATCTGCTACTTTCCCCCAAGGAGGGCTGGAGAGAGCTGTGATTTTTCTCTGAGCCTCAGTTTCCTCACTTATAAAATGGGGTAATCCTGCTTGCCTCCTCACAGGTGGTTGTGAGGCTTCAATGACATACATGCATGTAAAGCCCTCAGCTAGCATGTCGCAAATGCTTGATGAATGTTTGTTTTTCTTATTTTCATTTTTATGGGAGCCTAGTTTTCTAGGGAATTTCTGGTGACGAGGGAGGAAGGAGTAGAGTATCTTGCTCAGCTTCCTGCACGTGGGGCTAGCAGGCTGGGGTACCTGTGAGAGGGATCCTGCACCCTAAATTTAAGTATCATCCTGGCCTCTGCCCTTTCTCTTATCCCCCATATCTGACCAATCACCAATTTCCCTTCTTCCTAACTTCTGAGCATCATCCAGCTCTGTTCACGTTTCTCATCTCCAATGCCTAAGTAAATGGACAGGGCTTGTGATTAACCAGTAATTTATTTAACCTTTGCAAGGCCTCAGCGAGACTTGTGTGAGAGAGGTCTTACTGTACCCACTTTACAGATGGAAAAATCGAGGCTCATAGAGGTCAAGTGGCTTCTCCAGCTCATCAGTGTTAAAAAAGGATGAAACCCAGGTCTGTTGGATATTGGAGACTATGCTTTAGGCAGTACACATCGGTTCTAGTGTCCTCAGCTATAAAATGAGGGATCTTAACATTTTTACATTTTTATACATCTATTACTTGACCTTGCCTGTGCCAGATACCGCTCTTGCTCCAGTCATTGGGCTACTTCCTTTCCCTCCCAGCTCCATGTTCCAAAGTGTCCAGTGTCACTGGTCAGGGGCAAGGCCTGGCTGCTCGCCCAGGGTCCCCTTGGCTAAGCATCTTTGAATCAGATGTGACACAGGTTTATCCTGATGTCCTGAATTTCCTCTGGAGAAATTATAAATGATGAGCCCTTCCCTATAGATGACTGCTGAGCTCCTTGAAATCCTTTCCACACCTCCCCTGTCCCGTGTCCATTGTCC
Source organism: Hipposideros armiger (assembly GCF_001890085.2). Taxonomy (NCBI): domain Eukaryota; kingdom Metazoa; phylum Chordata; class Mammalia; order Chiroptera; family Hipposideridae; genus Hipposideros; species Hipposideros armiger. Next base: position 443,422 of record NW_017731997.1, read on the forward strand.
TTGGTCTAAGCCACTGTTATCTCTTAGCTTTCTTCATAAGCGTCTAGATTTGTCATCTTCATTTTTCTAATCTCTATTTCATACTACAACTAGACTATGTTTTATAAATGCAAATCGGATTGTTATTCCCCTGCACTGAACCCATAAAAAGTTCCCTTTTGTCCTTAGAATAAAAGTCCAGGTCCCTCACCTTGACCTAGGAGGGCCTTTATGATCTGGTTCCTTCCACCCCTGTTTCTCCAGCCTTTTACACCCATTTTTGTAACTGCAGTCATATTGGATGTCTTTCTGTTTCCATATCAGGTCTCTGCCCAGATGGCTTTCCTGACTGTTCATCCTGTGAGTCTCCTCAGGGAGGTGTCTGATCCCACATGGCTGAGCTTTGATCCTCTGCTCTGTCCCTTCCTAGAACCTGTGTCTCTCCTGTCATAATGGGCCCCATGCTTTTATAATTAGTACACTGAACTGGAGATCTGGGTGAGATACCAGCATGGAGCAGTTTTATTTTCCCTCTTATCACTGCCTTCAGATGTGTTTGACTGTCTCTTGATCCTCAGATCTGAGCATTTTCCAACCAGTTAAGCCATTCAAACTTCAATCTCATTTCCGATTTAGAATTCATTTTCTCCCTGGTTCAGGCCAGGTTTTGGCCTGAAGTGACCTGGAGTGGGGAAGGGATGTGTCTGTCTTTTTACCCCTGCTTTACTCCTTACTTTTCTGCTTCTGGATCTTTCAGGGTTAACATGCCATGGGGTGGGATGCAGCACCTATTATGTGCCAGGCACTGTGTTTTAAATGAATGAACGAAGGGCATGGGCCTTGGAATTAATGCCAGCTTTGGGATTACGTAGGATTAGTTATTATTCAGGACCACGAGCAAGTCATTTTCCTGCTTTAAGTCTCAGTTTCTTTATCTCTAACATGGAGTTAATAGTCTCTACTTGGCAGTTTGGGGTGAAGAGTAAATATCAAATGAGGTAATGATTTAGCGAGTACATAACTGTTACTCCATAAATGTTACATCCTTTTCCTTAACAGGGAAGGTGGGGGTGATAATCGGTGTCCCCATAGGGCTGTGCTCATAGCTACATGTGCTAACATGGAAATGGGGGTCTTAATAATCATTTAATTTCCTTAGGATTCCCATATGGTCCCTTTTAATGCCTCTGACTATGCAAGCTGACTCTGAAGTTTCTAAAAGACACGGATCAAAAGGGCTTTTGGTCTCCACTGTGTGCCATGCTCTGTTCTGAGCATGGAAGGCACACATGTTGGATAGACTCCATCCTTGACCTCAGGGAGCTCAGAGTCTTGCGAAGGACAGAGATACCCCCAATATAATTTTGGATAGTGTCGTGTGTACTTTTCTAGGGTATGAAAGAGAAATGGGAACCATTTTTCCCTTGCCTGAATTTGATGTCAAAGGCTTTTAGGACTCCAAGGAAGCTTAATAGGACCCGAGCTCCTCCTATATTGTATGAGTGGGAAAGTGATGGTCCAGAGAGGAGAAACAAGTGTCTGAGGTCACACTACGATTGGTCGGTCGGGGCAGGAGCACAGCCCACGTCGCAGGCTCCCCTCTCCTTTTGTAGCTGATTCCTCCCCTTCCTTCCCATGTAAATGACATGTCCTTAGAGGGGTCTTTCTTCATTGGTCCGCCCCGCCCACACTCCCATACACACTAGGGTAAGGCCTGTTTTATTTTTATTTATTTTTTTTAAAGATTTTTTTATTGGGGAATTGGGGGAATGGGAACAGTGCTGGGGAATTGGGGGAAGGGGAACAGACAAGTTGCTGTNCGTATTTCTTTGTTTCCTCATTTTGGCTGCCTCTCTTTGTTTCTATGTATTAGGTAGGGCTGCTATGTCTCCCAGTCTTGCCTGGTGGTCTTATATAGTAGGAGTCCTGTGGAGCCCAGTGGGATAGTCTTTTTGGTCACCTGAGTCAGGTTCTTCAGGAGTGTCCCTTGTGTGGACTCTCCTGTTATAGTTGAGCCTTGATTGCTATTGGCACATCAGTGGGTGATATTGACCCTCATGCTGACTGGCTGTGGGGTTTGGCCATGTCTGCAGCTTATGGGCTGCTGTGTAGGGGTCTTACCCCTTGGAGCAGAATTCGCCCAACAAGCTCTGGTGCGTGTTGAGACTGCACTTTGTGTGTGCCGCTGTGAGGTTAATTGGATGGTGTTCTGTTATGCTCTAAAGCCAGCCTCCAAGTATGTTGGTTTTGGGCCTCTTGGAGGGGCTCTTGTGCAAGCCCAGGTCAGCCACTGCCTTTGACTGGCTAGGGAGTACTTGGTAGGAACTACAAAACAATCCACAGTTGTTCGCTGCATGTGCTATACCTGGAGGCATGTGGAAGAGGCCATGCTGCGAACCAACGACAGCTGCCATCAGTACCAGGTATGGGGTAGCTCTACAAAAAGCCAGGACACTTTGAGGCCTGCTGCCACCTGCTGGCTTCCTTACAGTTCAGCTGCTGATAAAGCTTCCTGCTATAAGCAAGTTGGGTGAGGCAAGGTCTCGGTGAGTCAGGAGGGTGTAGCAGCAGAGCTCACCAGGCCAGTCAGATTCAGATTTGGCCTGAGGGGCAGGCTCAACATAGGAAAGATGGTGCCTGACTGTCAGCTGCGCGAGAGTAGGGCCCCACATAGGGAAAATGGGGACTGTCCCTTCAGTCTTTGCCCTGAAGTTACACAACTCAGTCTCTCCCATGTGTCTCCAACATCCCCAGAGTCACCGTCTCTCCACTGGATCTCAGGGTGAGTGCCTGTGTGGGCCCTTTAATAAGATGTCTGGGTTTCTCACAGTCTTCTGTCCCACCTGGACTGTTAGAATCCCCACTGGTTTTCACAGCCAGAACTTGTGGGGGCTCCCCTTGCCGGCACCAGTACTCCAGGCTGGGGTGGGGCTGGGGTCCCTCTCTCCTTCATGGGGAACCTATGTGACCGAGGTATCTCTCCTGATTTTCAACATCACACATCGGTATGGGACCAGCCCGTTTTGCGTCTCCTTCCATTCTACCAGTCTCAGCATGGCTTCTTTATATCCTTAGTTATAAAACTTCTGTTGCTCTAGACTTCAGATGGTTCTCTAGGTTGATTTTTTTATAATTTAGTTGTAATTTTGATGTATTCATGGGATAAGGCAAGCACAGCATTTTTCTGCTCTGCCATCTTAGATCTCCTGAGATTTTACCATAAAATCACATAGTAAACTTAATTATTCTTTTCTTTTACAGTATCATAACATTTCATTGTAGGGATGTATCAATTTTTTACTCAGTTCCTCATTAATTATCCTTCAGGTTATTTCTAATCATTTATTTTTACAAACATTATTGTAATGAATGACCTCATGATAAGTTGGGTTTAACTGTAGGAAAACATTTTAGGAGTGCCATTGCTGGGACAAAGGATATATGCATTTGTAGCATTCTAAAAGAATCTTAATTACTGAACCAGGCCCAGAAAAAAAAGACTTTAAATTCCCTTTTTTCTCCACCTACATGATATTTGGCCCCAAATATCATTCTGGGCCAATTGGACTGCGTTTCTTTGTTCCACAAACATTTATTTTGGACATAGGATGGATATTCTGGTGGAGTGGCTCTTTGTTGAATGAATGAGCTAGATGAGAGCATATAAGTCCTACTAGACAGGTGATGGGTGGGAAACTAGCAGGCTGGGTTGCTCAGGAAGCCGCCTCTGAGATGGAGATGGGCGTGCAGGGAGCACTTTTGTGACCAGCGCCTGTGGAAGGAGGGGAGGAGGCAGGAGGGGCTGAGGGAGAATTTGAGCTGTCAAGTGGCCTCAGCTAAGAATTCAGCTGCCCCTATTGGTCACTCTGGAATGTGGATGGTCTTTTAGTTGGTCTAGGTTGGGTTGAGGGGACTGGGCTTTGTAACTCTGTGTTGATCAGACCTTGGATGTGAGTATGAACTTGGGAGAGGCAGTTTTGTTCAGCCAAGGCCATTCTGAAGGAGGGCTGACAGCTGTGGGCTGTCTTAGGGAGCACTCCCAGCCACTGGGGAAACTACGGTCTTCATACCTTGAAGGGCACCTAGGGGTACATCACAGCATCCACCATCGTAACCCAGGCACGCAGAGGTCAAGTAGCTGCCCCAAAGTCACACAGCTTTAAAGGGGATTAGAGCTCATGCTATACTGCCTCCCAGGGAAGCCTTGTAATTNTTCATGTCATCAGCTTGGAGAAGCCACAACGATCCCAGATTGGGTCCTTTAACCACTGTGATTCCCTTCCTATCTCTAAATTTGCTTTTCCTGAAGTGACTGGGGGTCAGTGGTGCCACTCACGAGGAGAGGGCTTCTCCAGCCACCCTGGACCCTCTTTCTTTCTTAAGCTCCATATTTAACCAGCTACAGGCCTGGCTGATTTGTTCAACACATATTTATTGAGAGTCTGCCATGTTTTAACATTGTGGGGGGTATAGTGGTGAGCAAGATATAAGCAGTCCCCATGCTCCTAGAGCGTCTACTTCACAAGGAAAACAATGAAACAAGCAATTACAACAGAGAAGGATAAGTCTTATGTTAGGACGGCACCACTATAGGCTTCCATTAACCTCAGGATCAACAAAGCAATGGATGGAAAGTTAGCTTTAAATTGCAAAGGGCTAATGCAAATGTTGGTCATTTATTAATATTATCAGCGAGCTCTTAGAAGCTACTCTCAAAGGACACCCATGGGAAGGGAGGAAAGGGTACAGTGGTGGGTTAATGAGAGACTCACAAGGAGGTGAAAGGAAATGGTGAGAAAGCACAGGGCAGGGCCAACCAGTGCCAGGATCTAAGGAAGTTCATTTTCTCAAACTGCGAAGTTACTAGCCTCTGTGGTGAAAAGGGGCTTCTGAACCATGGGATGGGAAGGAGGCCAGTAAGACCCTTTAACCCCATTGCCTTTCCTTTCTCCTCTCCAGCTGCTTCCTATCCAGGGGTTTACAGTTGAGGGAACTGGGATTCAGAGAGGAGAAGGGACTAGCCAAGGTTGCACAGTGAGCCAGTGACAGACCGGGACTGGAACCTGGGCCTCCTGACTCCTGCTCCAGGCATTTTTCTCACTAGACATTTTTTCTTTTTTTTGGTCAGGGGCACT
>NW_017731997.1:452520-453683 GCF_001890085.2 Hipposideros armiger
CTTCCTGCCCCTTAATCAAATTAACCGAATGTAGAATTTCCCCTTACTTCCACACGTCTGCTATGTAGGTTTAAACATCAGAAAGCATAGAATGAGGGTTCCATGAGGTGGGAGGTTACGTTTCACTCGGGGAAAAACTGCCTTCTCACCAAGTTGCAAATCCTGAAACAAACAGGAGAGATAAACTCTGCCCCGTGTCATAATGTCTTTACTCAATTGATCTGGTCACATACATCATGTTTTATTCACCAGAAATAAGCTTTTAAAGGAATGAAAACAAAAAAGTATAGAATGACAGAAGGTGAAAACTTCCCATTCACCTCCTCCTCTCATCAGCACTCCCAACAAGCAACCACTAGTGCTCGTTTGTCTTTTCCCTAGAGATGTTTTATGTACATACAAACATGGCATACACAGATACAGAGTATTATTCCACCGTCACCTCCCCCCTCCCTTTTTTTAGTGAAAAGGCACAGTTCACCATTGTTCTGCACTTTATTTTTTACTTGGCAGTATATCTTGAGATTTTTTTAAAAAGATTTTTATTAAAATATAGTTAGCATACAATATTATATTAGTTTCAGGTATACACCGTAGCTATTCAACATTTATATACCTGAGGAAGTGATCATCATGATAAGTCCAGCAATGATCTGACCTTATAATATGCTATTACAATATTATTGACTATATTATCTATGCTGTGTATTATATCCCCATGACTTATTTGTTTTATTCCTGAAAATATGGACCTCTTAGTCCTCTTCACCTTTGCCCCCCTTTAAAATTTTTTAGAGTTGACATTCAATAGAATTTTATATTAATTTCAGGTATACAGCATAGTGGTTAGACATTTATATCATTTAAGAAGTGATCCCCCTGACTTGTCTAGTACCCACCTCTGCACTATACATAGTTATTACCATATTATTGACTATATTCCCTATACTTTAGTTTACATCCCCATGACTATTTTGTAACTACCAATTTGTACTTTTTAATTTCTTCACCTTTTTCACCGTCCTCCAAACCCCTCCCATCTATCATCCTGATAAATCTAGTACCCATCTGACACCATATATATTATAGTTATTACAATATTATTGACTATAATCCATACGCTATGCCATATATCACCATGACTACTGTATAACAACCAATTT